>NC_087481.1:1405252-1709128 GCF_036417665.1 Passer domesticus | reverse complement strand
TCGAGGGAGAGCGGGTGTGGGGCCAGAGCAGGGTGCAGAGCATCCTGGGCTGGCTGAGGGCTTCCTGAGCCCCGGCACGGCATCAGCCCCACTGACGGCATCGTGCTCCTCCCACAGCCCGACGGCACCAGCGCACCCCTGGAGATTGTCCTGCTGGACAAGGTGTCCAGTGGCTTCTCCGGTGTGGTCCAGCTGCTGGAGTGGGTTGAGCTCCCCAACGACATCTTGATGGTGCTGGAGCGCCCGGAGCACTGTCAGGACCTGCACCATTTCATTCGGGCACGGGGGTTCCTGTCCGAGGGGGTGGCGCGGCAGCTGTTCCGGCAGGTGCTGGAGGCCGTGTGGCACTGCACCAGCTGCGGGGTCCTGCACAGGGATATCAAGCCAGCGAACATCCTCGTTGACCTGGCCACCGGGCAAGCCAAACTGATTGATTTCGGCTGTGGCACCTACCTGCAAGAGACAGCCTACATTCGCTTTGCAGGTGAGTCTACACAGGGGTGTGCTCCTGGTTCTGGTATCTCATGGCCCAGCATCTCAGGGCCCAAGCTGGGTGTGGCAGCGGGGATTCTCCCTTTTGCTGCCCTTCATGGCCCTGAGATTTCAGCTGAGTTGGGTTTGAGCAGGGCTGGATGGGGAGCCAGCTTCCAGTCCTGCTGGCAGCCTTTGCCCACCACTCTGCCCAGGATTGGGGCTGGGGCAGCCAGCCCAACAAAAACACCCGTAGGTGAGGGTAGCAGAGGTGGGGGGGCCTGGAACCTGTGCCCCAGCCAGTTTGGTGTGCAGGTGAGAAGGGCTTGGGCTCCTCCACTCACCTGGTTTGTTCTGGGTTTGTTTTTTGGGGCAATGCAGGCAGGGAGGATGAAGGCATGGTTTTCCCTCAGCACTAAGTGTGTTTCTGTCATGGTTGGGCCTTGCCAGGGCTTCTGCTGCCCTCTTCCAACACCGATGGCTTCTTTTCCAACCCCATGTGTTGGAAAGATGGGAAGTGGGTCAACCTGCATACCACTGGGGCAGCCCCTGCACGCCCAGGGATGCTGGGGCCAGCCTCTGGGAGCAGCAGCATCCCCCTGATGAGCTCCATCTGTATTCCATAGGAACACCATCATACAGTCCCCCGGAATGGACCCATTTTGGCTGGTACTATGGCAAGCCAGCTACCATCTGGTCCCTGGGTATCGTGCTGCACCAGATGGTCTGCGGGGAGCACCCTTTCAGGAGGGACCAGAACATCAGCTGGGACCATCAGCTCTCGCTGCCACAACGGCTTTCTTCAGGTGGATCCTCATCTCTGGGCATGGGTGCAATACCAGTGCTGGGAGACAGCAGCGGGCTCGGGAGCATCCCGCTCTGGCAGCTGCTGAGGAGGTGGCACATGTCCTGCTCTCCTGCTCGCCTCCAAAACAGGGAACTGATGGGAAAGTTTAGGCCCAGCTCTGAGCACATCCAGCATGGAGTGGGCAGGGAATGGTTGGGCAAAGCCAACAGGAGCCTTCTCCAACTGACCAGTGGTTTCTGGTTTCTCTGCCCAGAATGCCAAGATCTGATCAGGCGGTGTTTATCCATGCTGGACTGGGACAGACCCTCATTAGAAGAGGTGTTCTGTCATCCTTGGATGCAGGATATTCATCTGCCATAGAAGAAGGGAGAGAGCCACAGGCACACTGTGCTGCAGGGCCCCGGTAAGTTACAGCTGCACTCATGCCTTGGCCATCAGAAGCAAAGGAACCCCAGACTTTTTTGTCCTGCCTGTGTCACTGCCCAGGGCTCATCAGATGGGAGCACACAGCCCTTGTGCTGGAGCTGAGCTGCTCTGCCCAGCACTGGTGGCCACCATCCAAGCTGGTTTTGCTTGTACTGGTTCCCTGACAGCTGGGGCCCTGGGCAGAGCCCTGACAGCCTGGTCGGAGCCCAGGGAAGTAGAAGGAGCCCCCAGAGAAGCTGTACCAGGTGGGGCTGCTGCTGCAGGACACAGCGAGGATCACATCAAGGATGACAGCCTCTTCCTGGACCTGGCCACTGGTAAGCTTAAGATGATGGACTTCAATTCTGGCACCTTCTTCAAAGCCTGGCTGCACAGCAAATTTACAGATGAGTCCACATGCAGGGGGATGCTCCCAGATTTGGGCATTGCACAGCCTGGCCTCAAAATAAAAGTTCCCACCCCACTCATTGCTGGGATGGATGCAACTAATTCTTCAGTCAGCTGCCCAGCTGCTTTTGGCAGGGCTGGGGGCATGGGCTGGGGTGGGTACGAAATGGGAGTGGGCTCCTGGCCCTGCCAACAGCCCCCAGCACCCACCGTGCCCCAGGCTGGGGATGGGGCTGGGGCAGCCAGCCCAACACAAACAAACCCCTGTGGTGGGAGCAGAGGTGGGACTCCAGAACCTGTGCAGGGGCTGCTTTGCTGTGCAGGCAAGGAAGGGCTTGGGCAGCTCCACTGCCCTTGTTTGCTTAGGGATCATGGTTATTGTGGGGAACAGTGCAGGGGGAAGGGAGGAAGCCTGGGCTTTGCTCACACATGGCTGGGTTTTTCTCTGGCATGCCTTGGGCCTTCCTCAATCCCCTCACAGAGATATGATTTTTACCTTTGTTCTTTTTTTCCCTTTTTGTCTGTAATCTATTTTCAACAATTTGTTGTTTGTTTTTCTAGAGGAAGCATTCTGGTTGGTCCAGTCTGGATCGGGAAGTTCTTGAGAGCAGCTGCGGCGTGGATGGACCGTGCCCTTGGAGCAGGCTGAGGACATCGTTTGGGACCAGCTTTTTTTCCAGCCATGGATGGCATGAGGTGGGTCCCCGTCTGCTTGGCAGGGTGGGATCAGAGCTTTTGGGAGATGGCAGCGAGCACAGGAGCATCCTGCTCTGGGCAGCTGCTGAGCAGGTGGATGTGCCATGGCTGGCTGCAGGCTGGGCACATGTCCTGCCCTCCTGCCCTGCTCCCAAAGGCAGCACTGGTGGGCAGCTCTGGGCACAGCTCTGGGCACAGCCAGCATGGCCTGGGCACCACGGGCAGCTGGGACAAGGGGACAGGAGCCCTCAGCTGACGGGCAGTTTCTGCTTTCTCTCCTTGCAGCCGGGCTCTGCGGATGCTGAGGCTGCTCTGGGCTCTGCCAGGGCTCTGCTGGAGCTCAGCACCGGGCCGGAATCAGCCAAAGAAGAAATGGTGTCACCTGCAGCACAGACTTGCTTGAGCATTTTGGCAACACAGCTCAAGTTTGCAGAGTGTTCACCTCCAAGGGAAAACATGACACCTCCCAAAAATTAAACTTGTTTAATAGCTTCTGAAATCAAATCAATCTGGGATGAGTCCAAATGACATTTTTCAGCTTGCTCAAGATGTAGCTCAGCCCTTCTCTGAACAGTTCTCTCCCCCACCTGCCTTTTACTTCTCAACTGCTCCCTTTTTTTCCCCCCAGTGAATTCCCAGCCCATTGCTGTCTCCATCACTCTGTTGCCTATCTTGATGCCTCTGACCACAAGGAAGGCCGAGCCCCAGGTTTAGGGACTCATGCTGTCACTGGCTGAGGAGCAGCAATGTCTCAGAGGTCCAGTGGCATTTTAGTGTCATTCAGAGCCACTCTCCAGCCCTCAGCTCTCCTCACTGCTGAGTTCCCACTCCCTTCATCCTTGCAGCAGGATGAGCTCTGTGAATCCCCTTGAGCCTCCCCACTCTTCCCAGCCAATGCACCCACCTCAGTGAGGCTGAAGCTGAAGCTTCTCTGTCTCCTCTGGCACACCAGTCCAGTCCCCTGTGTGGGGAGCCCCAGCCCCAGAGCACAGCACACAGCAGTGCAGTCCGGGCTGGAGCAGCTGCCCTGCAGCCCTGGCTTGGCTGTTTGTGGCAGCTGAATGCTCCCTGTTTCCAGCTGTCCCTGCAGGATGACCCCAGGGCAGAGCCCAGCCGGGCTCCCACTGCAGCCCCTGGAGCTTGGGGCAGACAGTGCCTCCAGAGCTGAGGTTCATGGGGAGCAGCCGGAGCTGTGCCTCGCACTCAGTGCTGGCAAGTGTTGTGTTCTCATCTCCTGCAGCCTGAGGGGAAAACAACCTGTGCTGCCAGGCCAGCACTGCCCCTCTGGGCAGGGAGAAGGCTGAATGGCTTTCCCATTCCAGAGGATCCTGCACTGAGCCTTGGCAGGGCCTGGCAGGGCTGGAGCCGGATCCGGCCTGCTGTCCGGGACTCGCTGCCCACCAACCACCCCCACCCACCACGCTCCATCCTCTAGAGACAGAAGGGTCTGTGTGTGCCAGGGGCTCTTGGGTGTCTCTGTACCCAGGGACAGAAGGGTCTGTGTGTGCCAGGGGCTCTTGGGTGTCTCTGTATCCATGGAGAGAAGGGTCTGTGTGTGCCAGGGGCTCTTGGATGTCTCTGTATCCATGGACAGAAGGGTCTGTGTGTGCCAGGGGCCCTTGGATGTCTCTGTATCCATGGACAGAAGGGTCTGTGTGTGCCAGGGTTTCCATAACATCTCTGTACCCATAGGTATGGGATGAACATGGACAGTGAAAGTGTCAATCACGTTGCTTGCACACTCCTTCCTTTGTACACAAGACAAATCCATGCACACCCCCACGTATGGATATAGTAATAGGATAGGGATGGATAGAGATTTCCCACAGAGCTCTAACTTTGGCATAACTCACTCTTTAGCTGTTGGCCAGGAGATTTTTTTCCCAGCTCTGTGTGAGAAGGTGTCCCAGAGCTGAAGGAGCAGCATTCAGAAGCAGTTTCAGGATTTCTAGGCAGGAAGTAGAGCTCACAACCATCCACATAACTCACCATATTCATCAGGTTGGGCTGCTGCTTCTTTAGGAATATGGCCCAATGCAGACATGAGACTTGGAAAAATCCCAGCTCTCTGTGGGTTTGTGCAAAAGGGGGAGCAGCACAAACACTTTGTGCCTGCCTGGGGACACAAGGTCCAAGGAGCTTTGGTGGCAGAGGGTGACCTGGGCTGGTGGCAGGTGAAGTTCCATTCCACGACATCTCAGAGTGGCACAGGACAAAGGTCCAAGTACCCCCAACCCCACTGATGAAGTCCTTAGAGCGCTGCACATCCTCTAGGAAAAGCTGCTGTCACACAATCCATTGGGATTTATAACTTTCATTTGCAACCCTTTAAATCCAAATTCCAAACTGCAATATTTTTACACTCAAGACACAGTCATATACAATCCATCTTTCAATTTCCTATTGATTCAACCACAATTTAAAATAACTTAATATTGCAAACAAAACCCAGAATCTTTTAAAAAAGTGATGTTGATGTCAGTAAGATGGATCCATGCCAAAGTAACTGAGTTCTCTTTTTAAAAATACCAGTTACCTCTTAATCCAAAGTTAGAGAAGATTTTCACTACACATTTGGTTTTTGTTTTTATCTTTCATATTTTTTCTTTTTTCCTTTTTTCTAACGGAAAAATCATCCTAAAAAGGAATGTACAGCAAAATGAGAAACATTTCTGATAAACAATGAAAATGTAGGCTCCTCCTCTGTTTACTTTTCTATGGATACCCTGAAGAAAAAAAGCTAGCATATATGAGCAGAGGTGTGAAGTGTTTCATTTGGACTGTGCTGGAGTTCAGCACTGCTGACATCCTGATCCAGTCAAGAGCTGCAGAATTCTTTTGCACATCTCAAACCCTGTGTTTGCAGGCACAGCACCTGCAGTGCCGATGCACCAATGCACATGAATAACTCTGTTATTCCCTCTCAGAATCTGGGCTCTGCCCCAGCACGAGGTGCTGCAGCCCTTTGCTCCTGGTTCCCGTGTGGAGCAGCTCCCTTCCTGCTGGCTGAGCTGCTCAGGCAGAGCTCGGCAGCTCCTGGCCCTGCAGGGCTGAGGCTTTTCCCCATTGCTGGGCACAGACTGATGGAGCAGCACTGCTGAACATGGGGGCACACCCAGACGGACCAGGAGCAGCTGCCTTTGGCCACCTGAGGCTCCAAGGCCCAAACTCTGAGCAGCCAGGGCTGGAAGAGACTCGCAGGCTCCCTGGTGGCTGTGCTGCCCCACTTGTGCCCGGCCCAGCTTTGCCTGGGGCAGAGGGAGAACAAGGGGCAGCTCCCTCCCAGCCCAGCCCAGGGACCCCTCCAGCCCCAGGGCTTGGGGCACTGTCAGCACCTGCTGCTCCAGCCACCGCTCCTGCTGGCCCTGACAGCAACACCCAAACTGGGGCTGATCCCGAGGGAGCAGCAGCAGGGCCTGGATCTGATCCCTGACTCTGGGCCATGGCTGGACAAATAGCCCCACAGCAGCAGGAGCAGCAGCACATGGAGCTGACTTTCAATGTCACCTTGACTTTTTAAGATTTTCTAAGTGTTCTGATGTTTGCATTCTTGTACCAAACTTTCTCACACACTTTCTGTGAACAACTTACTGTTTTGCATTCTTTTATGGAGGAGGAGAAACTTGATGGACTGTTTTTTTGTCCTTGGAGAGGTGGCACTTTCACCCTCCAATCCACTGTCACCTTTGGAAATCTATAAATGTTGGAGTGAAAAAATAAACTTGCCCTTTTTCCTGCCTTGAGAGCAACAGCGTCTCTGCGTCATGTCGTCTTGTGTCCTATAGTGACATTTCAGCACTGTCCCTGCCACTCTTCACTCCCATTTGCAGCGGTGTCACAGCAGCCTGAGGCACCTGGGAGCCCCCAGTGCCAGCAGGGACTTGAGATGGCAGCCCTGGGCTCCTGGAGGTTGTGCAAGGAACAGAGCTGGGGACTCCCTGTCCATGGGGGGATTCCAGATGGAAGAGACTGCTGTGCCCAGGCAGCTCCAAGGCCACAGCAAGGAGGGTCTCGACCACTGGATCTGAGCCAGTCCCACAGTCCTGGGCAGCAGCCACTGAGCCCTGGGGGAACAGAGGGCACAGCAAGAGGGACAAAACCAGGCAAGGTCAGAGACTGGAGAGAGTCAAGACATGAGAGCAGGAACAGCTGCTCCATTGCACTCTTGGAGAAAGCTCCTGGCTGGTTCAAAGTGCTGAAAGGCTTGAAGGGCAGAGAGGAGGCCACAGCAAACACTGCTCCTGTTTCCACACCCTCCCCTCTGCGTGTCCCAGAAGGAATTGGATGGACTGTGTTCTTCTCTCCAAGTCGTCTTGTTCAGCATGAGCAGCTTAGCACCAGCAGCTGAAGGAGCTGAAGCCTCAGGCCGCAAGAGCTGAGCAAGAGGGGACTTTCTGAGCAAATGAGTGCTGCTCACATGGACCTAGCTGAATTCAGCAGATAGAATCACAGAATCACAGCATCCTTTCTGTTGGAAAAGACCTCTGAGCTCATCCAGTCCAGCTGGTCACCCAGCAGTGCCAAGCCCAGCACTAAACCACGTCCCTGAAGTGCCAAGGCCTGGACAACAGCCCTGAGTGAGACCTGAGCAGCAGGCCCTGAGTCAAAGGTGGCCTCTGGATGAACCTTCCAACCAAAGGTTATCTTTGTATCTGTTCACTGATGAAATATGCATGGTCATTAGCACTGTGATAGATGTAGCCACTCATTAGTGAAACATGTATTGACCTTTCTGTATTTAGAAACTGGACAAGGCCATGAAATCTGATATCTGGCCTTGTTTGGGGCTGAAGGATCAAAGTCAGCTCCCTTGGTTCCTCCTTGGGCCCTGGCCAGGCTTTAGGAGGGACCCAAGAGGAGGATGAAAGCAGATGTTCCTGCACTAGAAGTGCTGTCAGTTTGTTCATTCAGCACTGTCAGAGCTGGGCCCTCTCACAGCGGGGTTGGAGCCTCACCTGTGGCTGGAGGCAGCTGCAGAAATTCCCAGTGTCCAGGACTGGCTCTGCAGCCCTTGGCTGGGACAGATTCCCCCAGCTGCTGTGCGGATCTGGGGGATGGTGAAGCCTGAGGGGAACTGGTGCTGGATCTTTCTTAATCACTGCAGGCAATCTTTGGTGGTGATGGTTGGGTGCATTGCTGAGCTGCTCCTTTTGTGATCCTTTGCTGCTTTGAGCTGCAGTAAATGACACTGATTCCTTCCGTTGGAGTCTGTGTCTTTGGTGCTGATCCTGCCCACTGGTAAAACAAAACTGGCAGAGTCTGGCCAGATCACAGCAAAATGTCTCTTGTTAAATGTAAATGTGAGGGATCAGTTCCATCAGAAATTCCCAGATGGGAAGCCATTCCCTGGAGTTGGCTGGCTCTGGAGTGGGCTGAGGTCGCAGCACCGTGTGAGCAGTGGGGCAGTTGGTTAAAAGAAGCTGAACCCCTGGATGTCTTAAAATGTATCCAAAAATTGCATACGGAAAGGGAAAGAACTTGTGGGTTTGGGCAGACAAAGATGGATTTGTTAACAGTACCTTGGAAACAGCACCTTCAGAAGGAACAGTTATTGTTGGAATGCTCCCACATGGAGCAACAGAAGAAGGTTTTAATCTTGAGCTCCGATGCATTTGTGCAAGTGAAATATTAATATCATAAATAACCATGTACATATTTATAGTATAATAAGACCTTAATATATATATATATATTGATATATATCTATTTTATATGTATGTCTATACCTATCTAGCTATATCTATATTTCTATATCAATACCTATATCTACATATAAAATAGTAATAATGTGAAATAGTGCTGACAATACTAATTTGGCAGCTTTGGCTGCTCAGGGATGTAACATTAAACACTCTACAGAAAATGATTGGCCAGGACCCTAATGTTAGAGGTCAACTTTGTGAGATTGTATACAATGAAAAAAGGAGGAGGGGATAAAATTGTCTATTTTTACAGGGTTTGCTGATACTGTGATGCAGAGTGCTTTGTGTGTTACTGTGAAAAATACCGTGATTAAGACTGCAGAGTTTTTCATGAACCAGACTATCTTCAAACTGCAGGATTGGTTGAACGGGTGAAGGGGTTGTTAAAAGAACAGTTGAACAAATGAGGAGATGGGAACCTGTCCCCATGGAGAACCCATCTCCCAGATGTGCTCCATACCCTTAACAGTGGCCCACTGGGGAAATGGAAACCCCTGGCTGTGCACAGCTGCACCCAATTTGCACCTACAACCATGGGCAGTGAGACTTGGACTGCCTGGGAAACTGTTCTGGGTGTGATGGCCCCTGGCAGGGCTAGCCCAAAGGTTGCGGGGCTGGACCTTCATGCATTGGAATTAATTAGGATAAATCAGAAGCAAATGAGAGCTGTCAATACTGAGACAAGAATTCAGATTCCTCCAGGACACTTTGGTTTGGTAACTGCTCGCTTGGAGCTTGGCCTTGCAAAGGGTTCATGTCATGGCAGGAGGAATTGATGCAGAATATCAAAGAGAAACTACAATAATTTTGTTAAACAACACTGAACAAGCTTGGATTATTCAACTCCATGACAGGGTAGCACAATTATTGATGTTGCAATTTTAAGAACAATTGTGAATAAAGGAGATCCGCCTCCAATCACCACCGTTTGTGGAGATAAAGGGTTTGGATGCAGCAGTCCTAATAATGGAGCCAGAGTGTGGGCCCAGAGGCCAAAAGGCCCTCCCGAGGCAGCTGAAGGAACAGCTCTGGGGAAAGACAGCACTGAATCCTGAAACCTGAGCAAGAACAATGGGAATATGTCCCTGCATCCAAGTGTTCTGTGTGAGAAAAAGGAAACATTACAGGAGATTGTTTTAGGCACCCTGCCAGACCAAATCTCCTTGTTTGCCTCAATGGCCCCTTTGGAAAATGCTCTGATCCACGGGGCTCCGTGTGAAGGCTGCTGTGACACTGAGGGACTTGCACACAAATTCCATCCAGGAGCCTGGGTGCCCTCAGGGACTGGGACCCGTCCCCCTTCCAGCCAAAGGGGAAAGGGCCCCACTAAGCCTTGTTAGCCACAGACAACATGGTAAAGCTGAACAGCAAAGGACCTTGGGGGCATTGTTCTGGAATTAAAAAGGCACCAGCTCCATGGACAACAGAATTATTGTTCCTAACCCAAATGAGACTGAAGAAAAAGAATGAGTAACCTTGCCACTGAAGTACTGCTGATGTCTGTAAGTTGTATCTTGAGTGTCAGCCAGAAACTTTGTTTGCCACAAACACCTCTACAGTTTCACCAAGGATTTGTCATTAAATTCTTATGAGAATGTAAAGATCAAAGTAACCAAAATACTCAAAATATCTAATTGCTGGAAATGTTCTCAACCGATGCTGGGAGGAATGGGGTTCCCTTGGAGGGCCCAGGGAGGAGCCCTGGATCCATCAGCAGCCCACAGTGGGAAATGGGAAATCAGACCTTTGGTACTGGGAATGGGAGCTGCTGGGTGTGTGGACACTGCCCATAAACAGCTTCCTAAAGGATGGTTTGGGTCCTGTTTCCAGGCAATGCTGATGCCTCCCTTGAGGGTCCTTCGGCAACAACCACAAGGAAGAGTTGGGGCCAAGAGAACATTTTTCACCCAAGGAGTGCCTTTGTTCTCAGAAAACCAAAGATTCTGGTTCACACTGTGCCCCATGTGCACTGCCCTGTCCTGCGGATATTACAGTACAGATATAAATTGATTATTAGAAAAAATAGCAAATGATCCTGTTAAAATATCCAATAGTACATCCCAGGAGCTCCAACAAACACAAATGGGGCACAGCCTGGGATTATCTGCTTGCTGGCCAGGGAGGAACCTGGGCTCTCATGGGACAGGAATGTTGCACTGCTATCTGATGGGCTTGAAGACAAACAGTCAGGAATCACCTTAACAGAAAAAGCAGTTGAAGAGTGGCAGCAAGAAGAAAATCTTTCTTGGTAGCATTGGCTTTATGGCTGCCAAATTGGAGGCTGCTGTGAAATGAATTTGTGGCAGTGTCTGTTGTCATTGCAGTGTGAGCACTTGGTGTGTTATGATTTCATGTTAGAGTTGTTGTGACACTGTGCTGGAAATGGAGTATTGAGACTTGTCTAGAAAGAGACACAGTCTCAAGTAAAAAGGGACATTTGATAAAATAACAGGGAATAGCAATTAATTAGGGTTGTTTTAAAAGGAATGGGAATTATAGCTCTGAGTACTGAACAGCACTTAAATAAAGAACAAGAGGCAATGCCTTTATGACTAATACCTAAATCTAAACTGTGTTATTGAAAGAATTGTTATGAATTGTAGTTCCTCTACAGGTTAAAGGACCAATTGAAGTCCTGAGGCCTCAGCACCAGGCCCTGATTGAGGCCTGAACACCAGGCCCTGAGCCAAAGTTCAGCTCTAGATAAACTTTGCCACCAAATCTTATATTTGTATCTACTCATTAATGAATCACTATGAGGAATATGATCTCTGTATGTGTTCATTGGTGAAATGAGGATTTACCTTTCTGCATTTAAAAAAAACAGACAAGGCCCATCTGGCCTTGTTCGGGGGCTGAAGGATCAAAGTCACCTCCTTTGGTTCCTCCTTGGGCCCTGGACAGGCTTTGGGAGGAACCCAAGAGGAGGATGAAAGCAGATGTTCCCGCACTAGAAGTGCTGTCAGTTTGTTCATTCAGCACTGTCAGAGCTGGGCCCTCTCCCAGCGAGGTTGGAGCCTCACCTGTGGCCGGAGGCACCTGCAGGAATTCCCAGTGTCCAGGAGTGGCTCTGCAGCCCTTGGCTGGGACAGCTTCCCCCAGCTGCTGTGTGGATCTGGGGGATGGTGAAGCCTGAGGGGAACTGGTGCTGGATCTTTCTTAATCACTGCAGGCAATCTTTGGTGGTGATGGTTGGTTGCATTGCTGATTGTGATTCTTTGACGTTTGCATTATAATAAATCACACAATTCCTGAACTTGGTGTCTGTGTCTTTGGTGCTGACCCTGCCCACCAGCAAAACAGATACTGCAGGCCCACAGAACCAAAGGTGCCTTGTGACACTGCAGGCCTCCTGTGACCAAGGGGACCAGAGTGACACTTTGGGCCTCATGGAACCATGGAGATCATTCTGACACTGCAGGGCCCACTGTTTTCCTCTCCCTTCCCCAGCCTAGCCCTGTCTGGCCCTGCAGAGGAACTGCAGGCACTGGAGGTCAGGGACAGCCACTCTGGGTCTGGAATGCTCAGCAGATGCTCAGCTCGGGCAGCTCCTGCAGCCCCAGGGCCAGCCCCGCTGCCCAGCCCAGCAGCAGAGTTGGCCCCGGGGCTCCTCAGGCAGCTCCTGCTGGCCCAGGGACAGGCCAGCCTCTTGCCAGGGCTCCTCTGCACACCCACGGGCTCCTGCTCTGCTCCTGGCCCATGCCAGCTGCCCCCAGAGCCTTTGCCAGGGGAACACGTCTGTGCTGGCCCCAGCAGCCATTGCTGCAGCCCCTGCCCTGGTGCCCAGAGCCCCGAGCTGGGGCTGCTGCTCTGCAGAGCACGGGGGCTGTGCTGCCCGGGGCCCTGGGCTGCCTCTGCTGAGCTCTGCTGCTCAGCCTGGCACACAGAGGCAGCTGATGGTGCTCCCTGCACTCACCCCCTCCCACACAGGCTCTGCAGGGCATGGAGGGGGCTCAGAGGTGCCTGCCTTGTGCCAGGGCTGCCAGAGGGGCTTGGGGCTGCCCTGGATCCTCCTGGGGGAGTTCCCTGAGGGTCAGAGCAGGCAGTGCCCAGACTCCTTTCCCTGGGCCTGCTGTGTCCCTGGGCTGCAGAGCTCTCCTGGCTCACAGCAGACATTCAGTCCTTGATCTCGGGGTGAGCCCAGCCTGGCCAGGCCTGTGCCCAGTGAGCTCCACTCCCTGCTGGTCCCTGGCACACACTGTCCCTGCAGGTCCCCTGTGTTCTCCTGGCAGCTCCCAAGGCCCTCCAGACAAACCTTCCCCTGCCATCAGCCCTGGCACAAGCTGCAGAGCCCCAGGAAGGTTCAGCACAGACCATTCAGCATCTGATGGGCACTGGCCACCCACAAGCAAAACCTGACCCAGACCTGAGTCCCCTGAAGGCCCCAGTGAGACCCTGATCTCATCCCACTGAGCCCTGGGAGAACAAGCAACACAAAGAGCCTCTTGAGAGTCCTGAGAGTGACTCTGGAGGAGAGCAAAGCCTTCCTGCCCTGCGCTCAGGAGATGCCCTTTGCTGGTGGAGCTGCTGTGCTGGAGCCCAGCTGTGTCCCAGCAGTGCCCATGGCCTGTCCCTGCCTGAGGGCACAGCACGGACACGCAGCAGGACAGTGACCAAGCTGCCAGAGCACTCCGGCCTTGCCCCCACAGCAGGGCTGGGAAGGGGAGTGTGGAGTTGGGCAGAGCAGATGTGGAAAGAGGCAGGGCCATTGTCCCTGGCCATGCTGCTGTGCTGGGAGCCCCTTCCCTCCACCTCTGCTCACAGGCACTGCCCCTGCAGAGCCAGAGAAGGGCTGAGGAAATGCCTTGGACACACAGGTCAGGGCAGGCACTTGTTTTTATTTAAATGCCAAAGGAACAAGCCTCTTGCAAGTCTTTCTGTTTCAAAAGAAAGGTAGATATTAATATAGAAATGCTAAAAGTAATACTACAGTATTTTGTAAGAAACATTACAACAATACAAATAGTCCCCATAATAAGAAATAGACAAATAGGGGGGAAAAGGCTGAGATTGTAAGAGTTACATTCTGAAGGCTATGCAGCAGAAAAGGGAATTTATTGCTTTTGAAGATACAGTCACCAGTTTTCTCAGGGAATCCTTGAGCTCCTTGTTCCTCAGGCTGTAGATGAGGGGGTTCAGGGCTGGAGTCACCACCGAGTACAGAACTGACACTGAAAGATCCAGGGATGGGGAGGAGAGGGAGGGGGGCTTTAGGTAGGCAAATGTGCCAGTGCTGAGGAACATGGTGGCCACAGCCAGGTGAGGGAGGCAGGTGGAAAAGGCTTTGTGCTGTCCCTGCTCAGAGGGGATCCTCAGCACAGCCCTGAAAATCTGCACATAGGAGAAAACAATGAACGCAAAACAACTGAGATATAGAACAGCACTTAGGACAGTAATCCCAAATTCCCTGAGTTTGGAGTGTGAGCAGGAGAGCTTGAGGATGTGTGGGATTTCACAGAAGAACTGGCCCAGGACATTGCCATGGCACAGGGGCAGAGAAAATGTATTGGCTGTGTGCATGAGAGCATTGAGAAAGGCACTGGCCCAGGCAGCTGCTGCCATGTGGGCACAAGCTCTGCTGCCCAGGAGGGTCCCGTAGTGCAGGGGTTTGCAGATGGACATGTAGCGGTCGTAGCACATGATGGTCAGGAGAGAAAACTCTGCTGAAATGAAAAACACTAAAATAAATAGCTGTGCAGCACATCCTGTGTAGGAGATGTTCCTGGTGTCCCAGAGGGAATTGTGCATGGCTTTGGGGACAGTGGTGCAGATGGAGCCCAGGTCGCTGAGGGCCAGGTTGAGCAGGAAGAAGAACATGGGTGTGTGCAGGTGGTGGCCGCAGGCTACGGCGCTGATGATGAGGCCATTGGCCAGGAGGGGAGCCAGGGAGATGCCCAGCAAGAGGCAGAAGTGCAGGAGCTGCAGCTGCCGCGTGTCTGCCAATGCCAGCAGGAGGAAGTGGCTGATGGAGCTGCTGTTGGACATTTGTTCAGTCTGTCCATGGAGTCCTGTCCAAGGAGGAGACAGTAGTAAATCAGGGCAGACTTTGATGTATGATGCCCAAGCCCTTTTTCCCAGCCCTCCCCCTGCTGCTCTGTGCCATCCAATTTTCCTTTTCTCAGAGCCCTTCCTTCAGCCCTGTACCTGGAGCTCTGCTGGGATCTGGCCCTGTTGCTGTGACGAGCAGGGGCTCTGCCCATGGACACAGAGGGGTCAGATCTGCTTTGCAGCAGTGAGGTCATGGGAACGGGGACAGGGGCCAGTCCTGGGCTTGGACTTCATCAGCCCAAACTGCTCCTGAGGCAGAGGAGCTTGGCATCATCTCCTGTCCCAGGGCTAAGGAACAGTGGCAGCCAAAGGCAGTTTGAGAGAGTTTCCTGCTGTGCCCAGTGAGATCAGAGAGAACTGAGCAATGCAAGAGCAGTGGTTGTGACTCAGTGAAGGGTGAGGGGAGCTTCTCTGTTGCTCCATCTGTCCCTATCTGCCCTTTTGAGATCCAGGGCAGTCCCTGTGTTCCCCTGGAAATCAGCCTGACACAGCTGAGAGCAGAGGGACCCACAGCAGAGCAAACTGTCTCAGCCTTTCTCAGTCTCAGTCCCACTCTGGCCAAGGACACTCCTGTCCCCCAGTGTCCCCTGGAGGCAGCTCACAGCTTGGATGGCATCCCAAGGACACACCAAGGGTCATGTCCATGGCATTGCTTGAGGAGAGTTGGCTCATTGCCAGCCTGCCCTGCCCAGAGCTCCCCGGGCACAGGGAGCTGGGACACCCCATTGCTGAGCTCAGCCTGCACAGGAGGAGCCCAAGGGCTGGGCCTGACCCTGCAGCTGGAACTGCCATCCCAGAGAGCCCCTCAGCAATGCCAGGAGCACCTGGGCAAGGCAAGGAGAGAGAAAGCCGGGCCTGAGGAAAAGCCTTTCCCTGCCCAGCCCTGCCCAGCCCCTGCCAGGCAGCACCAGGGCAGGGCAGTGGCCCTCAGGCCCTGTCAGCAGGAATGGGCACATGGCAGGAGAGATGCCCTTCATCTCTGGGGCTGCTCTGCCAGCCCACGAGGGACTGAGGGCCCCGAGCCCCGGGCTGAGGGCTGTGCTGGCTGGGAGGGGACACGAGAGCTGTGCTGCTCAGGGCAGTGTCTGCCCTGCAGGGCAGGGCTGGCAGTGCCACATCTGCCCTGCAGCAGGGCTTCCCTCAGCACTGCCTCCCTCCCTCCCTGCCCACGGCTCTGCTGCTGGAGCTGTCCCAGCCCGAGCTGCTCCTGTGGCCCCGGGCTCCTTCCCTGCCAGAGCTGCCAGAGCCCAGCCCAGCCCCTGGGCCAGCTCTGCCCTGCAGCTGCTCAGGGCTGCAGGGATTAAAGAACAGCTCCCCCAGCCTGGGCACCATGGAAAGGTGATGCTGGATGGGCCTGGAGGCTGGGGGGGGGGGCACTTGCTGAGGTTCCCAGAAAAACTCAGGGTAATGGTTTAAGAGCCCCAGCCCCTTCTCTGCCCTGCACAGCTGAGTTTCCCTTGCCACCAAGCTGAGCCAGGGAAAAGTGGGAGCACAGATTCAGGAAAGCAGAGACCCAAGCAGGAAAGCCCTGCCCTGAATGAGCTCATGAAAAGTCCCCTCAGGAATGAGCTGGGCATGAGCTGGAGCTCTGAGCAGCCCTGGCCCACACAGCACCCTCTCCACTGCAGCAGGACCTGCCCTGGCAGGAGTCACTCCTTGCCCCCACAGCTCCCCTGCCCTGTCCATGGGGAGCTGCCAGGCAGGCTGAGAGCTGCCCCTGGCAGGTGGCACATCCCCTGGGCTGGCCAAGAGCCCTGAGGGCTGCAGGACCTGCTCTGCAGGACAGCCCTGGCAGTCCTGGCTGCAGCCCCAGCTTCACACCCCCTGCAGCCCTGCCCTGGCAGCAGGAGCCGTCCTGCCCAGTCCCTCTGACGGTGCCCAGGGCAGCCCTGTTCTGCAGCACATCCTCCTCCTCCTGCTCCCCTGCCACAGAGAAATTGGGAGAGTCCTTCTGGCACATCCCCCAGGCTGTGGAGTGTGCTGGCTTCAGGAGATCCCTCCAGGAGCACAGGGGACATTGCCCTGCATCCACTGACTCACCATGTGGAGGGCTGTGAAGATCTTTCCCCCAGTGAAGTTTCAGCTCAATGACTTCCTCAGCCTGTCTCTGCCAGGCTCCTGTCCCCTCAGTGCCTGCAGGCAGAGCCCTCAGCCCTGCTGGGCTGGGAGAGGAGCTGGTCCTGGGAAGACCTGTTCCTTTAAAGCTCAGCAGCACAGACACAGAACAAAGACTTTAATGACCCTCTTGGGACATGGACTCTGTTTACATCAGACTCAGTCCCTGAGAGAGCCTTCCAAAGACTTCTCCAGAACTCAAAGTTAAATTTAAACTCCAAAGTTTCTTGAAGTTTTAATGGGTCCCACTGAGGGACATGACTGAGAAAGTGTCCCCACGTTCCAGTCACAGCAGAACACTGGAGGCAGTGATGACAGCTGGGGACAAACAAGGCAAAGGTGTCTCTGGTGCTGAATAAACCTGGATGTGTTTCAGGAATGCAAAGGCCCAAGGCCTGAGCCCCAGCCCCTGGCAAGGCACATCCTGTTCCTCCCTCCTTGTTCAGGGCTCTTCCCGGGATGGGCTCTGGCATGTGGGGATGTGCAATGCCAAGGGCAGCACCATGGGGCGGCCCTGGCCAGGCTGCTGAGCAGGAACAAGCAGCCACCCTGTGATGTCACACAGCCCCTTGGATGTCACACAGCCACCTGTGATCTCATACAGCATCCTGTGATGTCACAGAGCACCCTATGATGTAACACAGCCACCTGTGATGTCACAGCCCACTCTGGGATGTCATACAGCACCCTTGTTTTGTCACAGAGCCAATTCTGGGATGTCACCCTGGAATGTCATGCAGCTGCATTGTGATGTCCCAGAAGACTCTGTGATGTCAGAAAGTTGCTTTGGGATGTCACAGTCTGTTCTGTGATGTCACAGTCTTCTCTATGATGTTACACAGCCACCTAGTGATGTCACAACCCACTCGCTGATGTCACAGAGCCACCAGCTGTTACGTCCGGATCTGCTCTATGGCCTCATACCCTACTCCATGATGTCACAGACAGCTCTGTGATGTCACAACCCCCTCAGTGATGTCACAAAAACCTCTCTGTTATGTCATGCTGCCACTCTCTAATGTCACAGCACACACTTTGACCTCACAGCCTGCCCTATGATGTCATACAGCCATGCCACGATGTCACAGCCCACTCTGTGCTGTCACACAGTCTCCTCTATGATGCTGTAGCTGCTCAGTGACCTCACACAACAAACTCTGTGGTGTCACAGCCCAACCTGAGACCTCACACAGCCCACTCTGTGCTGTCACACAGCCCCTTGCTGACATCACAGCTGCTCTGTGCCTCTAGGACACAGCCACAGAGGTGCCGCTGTGACACAGCCCCCTCTGGGACATCCCCCAGCCCCTGCCAGTGCTGAGCCCCTGTCAGCTCTGGCTGTGCCCTGCTGGTGTCCCTGAGCTGCCCTGGCAGTGCTCCAGCCCTGCTGGGGTGTGCACAGGAGCTGCTCCTGGCCAGAGCTGTCTCTCTGCAGCGCTGCCCTTGCCAGGAGCTGCCTCTGGGCCAGGAGCCCGGCCCAGCTCAGCAGCACAGACACAGCACAAGGACTTTAATCACACTCTGGGGCTTTGGTGCTCTTTCTGTCTTCCATGGCCAAAGTGCTGCCCCAGTTGGCTCTGTCAGGGCCTTGCAGCTGCTGCACATCCCTGTGCCCTGTGCAGCCCAGGCTGTCCTACGGTGTCCCTGCCCTGCGTCTCTGTCCCTGCAGGCTGTCGTCATCCCCCGGCTGCCCCACCTGGCTGGCCCCTTCCTTTGCTGGCAGCTCTGCCTCCTGCCTGCCTCTGCCTGCCCACACAAAGCCTTGGGCTGCTCCAGGCTCCTTCTGGGGGACGTGTTGCACCACAGCCCTGCCCTGGCAGGGAAATTCCTTTCTCCTGCTGTCCAGTCTGGGCCTCCCCAGGTGCCCTTGGTGCCATTATTGCCTTCTCATGCTTATATCCTCTTTGAAGAAAAGCTCCAGCCTCTCTGAAACCACCCTTCCAGCCCTCTCAGACTACTCCTGTTCTGTCCTCAGTCTCCACACCACTGGGCCCAGAGCTATCAGACTCTACATCCTGGTTATGTGATGAGGCCTCCAAACCCCATCTTGGGAGATTTTTGGGTCCTCTTCAAGGTCTGTGAAAATAGAAAAAAAGTGGTCAAAGTTATTTTCTCCCAAATCTTGCAGTGACAGAACAGGGGTCAATGTCTTTAAACTGAATGAGGGTGGATTTACTTTTGTTAAAACGAGGAAATATTTTCCAATTATGAGAGTGGCACAAAACTGCAACTGTTTTCCCAGAAAAGTGGATTCCCAACCCCAGGAATTCCACAAGAGCAGGACCTTTGTGCAGCCTGACCCAGCGAAACAACCTCATCCCCAAGAACAGAATTCCTGTTGTGTGGGTTCTCTGCTGTGCTGGGTGCCCTCACAATGCTTTTGGCCAGAATGTCTGCTGAGGGCAGCCAGGCTGCTGCAGGGGCAGTGACCTCACAGCCATCACCATGGCAGCCCTGTGCCCTGGGCCTGGCTCTCCCCTTTCCTCTGCCCCTGCCTTGTCTCTGCTGGCATGAAGAGTTTTGTCATTCATATCTTGTCCCCAAGGTGCTGGGGCCAATGGCTTCCCAGGCAGGCTCCTGGAGCAGAAGTGGCTTTTCAGAGCCCAGGCAGAAATGAGCCCTGAGGCAGCAGCTCTGCAGTGCTGGCCACCAGGCCGGGCTGCCAAGGGAGGCTTCTGGCCATGGCCTGCAAGCAGCTGCTGCTGCCAAGGTGCCTTTGGTGCCTCAGGCTCTGCCTGGCACAGCTCCCAGCACGGCACTCTGCCCTTGTGCCCGAGCCCTTCCCTGTGCTGGGGCTGGCCTGGGCCTTTTCCTGCAGCGGGACCTGCCCTGCTGATGGCACAGGAAAGGCAGTTCCTGCTGGAGCAGGAGGCTCTGCCTGCAATGGGCTCCAACAACTCCTGCAAGGCCCTGTTGACTTCAAAATTGCTTCCTGGAGCACTATATTCTAATAACTGTTATAATCCCAGTACTGTGGTTAAGACCTTTCTGACTAATCATGATCACAATCCATCAGGGCTGTATTTATATAAATTTATCTGGTATTCCATCGTTAATCGTGTGGGTCAAATTGCATTAAGGTTCAATTCCACCTCTCCAATCTTTTATACATAAACCTTTGACAAACCCTGGGGCTGGGATTGGATGCAGCCTCTCCCAGTCTCCTCTATTAGAAGGAATTTTAGAAGTCTAGGGGTCCTGCAGGGATTTGAGGTTCCATGGTGGCTGTTGGAAGTAATTTCTCCACTTCATGTCTCAACAGGAGTTTCTCCAACAAAGAAATGAAGCTTTGCCTGAAGCTCCCACTGTGCCCATGACAGGAACCCCTGTGAGTGTCTGGGACATCCTGGCTCTTTGGCAGCCTGGGGACTCCTGGAATGTCACTGGGGAGCCCCTGTGAGTGCCTGTGACAGATTGGTGCCTTTGCAGCCCAAGGTTCCCTGGGATGTCACCATGGAATGGCTGTGACTGCCTCTGACCACACGGCTCTTTACGATCCCCAGAAACCCCTGGGAGGTGTCCATGGAGTCCCTGTCTCTGCCTGTGACATTCCAGCTCTTGAACAGCCTGGAGACTTTTGGAAAGTCCCCATGGAACCCCTTTGAGGGCCTGTGACAAATCTGATCCTTAGCAGGCAACCATCACCAGGACCCTGTTGCTATGGGTCATGGGATCCCAGATCCACAGAACTGGCTGAGCTGGGAGGGACCCATCAGGATCCTGGAGTCCAACTGCTGGCCCTGCACAGGACACCCCAACAATGCCAGCCTGGGCCTGGCAGCGCTGTCCAAATGCTGCTGGAGCTCAGAGAGCCCTGGAGCTGGGAGCCTTCCCTGGGGAGCCTGGGCAGTGCCCCAGCAGCCTCTGGGCAAAAACCTTTTCCTGAGATCCAACCTGAGCCTTCCCCGACTCAGCGGCAGCCGTTCCCTCCAGTGCTGTCCCTGGGCACCAGAGGGAAGAGGTTCCCACAGCCCCAGCCAGGGACCCACTCCCAAGGCTGTTGCCATGGCCAGCAGGGCTGGGACCAGCTGGGATGCTCGGTTTCCACAGGCTGGGGTTTAGGAATGGGATTCCCCAATTTCCTGCTCCCACTAAAACCGCACTGCTGCTCGCTGCCCTCCCACCTCCCATGAAAAGAACAAAAGCCAAAGATCCTGGGCTGGGATAAGAACAATTTATTTGGAACAGCAACGAGATAAAAACAAACAGGAACAGAAACAATATTGACAACAGAAGGGTTATAAAAAAGGGAAAACTACAACAAAACTGACTGCATCTTCCTGGCCATAACTTCCTCCTGCCTGGGAAGGACACCCTTCTCCTCAGGAGGAGATAGAGAGAGTCCCTTTCCTGCCCCTGGCAATGACCTGAGTTTGGAGTGAATGCAATGACACAGCCCTGGCCAGACCCTCATGTTCTTCAGGCTCACATCATGTCATTGGCAGGGGCAGGAAAACGAACAGGTGTCTTCCCAGCATGGATCACAGTGAACACGTATCACCAGGGCCCTTCCAAACGTGGTTCTCCCATGGGGGATGAAGTTGGAGCAGTGCACAAAGCTCTTCCTGCAGTTGCAGCATTTGCATGTCTTCCCTTACTGGTGACTGTGTTGGTGTCTGCTCAAATGAGAGCTCTGTCTGAAGCTCTTCCCACACTGGGGACACTCGTAGGGCCTCTCCCTGGTATGGATACGCTGGTGGGTGACAAGGTGGGAGTTGCGGTTGAAGCCCTTCCCGCAGTCAGGGCAGCAGAAGGGCCTCTCATCCGTGTGAATCCGCTGGTGCTGGAGGAGACAGGAGCTCATGTGAAACCTCTTCCCACACTGGGGACACTCGTAGGGCCTCTCCCCAGTGTGGATGCACTGGTGCTTCATGAGGTAGGAGTTGTACTTGAAGCCCTTCCCGCAGTCAGAGCAGCGGAAGGGCCTCTCATCCGTGTGAATCCGCTGGTGGCAGAGGAGATTTGAGCTGGTGTGAAACCTCTTCTGGCACTCAGGACACTCGTAGGGCCTCTCCCCAGTGTGGATGCGTTGATGCCTGACAAGTTTTGAGCTGCAGCTGAAGCCGTTCCCACACTCCCCACACTCGTAGGCCCATTCCCCTGTGTGGATCATCTGGTGGCTGATCAGGGTGCTGCTCTGCCTGAAGCTCTTCCCACACTCCAAGCACTTGTAGGGCTTCTCCCCATCAGGAAGCTTCTCATGGACCACCAGCTCCAAGCCCTGGCTGAAGCTCTGTCCACCTTCCTGGCACAGGGTGGGTCTTTCCTCCTCAGAGCACCCTGGGCTGGGATTGAAGCCCCTCCTCCTGCGGGATCTCAGGGAATTTTCCTCCTTGTTAGATTCCTGTGCCATGGATCCGCTCAAATCTGCCTCTTCCATGAGGTTCTGCCATGGGGATTTGTCCTCCCTGGTCTCTATTCTCAGCTTGTCTGAGGAAGGCAGGGCAAGGAGAGGATGGGATTTGCCTCCATGCCAGAGGGGAGGGGAAGAAAATCCTCCCAGTGCATCCCTGGCAGGATGGCATTGCCAATGTTGTTGTCCTGCAGCCAGGGGCCATGCTGGGCTAGGAGATGGAGCAAAAAAAAAGGGGAAAGGGGCACTGACTTCCTCCTCACCTGCCTGCATGTCCCAGGGCATCTTCCTCTTCCTCACAACCTCCTCCTCCATCTGGAAGAGATTTTGGCATGGGAAATTCTGGTTTGGGAGGAAAACAATGGATGAGTACATGGCGTTTTGTACTGCTTTCAAGGCAAACCACAGGGAGAGTCTAAGTCAGAATTACAATTTAAAAAGGAAATTTAGATCAAGATAATGATACAGAAACACTGCCTTAAACTGACACAGTCAGGATATAACCTGCCACCCTGTTGGTCAGGGTGCTGGTAGCAGTCCCATTAAATGGTGGCTGCAATCCTGTTGCAGTGATGATCGTGATTCTGTCAAGGCAGTGATCCTGGAGAAGGGTCTGGTCTTCCTCTGAAGGTCCAGTGGTGCCTATGGAGCTCTTCTCCTCTGGGAAACCAGTAGCCAAGGTGCTCCTGGTGTCAGAAGCCTCCGGTTATATCCAGGTAGGAATGCTTGGCTCCTCCCCCTGGGCGGAGCATCCCACAATGGGATGATATCATTTTACCAGTCCTGCAGGGACACTCAATGGCCCATTCACAGAAGAGAGCCCCTGGAGGGCATTATCAGGGCTGAGTCATGGAAGAGATAAAGAACACTGCCCTGCCTGTTTATAACAGTTTATGAAGATGGAGATTGAAAACATGCATTTGGTTACATCTTGCACTGCAACCTGAAACAGTGGGGTAATCCCTGCTCGGGGGGTGAACACCACCCCCCTTACCCAAACTGGCTCAGGTGTAAAACCCCCACCCTGGGACAGCCACACACACAGGGGACAATGTCAATCTTGCCCTGGCCCAGGGAAAATCTCTGTTCCTGTCACTACATTGCCCTACCCCCTTTTTTCTCTTTTTCTCTTTTTCCATCTCTCTCTACCTCACACTTATTATTCAATAAAATCCACTTTGGATTTGGTCTTGGTAGCACCTTAATTGGTGCAGAAGCATCTCTCTAAGCATTTTCTTAACCGGATTGCAACATTATTTTGGCACAGTGCGTTTAGGCACTGTTGTCTGACCCCAAGAGCCTTTGATAACAGCATGGTTCCCTCCTCTGAGGAGGTTGTAGTTCATTTGGGAGGAAATCTTGGAAATTTGGACACATCTTCCCCTAAGCGAGTTATGTGAGAAAATGGCTGTTGTGGGTAGCCAGTGTAAAGAAAATATTTTCTTGTTCTTCCTTGAAAAGTTTGTTCAAATCACTGGAGAAAACGGAACAAATATTTTCAGTGAGGCTGACAAGGTTCATTGACCCCAAGGTGAGGAACACAAGGCTGCTAAAGTGCCACAGGAAGCCCAGCTAAGGTAGCCAAGTTCCTGAATAACTCCCAAATTCGCAGGCTTAGGGGCTTTGCCAAATGTGAGAATCGTTATTCTCTTCATCCCTGTCACATTTGTGATAGTTACACAAAACTTTCTCTTGCTTTTAATAATCTGTACTGGGCTGAATTTCCACTTTTCTTTTACGAGAACCTGCCAGCAGCTGAGCTGGAACTGTGCAGGAACCGATGGAAATTGGAATATTCACACAATTGCTTCTATTGTTGTTTTATTAATGCTTGGGATTGGTTTGCGTTTTCATCACATGCCACTTGTGGGAAAATCAAATATTCATCAAAGTGGTTTATGCAGAGTTGAATTTGATTTCTGCCAAGTTTATTTTGTCCAGTGCCCAGGGGATGCTCGAGGGGTCTCTGTTCTTGCCTCTCATCCTGGGGGATGCTTGGGAGGGGCTTTTGGGGGCTGTCCCTGTCACCCCAGGCCATTACTCAGGGGCTGTCCCTGTCCCTGTCACCCCAGACCATTCCTGAGGTGGTCTCCATCATTCTCATCCCAGGGAATGCCTGGGGGTCTCCCTCCCTCTCACCCCCATGCCAGGAGATGCTCGGGGCAGTCTCTGTCCCTCTCAGCCAAGGGGATGCTCAGGGGTCTCTGTCCACTTGCTCTGGGCGATGCTCAGGGGTCTCCATCCCTCTGGCCTCAGGGAATGCTTGTGCAGGGCTGAGGACCAGGGGCTCTGTGTCCCGCTCACCACTGAGGGTGCTCGGGGCTTGTGGGGCTCCCCGACCATCTCATCCCTGTGGAGACGAGGGTGGTCTCTGTCCCTCTCAGCCCTGGTGTGACCCCAACCAAACATCATCGGGGTCAGAGGGACAGAGACACCCCCAAACCCCCAGAAGGGCTGAACCTGGGATCATGCTCATATCCTCTTCATCTGTTTAACCCAGAAATGAGTTCTGCACCTTTAAGGCTGGTTCTGAGACCGAAGGGAGGCAGGAAGTGAGCAGGTTTTTTAAGAAACTGCACTCCTCCATATTCCGGCTCCTGGACAGACAGATTGCAGGACAGGGCTCTCCATTGGTTTTAATTAGTTTTTAGCTCTCTAAGGCAGATAAGTGCCCTGGACTGTGGTTTTTCTTTTACTTTAGAGCTGTTTAAACCTGCTCTGAACATCCAGGAGAGCACTGGCAGCTCCACCTGTGGCCCATTGGCCTGGGCCTGGTCCACAGCATTTCCAGTGCTGGAGAAACTGATAAGAGACTGAGTGAGCCGAGCTACAGCCCACAGAAGGACTTTCTGAGTTTGTCATCTCTTTTGGAGCGGCAACAGATTTTATTGTTTAATATTGGTCATTTTCTGTGCTCATGAATGCTTTGTCTGTTAAATAAACAGGTTTTTCAACTTTTCTCCAAGGAAATATTTTCCCAAATTGACTGGGGGAGAGGCTGCTTGAATTTGCTCTCTAGAGGAAACCTCTTTTAGAGGTTTTCTCCAAAATTTGCCCTAAACCAGGACGGGGCAGTGGGGAGAGGAGAGAGCCCCAAGTAACTGGATTGGGTGGAGATTGCAGACGGGGACCCTGGGACCCCAAAAGCCCCCAGCATCCCTAAGCAGGACCCTGGAGAGGGGGGATCCCCAGGTGCTCTGGGATCCTCGGCAGCCTTGAGAGAGGGGACCACCAGAACCCCAGAGGGATGAGACTGGAAATGGGACACTCCTGGTGGCTTTTTTTGATTCACTTTTGCTTTTTGAAGGTTTTTATGGACACCAGGTGACTTGGGCAGAGGACCTTCAGAGTCACTGTGCTCATCCCTTGTTTTTCCCCAAAGCAGGTTTTCCCCTTCCCAAATCTTGGCCCAATTGAGGAGAATCCTGCACGGAAAAGGAGGCCCAGAGACACCCAGGCAGGTGAGGAGGAAGTCAGTGCCCCTTTCCCCCTCTCTCTTGCTCCATCTCCCAGCCCAGCATGGCCCCTGGCTGCAGGACAACCCCGCTGCCAACGCTGTCCTGCTGGGGATGCACTGGGGGATCTGCTGCCCCTTCCCTCTGGCACGGAGGCACATTCACAGGCTCTGGGGCAGGAGGGGGAACCGCGGGCGCTTTGGGGTGCGTGGCTCAGCTGCTCCCGGCGCGGTTCCCCCGAGCCCCCGGCACGGCTCCGCCAGGCCCCCCCACCATGGCACTGGCCAGAGGTTTTTTAACAGAAATGCTGGTAAATTGACCATCTGGAATGACACAAAATACAATTGCAAGAAGCTGCTGGTTTGCTGGGCAGTTTGCCACATTCCACATTATTGTTTCTTTCAGTAAAATTGCACTTTAAAAGGCATTAGTAAATTCATGCTGGCATAAAATTTGTGGCTACCATGGGCTTCTCTCAAAACTAATTTACATAAAATCATGACACACACCTTCTATCCTTTTAATCCCTCCAATAAATCCATCATGCTGTTATTTCAATCCCAGATTGTTCAACTTTTCAGTGCCTTTTTTCCATTAATAACATCATTTAATAAGTTAAATTTTGTTCTATGTATAACTCCTAATGATACTAATTTTTGATTCTATGATGTTTAATGTAATGCAAATTCAGGGTTGATAAGATTAAGCAAAATAGAACTTCATTATTGTTAGATTTGAGCAATGTTAAGATACATTCTATTAATTTGAAATCCTGCTGTTCTGGATTGAGAGATAATGTGTGTATTCTATTTGCCATCTGTCAGAGGTAGGGCAGTTATCTTCTGCTAATTGGGCAGTTTTCTTTATCTTTTCAACAAATCAATCCTCCCTCCAGGGAGATATCTTTTGTTAATGGGCCATTGAGTGTAACTGCAGGACTGATAATATTGCATAATCCCACTGTGAGATGCTCTGCCCAGAGGGAGGAGCCATGCATTGCAGACATGGTGAGGCTGGGGGTGAGGAGCAGCTTGTCCAAACAGGGTCAGCCCTCAAGGGGCTCATTCTTCTACATGCCCAGACCTCCCAAGGAGACATTCAGCATCAAGATCTACTGGGGAATGCTTCTATCAGCTCTTCTCTGAACTGGAACCTAAAAAAAATACTTGATTAAAGAAAAAAAATAATAATGAGGTGCACTTTGAAATCTTTCATCCTTAAAGGAACTCTACACTGACTCCAATCAGCTGCACAAGCCATGGACACATGAAGAGCACTGAAGAAAGAGCCCTCAAGATCTTTCTCTGTTTTGACAATCCCCATGTTGGATTTGTTGCTGAGTCCAGGACCCCGACACACTGAGAGGAGGATGAAGAAGCTGCTCAAGGAGTCAGCAGCAAAACTCCAAGTGCCTTGGAGCATGGCTGGGCCCCAGTGAGGGCAGGGAGTGCCAAAGGCTCCCCAGGGACTGGTGAGAGCAGATCCTTGAGGCCAGGAGTGCAGGGAGCCCAAGGCTCTGGGCAGGGAACTGCAATGCTGAGCAAGGCCTGGGCTGGCTGGGGGAAGCAGAAAGGCCAAGCCCTGAGCCCAGCCTGGGCCAGCAGGGCCTGTCCCTCACGGGTGGCTCGGGGCTCTCTGTGGGGCAGGGGGATGTGAGGGGCAGCAAGGACAAATGCCATAAACCCGTGTGACACTCCAGATCCTGATGGAAACAAGAGGCCAGTGGAGCACTGTAGGGCCTCATGGAAACAGGAGGCCATTGTGAGCCTGCAGGGCTGGAACACCCCAGAACACTGAAATGCTGGGGGGAACCAAAGGCTCCTTTCCTTGACTTTGGTGCACAGGAGAAACAGCAACCAGATATTCTCAACATGGCCAGATGCAAAGAATATTCTTGGTAGGACAGGACCCACAACAAGTTCATCAAGTCCAGCTCTGAAGTGATTGGCCCACACAAGGATTGAATCCACTACCTCAGATATCCAAAATCGTTCCATGTAAGTAGGACTACAAGGAGAAGAAATACAGAACAACAGAAAGACAGACAATTGATAGACATGCATGTAAGTATCAACAGTTCTGTTTCCAGTGTTACTAACAGAAGAACCCCAGCAGAAGGCAGGATCCAGACCATGGGCTTGGCCTCGTGCTCCAGCTTTTAATCCCCTGGGCCTTCATGGGCCTGCCCCAGGGGTGGGACTGCCAGTGGCTTGCCCAATCAGAGTCAGGGAGGGCACCCGCTGCTAATGTGTGATTGATTGGCAGCTCTGCCAATCAGAGCTCGGCCAGTGCAGCGGTTGTGTTATTGATTGACAGCTCAGCCAACCAGAGCTTGGTTAGAACAGCCCCTGCTGTGTGATTGACAGCTCTGCCAGGGTGGGGCGGGGCTCTGTCCCACCACAAACCAAGGCCTGACCCCGGCCTGGCCCCACACGGGCATTCCGAGCATCCCGAGGTGTCTCGGGACATCGATCTCATCCAGCCCCTGACAGCGACCACGGTGACACTTCAGAACCTCATGGTACCATGGGTGAGTTGTAACAATGGAGATCCAAGGAAACTATGGTGGGACTGGGGAACTTGATAGAATCAAGGAGACCATTGTGCAGTTCAGGGGCCCTGTGGAAGCAAGGGTCAATGATGAAACTGTGGGGCCAATAAGAACAAGGAGCCATTGTGACACAGAAGGGCCACATGGAGCCAAGGGACCACTGTGACTCTACTGGGGCTCATTAAACCAAGAAGCCATTGCGACATTGCAAGACCTCATGGAATCCATGAGAACATTGTGACATTGAGGAGACTCATGAAATCAAGGGAACATAGAACAAGTCTGCTAGGTTTAGCCTCCTGGGGGCTGTCTGACAGGTCCCACTGAATTTGGCATGTCAAGGGCCACTTCCCATCTGACTGTGAAGCACTAGGGCTCTGTGCTTTCATTCCTATGGAAAAGAAATGTTTTTCTTGTCTAGGTGGCCATGGCCAAAATTGGAATTCTGCCTCTAAAATTCCCTATATCCCATGCTTACTCCCAGACCAAATCTGCCAATACAGTCAAGTCTGGCTAGCCTTGGCCTCTGGTGACTACCTCTCATCTGCCACTGCACCACTGGGGCTCAGTTTTTTCCTTCCTGTGGAGACCTCTGCGACACTGCGAGGCGTTGTGGAGCCAAAGGGCATTGTTACACTGTAGGAACTTGTGGAACCAAAGGGATCATTGTGACATGTGGCCACATGAGTCCAAAAGCTCTCCTTGAGGGCTGCCCCAGGCTAGCTCTTTGGCACACAAGCCACAGCGAGGGGGGGCACTCTCCTCGCTTCCGCTTGCAAGGAGAGAGCCTTATGCACTAATGCCTTGAAGGAGTCTGGGCCAATGCCAACGGGAGTGAAGACAGCGGGTTTCGACTTCTGGTGATACAGGGTCTATTGGGAGGAGCAGGGAGATGAAAAGTCTAGGAGGTCTAGAAACTGAAGACAGTGGGAAAGGGCTTACAGCAGCTTATAAAGGGGGGTGGCAACAGGGGTGGAGTTGGCCCTCCAACCAAGAGAGGAGCAGGAAGGAGTGGAAAAGGAAAGAAGGACACTGCTGTGGGACCAATGGAGAGCAACTAGGGGAGCGGCCCCACCCCCTAAACCAATCACTTGATGCCCAGAAGAGAAGCTTCTAGATGGAGAAGATGTGTCGCCAAGTGATGGACAGGGCACCAGGCTCAGTCAAAACAAAAGATGCATTTGTAACTGGGGCAACAGGGGAGGAGACAGAGAGACTGACAAGGACTGCGGGGGAGGAGGCAACCTGGGTAGAACCATTGTATAACTAAAGGGGTGAATGGAACAAAACAACTTACAATATACAACTTAGCATAAGTAAAAACCCAAAAAAAACACAACACAACATCTCTCCCTTTTTGGTTTAAAATTAATCACAAGAGGAGAAAACAAGTCCTTAAAATGAAGTAAATTCAATTTGATTGTTAAATTCCAAGTAAATGTCCCCAAACCAAGGTTGAGCTAGTGGGGCAGAAGCCCACCAGCCCTCCTCAGGAGCCAGATGGTCTTCGGTGGAGTCTTGATCTTCTTCCTCCAGGTCTGATGTTGGAATTTGCACTCAGTTAATGCTTGGGGAAGATGTCATCTTTGTAAGAAATTTTAGTATTAGCTGCCATATGATGCTGGCAGCAACACAGACAATTAAAATGACTAAACAGAACAAAAGAATGGTTATTAAAACAGAGCCCACCCAGCCTGAAAGGCCCCATCTGGAGAAAATGTCCCCCAGGCAGTCTGCACTCTCTTTCTTAATCTGATGCACCATGTCCTTCAGTTGTGCAATTGTATTCCTGATGTCCTTGGCCTTAGATGTCAAGTTCAGACAGGAGAGCCCCTCAAACTTCACATTGATGGTAATGGAGCAGGAGCAGGAAATCAGTTGCTGCCCTGTTCGGAAGGGTTGCCTGCCTTGTTATTTCTTCATCTGATAGGAGGTCGCTCAGGACTGCTGAGATTAAGTTCGCTTGTTTGGCTACCCAGAACTCTAGGTGAGCTAATTCACCTGCAGCTTTTGTCGCAGCCACCCAAGGTAAAAGGACTGTGATTGCAACACCTTTAGGTTTGGACCAATGAACAATTTCCAAATCACACTTAGAATCTAATTCTTGAAGGTTTCTCCGGGAATGGGCTGAATTGTGTGTGACGTTTCTAGATTTCCAATTTGAAATTTGGGTATTGTTGGGTGCAAACAGCGTCAGCCTCCCAAAAGAACAAGGGCCTCCTATCAGGCGAGAGGGGATGCCTGCCCAAGCTGGGTCTCCACAAATTAAGAAAATTCCCCGGGGAAGGGATCGGGATTTGTGGTCATAAGTCGAAGCCATGGAAATTTGGGAAACGGCTTTGCACCAGTTTCCAGCGGTGTAATCTTGATTGTGTTGAAGGACTGGGAGGTAGGATTTATCAAGGGGGTCTGGGGAAAACAGAAATTGGACACAAACTGAGGCTGGCACGGAGCCGAGCAAGGTAAACTCAAGGGGTTCAGAATCTGAATGATTTAATTTGGGGAGGAGATTTCTCCAGACAAGGTTAGGGTTAATTCCAGGGGAGAGGTAACTTTCTAATGGGCAAGGAGTTTCAGGGAACTGTTGAGAGGGGGAGGAAACTCATCTAGGTTTGAAGGGATCCCCACAAGGCAGGTCGACAAGGGGTGTGCTGCTGAAACAGTGGTCAAACAAAGAAGATCCTGGTCAAGGACCTTGGTGAGCACTTTCCAGATGTTAACTTTTGGCTGGGGGATGATCCACATATCAACAGGTGGTATGGTGGACCAGATGAAAACCAGGATGACGGTGATCCAAAGCCAGATGAGGGCCATTAGGTTTGGGTTTACTGGAAAAGAATCAGAATCAGTGAGTACAATGCAAAAAAAGGGGGGTGGTTCTACTCCAGGATGATGAGATCATCTGAAAAAGGTCTCTTCTTCCTCCTCCAACAAACATCTTCTACTTGCACTACCTGACAAGCCAAACGTTTTTTTGGTAGAAATGGCTTGACCCATTTGGAGGGGTACCCACTTAGGCCCAGAGGGAGTGGATACTCAAGCGTATTCCCCTCCCCAGGTGACAAGCTGGAAGGGGCCCTCCACTTTCCAGGTCTCCGGGTCTCTTACCATGACCCAGGACCTGTCCTTCAGCTCCAGTAGAGGGTTTGCGTGGTAACACCGAGTCATGGGTGGATTCAAATTGGTGAGGCACTGGCCCAGGCTGTGCACAGAGGCTGTGCATGCCCCATCCTTGGGAACAGGGCTCTGAGCAGCCTGCTCTGGGGGAAGACTGCTCAGCTGGGAACAAGATGTTGTTCTTCAGGCTCCCTTCCAAGCCCAACCATTCAGGGACTCCATCATTCCATGGTCTCCACTGTCCACTTCAGATGGAGCCTGGGAACTGTGATGTCACAGCCCACGCTCCAGCTGGAACGTCCAGCGCCCAGCAAAGGGCACAACACAACCCTTGGCTGCTGTGTTGACACGCTCTGCACCTTGCTCCTGCCCTCGCCTTTCACTCTTCTTATCCCCCCGATACCCCCATCATTCCTGACAGCTCCTGACTGCCTGGATTTCCTCATCCAGCCCTGCAGGATGCTCCCCTTTGTTCTGAGGAAGGTATGGTGCCATTCCATGGAGGTGGACACCCCGCACCTGCCCGGGTGGGCTGGAGCTCTGTGGGGATGGAGTGGGACAGGGACCCCACTCTGAGGTTCTGCTACCTCTGCAGCCTGTCCCAGACAGAGAGGAGGAGATGGAGGTAGATACAAAGATTGATATGGAGGAGGAGATGGAAATCGACGGAGAAGACCCTGGAGAGGAAGAGATGGATGTGGATGTGGATGTGGATGATGAAGAAGAGATGGATGTGGATATGGATGAGCAAGAAGATATGGATGTGGATATGGAAGAGTCCATTGAGGACATGGATATTGATTAAGAAGGTGAGGAAGAGGCCATGATCTTGGCATGAAGAGCAATGCCAGCAGCGGGACAGGCAGAGTGGGTCTCCTGCTGCCAGGCTGGGGCTGGGCTGGGTGCTCCCTGCTCAGGGACATTGTACCCAGGGCACTGGATTCTGGTGGCCATCCACAGCCTGTCCTGTGCCTGCTTTGCTCCACACAAGCTCCATGCCAGACCCAGCCAGGCTCAGTCCTGGTAGCAGAGTCCTGCTGCTGTGCCAGTGTCTGCCAAGCCTGGGGGCACATGCAAGAACCCTCTGTGCCTGACTGGAGTGACCGTGGCATTTGCTTTTCTTCCAGGTGCAATGGACAGCACAGACAGAGACACCACCCTTGTATATATATGTTCTACAGTTTGTTGTTGTTCTTTAGAATGTAGATTGTAGGGCTATTTTTGACATCTGTAAATACGTTTCCCATAGTTTTGCTAGGTAGGTTTTTATGTATATATGTTCTCTCGATTGTTGTTGTTACAAATATTCTTACAATGTAAATGTATTCTGCATTTTTGCTGCTGTTTTTCTGTAATAAACAAATTTTACTTTTCACACCCCAGTTCTCCTTGTATTTGCTTCAGGCACAGGCAGCATTTTGGAAACTGGTTGTTTCCACTTGCTCCAGGTCGCCAGGACTGGGGGTCCCTGGCATAGCCACCACAGGAGTGGGGGTCCCTGTGCACAGAGGGGTCCCACTGACAGAGGTGAGCCTCTCCTTGCAGTTTCTCTGGACACACTTGGGAGCTGTAGGGGCAAAGCCCAGCGTGCCCTGGCCCATGGATCCCATGTTGGAGCAGGGCTGAGCCTGTGTGCTCCTGCAGAGCCTCAGCCATGCCTCTTCCCTGGTGTGAGAGTCTGTCCGAAACTTCCCTCATTTTTTTTGCCTCTCGATCGTCATGAAAGCCAAGACCACCGGGGAAAGGGAAAGATCCTGTTCTGAAAATCCAGGTCTGTCTGGTCCATCAAGCCAGATTATTGCCTACGGGTGTGTTTGCTCAACTCATGGAACACTGCACCCGAGAAGGGGCAGTGTGCTCTCCTTCACCTGCATCACCTAGCAATGCTAGTGCTGGAATTTCTCCACCCTTCTGACTTGGCTGGACTTTCTTTCTGGAAGGACCTTCCCGGGGGTCACCACAAAAGGACCCTCCATTCACCGTACATCAACCACCGTGACAGATGGACTGAGATGGGAGAAGGTTCTCCCTCAAGGACTGAGACATGCGACCCCTACATGGAAAAGCTCCCCCCTTCTTCCCAAAAGGACTGAGACTGAAATCCCCACCGTAGGGTGAGGGAAGGTATGCATGGGGACCGGAGCAAGTTTTGCAAGCGACCACTGGACCGAGAAGACAATGGTTCTTGCCTACGACATCTGCTGCTGACGACACCTGCTCCTGATGGACTACTGATGGACTCCTTGTAGACTATTTTGAAATGGGTCCCCTTCCCCATTTCAAAAGGACTATAAAAAAGGTTAGACCTGACTGATACCTTTGAGATCTCCCCTGACGTGAAGGCGACAGGCTCTTCGTCGACCGGACTTCGAGGAACTTTGTCATCCGCACGTCTGGTAGCTATATACCTCCTTGCCCTCCCTCTCTTCTTTTTCTTTTCCTTATTCTTTTCCCTTTCTTCTTTCCCCTTCTCTCTAACGCATCTTCTCTATGGCTATTTAATAAAAGTACATGTATTTTGATTTTACTGCAAATCCCCTTGTCGTGTCAGTTTTTTGCACCCTGAGATCAGTGAAAAAGAACCTTCACGAATCACGTCCTTAGGACGGATCGTGTCAGTTTCCCACCAGCTCCAATCTCCTCCTGCATGAGCAGACTCACACCAAGAAGAAGCCATTTCGCTGCCCCGACTGCAGGAAGGGCTTCAAGCACAACTCGGCCCTCATCACCCACCGGCGCATCCACACTGGGGAGAGGCCCTACAAGTGTCCCCAGTGTGGGAAGAGCTTCACCCAGAGCTCTCACTTGACCCAACACCAACGGAGGCACCAGTAAGGGAAGCTCTGCAAATGCCGTAGTTGCAGGAAGAGCTTCATGCCCAGTTGCAGCTTCATCCCCCACTGTAAGACCCACGTTGGGAAGAGCCCTGGTGATCAATGGTCCCTGTGATACATGCTGGGAAGACACCTGTACCTTTTCCTACCCTTGCCAACGACATGATGTGGGCCTAACATGAGGGTCAGGCCATGGCCCTGTCATTACATTCACTCCCATCTCTGGTCAGTGATAGGAGCACGAAAGAGACTCCCTGTCTCCCTGAAGAGAAGGGTATCCTTCCCGGGAGCGAGGATAAACATGGTTGGGTAGAGGCAGTCAGTGGTAATGTAGCTTTTCCTGCAAATCCTTTCTCTTATTCCTTGCGGTTATCGATATTGTTTCTGTTGCTGTTTGTTCTTTGTCTTGTTGCTATTCCCAATAAATTGTTCTTATCCCAGCCCAGGACCTTTGCCTTTTGTTCTTTCCATGGGAGGCAGGAGGGCAGTGAGGGCAGCGCGGTTTTAGCAGGAGCAGGACATTGGGGACCCGAAGTCCTAAACCTCAGCCAGTAGAAACCAAGCCCTGGTGCCCATGGCAGCAGCCTTGGGAGCAGGTCCCTGGCTGGGGCTGTGGGAACCTCTTCCCTCTGGTGCCCAGGGACAGGACTGGAGGGAACGGCTGCAGCTGAGTCGGGGCAGGCTCAGGTTGGATCTCAGGAAAAGGCTTTTCCCCAGAGGCTGCTGGGGCACTGCCCAGGCTCCCCAGGGAAGGCTCCCAGCTCCAGGGCTCTCTGAGCTCCAGCAGCGTTTGGACAGCACTGCCAGGCCCAGGCTGGCATTGTTGGGGTGTCCTGTGCAGGGCCAGCAGTTGGACTCCAGGATCCTGATGGGTCCCTCCCAGCTCAGCCAATTCTGTGGATCTGGGGGAACAGGGGCCTGGTAATGGATGCCATGGAAACTGACCATAGCAACAGGGGCCTGGTGGTGGTTGCCCACTAAGGATCAGATTTGTCACAGGCTCTCAGAGGGGTTCCATGGGGACTTTCCAAGAGTCTCCACGCTGTTCAAGAGCTGGAATGTCACAGGCAGAGACAGGGGCTCCATGGACACCTCCCAGGGGTTTCTGGGGATGGTAAAGAGCCCTGTGGTCAGAGGCAGTCACAGCCATTCCATGGCGACATCCCAGGGCACATTGGGCTGCAAAGGCACCGATCTGTCACAGGCACTCACGGGGGCTCCACGGTGACATCCCAGGAGTCCCCAGGCTGCCAATGAGCTGGGATGTCCCAGACACTCACAGGGGCTCCTGTCATGGGCACAGTGGGAGCTTCAGGCAAAAGCTTTATTTCTTTTTTGGAGAAACTCCTGATGAGTCATGAGATGGAGAAATGACACCCAACAGACACCATGGATCCTCAAACCCCTGCAGGACCCCTAGACTTCCAAAATTTATTTTATTAGAGGAGAGTGGGAGTGGCTGGATCCAATCCCAGCCCCAGACTTTGTCAAAGCTGTAAAAGATTAGACAGGTAGAATTGAACCTTAATGCAATTTGTCCCACAGGATTATCGATGGAATACTAGATAAATTGATATAAATACAGCTCTGATTGATTCTGATCATGATTAGACAGAATGGTTTGTTTACACCACAGATTAAATTTTAAAAAAGAGTTATTTACTCCACAGTATAGGAGCTATAACAATTGTTAGCATATAGTGCTCCAGGAAGCAATTTTGATGTCAACAGGGCCTTGCTGGAGTTGTTGGAGCCCATTGCAGGCAGAGCCTCCTGCTCCAGCAGGAACTGCCTTTCCTGTGCCAGCAGCAGGGCAGGTCCCGCTGCAGGAAAAGCCCCAGGCCAGCCCCAGCACAGGGAAGGGCTCGGGCACAAGGGCAGAGTGCCGTGCTGGGAGCTGTGCCAGGCAGAGCCTGAGGCACCAAAGGCACCTTGGCAGCAGCAGCTGCTTGCAGGCCATGGCCAGAAGCCTCCCTTGGCAGCCCGGCCTGGTGGCCAGCACTGCAGAGCTGCTGCCTCAGGGCTCATTTCTGCCTGGGCTCTGAAAAGCCACTTCTGCTCCAGGAGCCTGCCTGGGAAGCCATTGGCCACTGCACCTTGGGGACAAGATATGAATGACAAAACCCTTCATGCCAGCAGAGAGAAGGCAGGGGCAGAGGAAAGGGGAGAGCCAGGCCCAGGGCACAGGGCTGCCATGGTGATGGCTGTGAGGTCACTGCCCCTGCAGCAGCCTGGCTGCCCTCAGCAGACATTCTGGCCAGAAGCGTTGTGAGGGCACCCAGCACATCAGAGAACCCACACAACAGGAATTCTGTGCTTGGGGATGAGGTTGTTTCACTGGGTGAGGCTGCACAAAGCTCCTGCTCTTGGACAATTCCTGGGATGGGAAATCCACTTCTCTGGAAAAACAGTTGCAGTTTTGTGCCACTCTCATCATTGTAAAATATTTCCTCGTTTTAACAAATGTAAATCCACCCTCATTCAGTTGAGTGATATTGACTCCTGTTCTGTTACTGCAAGATGTGGGACTAAATAATGTTGACCACTATTTTTCCATTTTCACAGACCTTGGAAAGTAACCAAAAATCTCCCAAGATGGGGTTTGGAGGCCTCATCACATAACCAGCAGGTAGAAGGTGGTGGCTCTGGGCTCAGTGGTGTGGAGAATGAGGACAGAACAGGAGCAGCCTGAGAGGGACTGAAGGGTGGTTTCAGAGAGGCTGGAGTTTTTCTTCATTGTGTAAAACACCCAGAGAAAGAAATAATGGCACCAAGGGTGTAGAGTTCCCCCGCCCCAGGAAGCAGGCATTCTACCCAGACAGACAGCATCGGGTGAGGGGCGTGATTTAAAGAGGATTCCGTCCCTCCACCCTGTGGGGCATGCCTCTGCAAGTCCAGGAAAAGACACTCCATCCCATCTGGTCAAATAAGGAGTGGCCACAGAACATTTTTCCTTTTCTGTAACCTCATTGGTTCAAATTCTACTGAAAAGTGCCCGCCACACATTTTTCCATTGTTTGTCCTCCCCAATCCACTCCTTTGCAGTCCCCTGCTCCTTCTGCGATTGGACCCCGACCCTAAACTCCACCCCTACCCTGTCATATAAAACCCATGACAAGCCACCACCCCCTTTCCCCCTTAATTTCTTGTCTTGGTACCTGGCACAATAAAGGATCCTGTGCTTTTCTAAACCAGTACCCATCCTGTTGCCTTCCTTTCCCTGTTGGTCATCGATGCCTGCCTGAGGTCTGAGACTCTGGGGTCTGGGGGAGTGGTTTTGCTGCTTACTGCAGTGGAACACAACACAAGGGCAGCTGGGGAGGCCCAAACTGGACATGAAGAGAAAGGAATTTCCTCCCCCAGGGCAGGGCTGTGGTGCAGAAGGAGCCTGGAGCAGCCCAAGGCTTTGTGTGGGCAGGCAGAGGCAGGCAGGAGGCAGAGCTGTCAGCAAAGGAAGAGGCCAGCCAGGTGGGGCAGCCGGGGGATGACAACAGCCTGCAGGGACAGAGGCACAGGGCAGGGACACCGTAGGACAGCCTGGGCTGCACAGGGCACAGGGATGGGCAGCAGCTGCAAGGCATTGACAGAGCCAACTTGGGCAGCACTTTGGCCATGGCTGCTGGCCCTGGACCTGAGCCAGGAGCAGGAGATAAGTGACCCTTGCAGGCCTGGAGCCTCATTGCCTCCTTGTCCCTGCTCAGCAGCCTGGCAGGGGCTGCCCCATGGTGCTGCCCTTGGCATCGCACATCCCCACATGCCAGTGCCCATCCTGGGAAGAGCCCTGAGCAAGGTGGGAGGGACAGGATCTGCCTGGCCAGGGGCTGGGGCTCAGGCCTTGGCCCTTTGCATTCCTGAAACACATCCAGGTTTGCTCAGCACCAGAGACACCTTTGCCTTGTTTGTCCCCAGCTGTCATCACTGCCTCCAGTGCTCTGCTCTGGCTGCAACCTGGGGACACTTTCTCAGTTGTGTCCTTCAATGGGCACCATTATCCCTTCAAGAAAACTTCTGTTTTTCAATCTGACTTTGAGATGTTGACAGGTTTTTGAGCACACTCTGAGGGACTGAGTCTGATGCAAAGAGCACAAAGCCCCTGAGGGTCATTAAAGTCCTTGTGCTGTGTCTGTGCTGCTGAGCTGGGCCGGGCTCCTGGCCCAGAGGCAGCTCCTGGCAAGGGCAGCGCTGCAGAGAGACAGCTCTAGCCAGGAGCAGCTCCTGTGCACAGCCCAGCAGGGCTGGGGCACTGCCAGGGCAGCTCAGGGACACCAGCAGGGCACAGCCAGAGCTGACAGGTGCTCAGCACTGGCAGGGGCTGGGGGATGTCCCAGAGGGGGCTGTGTCACAGCGGCACCTCTGTGGCTGTGTCCTAGAGGCACAGAGCAGCTGTGATGTCAGCAAGGGGTTGTGTGACAGCACAGAGTGGGCTGTGTGAGGTCACAGGTTGGACTATGACATCACAGAGTTTGCTGTGTGAGGTCACTGAGCAGCTACAGCATCATAGAGGAGACTGTGTGACAACACAAAGCAGGCTGTGACATCATGGCATGGCTGTATGACATCATAGTGGAGACTGAGGTCAAAGTGTGTGCTGTGACATTACAGAGTGGCAGTATGACATCACAGAGAGGGTTTTGTGACATCACTGAGGGTGTTGTGACATCACAGAGCTGTCTGTGACATCATGGAGTAGGGCATGAGGCCATAGAGCAGATCCGGACGTAACAGCTGGTGGCTCTGTGACATCAGCGAGTGGGTTGTGACATTACCGCGTGACGGAGTAACATCATAGAGAAGACTGTGACATCACAGAACAGACTGTGACATCACAAAGCAACTTTCTGACATCACAGAGTCTTCTGGGACATCACAATGCAGCTGCATGACATTCCAGGGTGACATCCCAGAATTGGCTCTGTGACAAAACAAGGGTGCTGTTTGACATTGCAGAGTGGGCTGTGACATCACAGGTGGCTGTGTTAAATCATAGGGTGCTCTGTGACATCACAGGATGCTGTATGAGATCACAGGTGGCTGTGTGACATCCTAGGGGCTGTGTGACATCACAGGGTGGCTGCTTGTCCCCGCTCAGCAGCCTGGCCGGGGCCGCCCCATGGTGCTGCCCTTGGCATTGCACATCCCCACATGCCAGAGCCCATCCTGGGAAGAGCCCTGAGCAAGGACGGAGGGACAGGATATGCCTTGTCAGGGGCTGGAGCTCAGGCCTTGGCCCTCTGCATTCCTGAAACACATCCAGGTTTATTCAGCACCAGAGACACCTTTGCCTGGTTTGTCCCCAGCTGTCATCACTGCCTCCAGTGTTCTGCTCTGGCTGCAACCTGGGGACACTTTTTCAGTCATGTCCCTCAGTGGGACTCATTAAAACTTCAAGAAACTTCGGAGTTTAAATTTAACTTTGAGTTTTAGAGAAGTTCTTTGAAGACTCTCTCAGGGACTAAGTCTGATGTAAACAACACCAAAGCCCTGAGAGAGTCATTAAAGTTTTCCAAGTCCAATTATGGAGAAATATTTCAAAGAGCTTGTAAGACATACACATGCCTATTTTAAAGGGTTTATTTTATTACATTTCTCTTCAGAGCAGAGGCATTTGCAGCATTCTGTGATTGATATTGACCCAGGGTCTCTCCTCAGGAGCTCTGGCCTGCTCAGAGAAGCTGTGCCTTGAGCTCTGACCCAGTGTGGACAACCTTGCTCCACGTTCCCCACCCCCATCCTGTCTGTCCTCACTCACCTGGGACCTGCTGTGCTTGTAGAGCTGGCTGCACTCAGCCTAAGAGGGGTTTTCCCTTTTTGGGCTTTTTTGAAGCAATCTCAGACTCCTGAGTTTCCCCACTGAACACAGACACACTCCTCAGGTGTGTGCCAGCCCAAGGTGCCACCAAAACCACTGCAGAGCTGCCCTGGGCCAGCTGTGAGGGTGGATCATCAGCCCAAGCTGCACTGGGCCACTGCAAGGGGCTGTGGCCATGGACACTGCCCTGACCCCACTGCTGGGTTTGGCTGCCACGGCAACCCTGAGAAATTAAACTGTGCTTGGAAACACTGCGGAGGACTGGGACAACCTGAGAACACAAGGAATGCTGAGGGAGAATCTGGATGGACTGGGATGGACTGTGGGGGTACACTGAGACACAGTGGGACATGCTGGAACATACTGGGATATACTGGGAGTGACACTGGGGCATGGGACATTGCAGGGAAGACTGGGAGACACTGGGGCATACTGTGGATGGCATTGGGAGGAACTGAGAGGGACTGGGAATGAACTTATGTGTATTGGGACAAATGGTCTCTACTGGGAGGGCCTGGAGGGGCATAGTGGATGTGCTTGGTTGTACTGGGGATGAACTGGGCAATACTGAGAGGGACTGGAGGGATTGAATGGGCTGTTCCCACCTCTGCCGTCTCCCATTTGCCAAAGCTCCCATCCATCACCGCTCACAACCAAACAGCCCAAGGGATCGGGGCCTCAAGGGCAGAGCCTGATGTCAGTGCCATCTTTTCGTTTTTTCCTACAACTCCTGTCATGCTCCAGTCGCAATTGAGCCCCATTGGAGCCGGGACTGCAATGCTCGTCATGCCCCGCGCTCCACAGAGCCCACCCCGGCATCCACCCCCCATCTGTCCCATAAGTGTCCCCCCGACCCTCCAGGATCCCTCAGTGCCCCTCAGAGCCCATTCGGGACCCCGCAAAAGAGTCCCCGGATCCCCCGAGTGCTCCCAGCCCCACAGATGCCCGGTACAGCCATTTCTGGGAATTCATCTCCTCTCATCCCCCGCAGCCCCAGAGCTCCTCATAGCACAGCCCCGCACCTAAAACTCGTGCCGTGCCCCACGCCTTAAAGAGCCCAGTTGGAGCTCCCCAAGCGCCCCCCAGGTATTCCCGAACCATTTACGTTCCCCCCGAGGACTCAAGTCGCGGCTCGGGCCCTGAAGTGTCACCCCAAGTGCCTTCCTGAACCCCCAAACGCCGCGGTCCAGCCACTTCCGGGACTACAGCTCCCATCATGCTCCGCGGCGCAGGTACAGCGCTCTTCGAGCCGGGACTTCATCTCCCGTCATGCCCCGCCATCACCAAAAGCCATTGCAGCTGTGCCTACAACTCCCGTGATGCTCCGCGGCGCGATTAAACCGCATTATACCCGTGCCTACAACTCCCATCACCCCCCGCGCCCCAGAGAGCCCCGTTCGAGCTCCCCAAGGGCTCGACCAGACCCCGAAGGGCCCCAAATTCCCCTCCCTGGCCTCCAAGGGCCGCCCTGGACCCCCAAGTGCTCCCCCGGACCCAGAAATGTCCCTCAGAATTCCTGAGTGCCCCTCCAAGTGCCCACCCGGCTCCCCCAAGTGTCGTCCATACCCTCAAGTTCTTTCTAAATTCCCTCCCCAGACCCACAACTGCCTCAAATGTGCCCCAGAAATGTCTCTCTGGACACCAAAAGGCTCTCCCATGCCCCTGTCTGAGAAAAAGATGATAAAAACAATGACAAAATGACTGGACATATTACTAATTACCATAAAGAGGAAGAAATAAATAGCCAATAGATCTTCATTAGTTAAGGAAGGGGAATGTGCTACATAGAACCAAAGAACATTAATGTTCTTGGCTACTAAAAATGTATAGATTTTTTATGCAAATATAAAAACTAGGTAAGAAAAACCACTGTTAATATTATAAATGAAAATAAATATATACACAATTAAATAATCACACAAAATAATGTGTTACAGAATAAAACAAAATAATAAATTACATTAACATTTTTGGATATTTTGGGATGTCAGCCCCAGGTGGGTTATGACAGACATGGTGAGGTAGGGGGTGAAGAGCAGGTTGTCCAAAAAGGGTCAGCCCAAAAAGGGCTCATTCGTCTCCATGCCCAGACCTGCTAAAAAGACATTCAGCATCAAGATCACTTGAGGAATGCTTCTATCACCTCTTCTCTGCAATGAAAAATAAAAACCAAACTCACATATGTGATTAAAAAACCAAAAATCATGAGGTGCACTTTGTAATCTCCCTCCTTAACTCCAATCACTGCACAAGCCCTGGAGACTTGAAGACAATTGAAGGGAGACAAAGAGCTCCTGAGGGCTTTCTGTGTTTTAATCAGCCCCACGGTGGATTTGGGGCTGGGTCCAGGAGCCTCAGGCACTGAGAGAAGGATGAAGAAGCTGCTCAAGGAGTCAGCAGCAAAACTCCAAGTGCCTTGGAGCATGGCTGGGCCCCAGTGAGGGCAGGGAGTGCCAAAGGCTCCCCAGGGACTGCTGAGAGCAGATCCTTGAGGCCAGGAGTGCAGGGAGCCCAAGGCTCTGGGCAGGGAAGTGCAATGCTGAGCAAGGCCTGGGCTGGCTGGGGGAAGCAGAAAGGCCAAGCCCTGAGCCCAGCATGGGCCAGCAGGGCTTGTCCCTCACGGGTGGCTCGGGGCTCTCTGTGGGGCAGGGGGATGTGAGGGGCAGCAAGGACAAATGCCATCAACCTGCAGCCCCTGCCAGCCTGGCCAGGGAGGCCGAGGGAGAGCCAAAGTGCAGCCCCTGCCAGGAAAGTTCCTGCTGTGGGGCCTCCAGAGGCGCTGCCCGAGCCCAGGGCACAAAGGCCTGGGTGCCTGTGGCCCTGCCAGCCCTGCCCAGCCCTCGGCCATCTGTCCTGCAGGCTGTGCCCCCTGTGCGTGCTGCTCCTGTGCCCTGGCCGGCTGCACTCGCCCCTCTGGCTGTGCCCCAGCATTTCTCAGCCAGCGTTTCTGTGCCCTCCCTGGGCTCCCTGCACCCAGCGCTGCCGGCTCCTGCACACAGAGCCGGCCATGGCCCAGCCTCACGCTGCCACACCTCGAGCACCACAATTCCACCCTGGCAGGGACTTTGCTTTCTCCTCAGCTCCAGCCTGAACCTTCCAAGCTGTACTTTGGGGAGGTTTCCTGCAATCCCCACTCCCAGGGAAAGCTCTGTCTCCTGCTGTTCATGAACAGAGAAGGGCTGGTGGGAGAAGTGCTGGTCAGAGGCTGTTTGGGGCACAGTCACCATGAAATTATTGACTTTTTAAATATTCTGTGAAAGAAGGAGGGACATCAATAAATCTTCTACACTGGACTTTTAAGGGCAGACTTGGGCCTGTTGAGGATGCAGATTTGGGGAGTACCAAACCAGGTATTGATTTTTTAAAGACAAACAGCCCATAAAAACAACGAGTTCCAGGAAGGATGGAAACACTTCAAAAAAGAAATCTTGAAGGAGCAAGAGTAGGCTGCCCCTTTGTGCAGAAAGATGACCCAGAGGAAGTAATGACTGGCCTGGCAGGGCATGGAGCTTTTCAAGGAAAAGGGGGATTAAAAAGGGATTAAAAAGGATATTTTTAGGGATTAAAAAGAGGGTGCACCACCTGTGGTCGTAGAGGCAAGTAAATAAAGAAATGTTTAAGGATGTTGTTAGGTTGTGCAGAAAGGAAATGAGGGGGGTGAAAGCCCAGTCAGGACTTAACTTGGATACTTCTGTGAAGGATAATAAACATGTTTTTATAAGTACATTAATGGTAAAAAGAGGGGTAAGGACAACCTGCATTTTTTATTGTGGGGTATATAGTTACAAAAGATGAGTAAAAAGCTGAGGTACTTCACCCCTTCTTTGCCTCAGTTTTCAACAATAAGACAGGCCATCCTCAGGACAAGTGTTCTCCTGAGCTGGTAGATGGGCACAGGGAGCAGAACAGCCCCCTGTAATCTAGGAGGAAGCAGCTGGGGACCTGCTGAGCCACTCAGGTGCTCACAGGTGTCTCTGGGAGCTGATGGGATCCATCCCAGTGGGATGAGGGAACTGGTGGATGAGCTCCCCAAGCTGCTCTCCATCATTTACCATCAGTCCTGGATCAGCAGGGAGGTCCCAGAGGAGTGGAGGTGCCAATGTGAGCCCATCCCCAAGAAGGGCTGGAAGGAGGATCTGGGGAACTCCAGGCCTGTCAGCCTGACCTGGGTGCTTGGCAAGGTTATGGAACAGATCACATTGAGAGCCATCACAGGGCACCGACAGGATGGCTGAGGGATCAGAGCCAGCCAGCGTGGATTTCAGTATCTGCACTGATGATGTGGATGAGGGGATTGAGTCCAACATCAGCAAATTTGCAGATGACACCAAGCTGGGTGTGAGTGTGGATCTGCTGGAGGGTAGGAGGGCTCTGCAGAGGGCCCTGGACAGGATGGATCCAGGAAACAAATTCAACAAGGTGAGGTTTAACAAGTCCAAGTGCCGGGTCGTGCAGTTTGGCCACAACAACCCCTGCAGCTCTACAGGCTGGGGACAGAGTGGCTGGAGAGCAGCCAGGCAGAAAGAGACCTGCAGGGACTGATGGACAGCAGGCTGGACATGAGGCAGCAGTGTGCCCAGGTGGGCAAGAAGGCCAATGGCTCCTGGCCTGGTCAGGAATGGTGTGGCCAGCAGGAGCAGGGCAGTGATTCTTCCCCTGTGCTCAGCACTGGTTGGGCAGTACCTTGAGTGCTGTGTCCAGTTCTGGGCCCCCCAATTTAGGAAGGACATGGAGGGGCTGGAGCGTGTCCAGAGAAGGGCAACAAGCCTGGTGAGGGGTCTGGAACACAAGTCCTGTGAGGACCAGCTGAGGGAGCTGGGGTCATTTTTCCTGGAGAGAAGAGGCTCAGGGAGACAAGGTGGTGTCAGGGCACAAGTTGGACTTGATGATCTCCAAGGTCTTTTCCAGCCTTGTTGATTCTGGGATTCTCTGAAACCACCCTTGGGGCAGTTGCAGATTGAGCCCTGGGCCTCGTCTTCAGAAGCTGCAGCAGCCCAGGTGCCTCAGCTTCGCCTCCCAGCTCCAAAGCCCATCCTGTCAGTCCTGCAGAGCCTCTGCAGCTCCTCCTCATTGCCCAGAACAGGGAGCCCCACAGGCAGACACAGCAGCCCAGATGTGCCCCCCTGGCCTGGGGTGCCTCTGGCAAGGGAGCAGCACCAGGCACTGCAGGAGCCTGCAGACAATTCCTGCAGCACTTGGAGGATGATCCTGCTCCCCAGGGGATGGTGACAAGTCAGGAACTGGAATGGGGAGTGGGGCCAGAGAGGAAAGGGCAAACAGGGATGGGCTGTTTGCAGGGGAGGGGACAGAGATGGGGAATAGGCAGAAATCTGGATCAGGGATGGGTAAAGAAAGCAAAGCTGAAGCCAAGGAAAGGTTTGCAGCAGTTTGGAGGTGGCTGCCAGGCAGCCCTGGCTCTGAGCAACAGCATCTGCAGTGGCACAGGAAACTCCCAGCTGATGGGAACAAACTTTCTGGCTGACTGCAGAGGCCAGGACAAAGCTGAGTGGTTTCCCTGGTGTCCCCCAGCCCTTGCTGGCCCCAGGGGCTGATGGCATTTGTGCTCCCTCAGGTTCATGTCCCCACAGCAGCAGCATGGGGGTGCTCCTGCCTGCTCTGTGCAATGCAAACAGGGGCTCCTGAGCCAGTGCTGCCGTGTCTGTGCCTGCAAGGATGCGGCACCTCTGTGAGCTGGGGGAGAGGCCAGGGCTGCAGAGGGGGGATGTTGTTGGCAGCTCCATCAGGACGCTCTGGGACGCTGCCCTGGGCTTTGCAGCACACTGGGGATGGATCAGCCCCTGCTCTGCTGCTCCTTCCCGTCTCCCCCAGGGCCCTTGCAGAGCCCCAGCCATGCTGTTTGCCCCCAGCCTGCCCACAGCCAGCCTGGGGCTGCTCAGCCTGGGGCTTTTCTGTGCTGAGCATTGGCCTGGCCATGTTCTTGAGAGAGCCTGGGCAAGGAGCCTGGAGCCCCCAGGGCCTGGCCTGAGGCGTCAGCGCTGCCCCAGCAGTGCCCATGGCCTGTCCCTGCTGCAGCCCCGGCACTGCCACCCCCAGGACTGTGCCCGGCCCCGAGAGCACTCAGGCCCTGCAGCAACACCAGGGCCACCAGGGCAGCGGGGCAGGGCCACGGCAGCAGCACTGGCAACACCAAGTGCCGCTGCTGCTGCTGGGCACAGCTGCTGTGCCAGCACTGATCTGCCCCAGCTCTGCACACAGACATTGCTGCTGCAGCTCCAGAGAAGGCAGCAAATGGGCATCTCTGCAGAAAACTCTGCTGGGAGATCCTTCAGTTCCTTTAAAATAATTGAGAGTGCAGCCTCTCATTTACACAGCATGTGGCCACAGGGAATGCGGCGAGAAACAAAATGAGAATTGGCACAAAATATTATCTGTCTTTGTCGACAACATAAAAATTTAAAAAAAAAGGAAAAGAAATTCCAAAATGAGAAGAATAAGAAATATCAATGCTTTTTTTATTACAAGTGAAAGATGACTTTTCTTACAGAAATTGTCTAGCATTTTAATATTTCTGAAACCATCTGGTCATCAGTCTCCACACTGCAGCTTTCAGCTCCTGGTTCCTCAGACTGTAGATGAGGGGGTTCAGGGTTGGAGGCACCACCGAGTACAGAACTGACACAGCCAGATCCAGGGATGGGGACGAGATGGAGGGAGGCTTTAGGTGGGCAAATATGGCAGTGCTGAGGAACAAGGACAGCACGGCCAGGTGAGGGAGGCAGGTGGAAAAGGCTTTGTGCTGTCCCTGCTCAGAGGGGATCCTCAGCACAGCCCTGAAGATCTGCACATAGGAGAAAACAATGAAAACAAAACAGCAAAGTGCTAAACAGGCGCTAACAGCAATGAGCCCCAGTTCCTTGAGGTTTGAGTGTGAACATGAGAGTTTGAGGATCTGTGGGATTTCACAGAAGAACTGGCCCAGGGCATTGCCATGGCACAGGGGCAGGGAAAATGTATTGACTGTTTGCAGCAGAGCATTGAGAAAGGCACTGGCCCAGGCAGCTGCTGCCATGTGTGCATAAGCTCTGCTGCCCAGGAGGGTCCCGTAGTGCAGGGGTTTGCAGATGGACACGTAGCGGTCATAGCACATGATGGTCAGGAGATAAAATTCTGCTGAGATGAAGAACAGAAAGAAAAATACTTGGGCAGCACATCCTGTGTAGGAGATGGTCGTGGTGTCCCAGATAGAGTTGTGCATGGCTTTGGGGACAGTGGTGCAGATGGAGCCCAGGTCGCTGAGGGCCAGGTTGAGCAGGAAGAAGAACATGGGCGTGTGCAGGTGGTGGCCGCAGGCTATGGCGCTGATGATGAGGCCGTTGCCCAGGAGGGCAGCCAGGGAGATGCCCAGCAAGAGGCAGAAGTGCAGGAGCTGCAGCTGCCGCGTGTCTGCCAATGCCAGCAGGAGGAAGTGGCTGATGGAGCTGCTGTTGGTCATTTATGCTGTCTTGGCATGAGGATCTGTAAAAAATAGTAATCATGGAATAGCTGAATTTAGAGAGGACTTCAAATATTCCAGCCCAGCCTGGGGGCACTTTCCCCCCACTGCCTGCCCAGGGCTCTGCTGCCTGGAGCTGTCCCTGCCAGCAGCTGCTTCCCTATGCCCAGGGCTGGGCCCTGCCAGTGCTGCCAGAGCCCAGCCCAGCCCTGGGGGCTCAGCTCTGCCCTGCAGACCCCTCCCAGCTCTGGCACTGCCCAGGGGCAGCTCTGGCTCTGCAGGCTCTGATGGCAACATCAGAGCACCCCTTAGGAGGCTGGAAAAGTGACACTGATGCTGCCTCTAAGGGGCCCTGTGCTGATTTCTGTTACTGCCTGGTTTGTTAACATGTGAGAAAAAATGTTTTTATTTTTCCCAACATGGACTGAGAGATAAATATGGGCAATTTCCCAGCTTGGCAACCCAGAGTAGTAGATTAAAAAAGCAGGAAATTCCCTTTTATGCAGCCTCAGCCTAGCTGTGTTCCCTGTATAATCTACATGGAAATGTTATGAAAATGAATGTTATGCTGGGAGCAGTCCTGAACAATGCAGCATCTTCACCACACAAAGAGAACACTTCCAAGCCTTACCAGTTCTCTCCTTCCCCGCAGATCTTGTCCCCCAGTGCTGGCAGCAGCTCCCCGGGCTGGCTGAGAGCTGTCCCTGGCAGGCAGCAGAGTCCCTGCCCCAGCACAGCGCCCTGGGCTGCAGGAGCCTGCTCTGCAGGACAGCCCTGGGCAGCCCTGGCTGCTCTGCACAGGAGACAATCAGAGAATGTACTCACAGGGTCTGCAGGCATTGGGATGTTCCAGCTTTAGGAGATGGCTCCAGGAGCTGCAGCTGCATTGTCCTGCATCCAGAGGTTCCTGTGCCAAGGGCTGGCAGTGCTTCTGCCCCAGGCACTTCTCAGCACCTTCCCAGTCCTGACTGATTGAAGCTCTCTGTGCCTCTGGGCTGTGCCTGGGCTGGCTGCAGGCAGTGCCCCAGCCCTGCTGGGCTGTGCACAGGAGCTGCTCATCAAGAGAAATGTGCTTTTGAAGCTCTTCTTGCTTACCAGGAGCTGCCTCTGTGCCAGGAGCCCAGCCCAGCTCAGCAGCACAGACACAGCAGCAGGACTTTAATGACCCTCTGGGGCTTTGTGCTCAGGCCCTGAACATCAGTCCCTGAGAGACAGCTGAAGAAACCTCTCCAGAACTGCAAGTCAGAATCCAACTCCAAAGTTTCTTAGACTTTTAATGGGTCCCACTGAGGGACACAACTGAGAAAGTGTCCCCAGGCCCCAGGCAGAGCAGAGAACTGGAGGCAGGGATGACAGGTGGGGACAAAGAGAAGCCAAGTCTTGGTGGCCTGGGGCACAGCAGGGTCTGTGCCACCAAGGGCTGGGAGGAGACACCTTGTCCTGAGGCTCTGGGGCCTCCTGGCACAGCCCCAGCCAGGCTGGGCACTGTCAGCCCCTTGTCCTGCCCTCAGCTTCCCCCCCTAGCCCACATCCCAGTGGCCTCAAGGATCTGCTGGAAGGAGTCCCTGGGGAGCCTTGCTCAGCAATGGCCCTGGGGGCTCCTGAATGCTCCCAGGGAATGCAGGTTTTTCAAAGGATTTTGGGTTGGGCTTTTGCCTTGGAGTCTCTGAGAGTTTTGTGCAATCATGGCCTTCAATTATCTGCTTTAATTAGTCCCTGGAGAGGCTTTGTCAGTAACAACACTCAGTGGGGCTCATTAATGCTTTGAGAAACTCAAGGTGTTTAAGGTACTTTGGATTTTCCTTTCCCCGCTGAGTCTCTGAGAGGTTTTTGTGCCATCCTGGCCACCAATTCACTCCTCCAAGGAGTCCATGAGGATCCTGTCTTGGGGGACCTCAGTGGGAACCATTCATGCCTTGACACACTTTGGGGTTTTCTTCTGACTTTGACTCCTGGACAGGTTTGTACAATCTCCTCTCAGGTCCTGAGGTTCCAGGGCTCAGCTCTAAATGCACCATAGGGCTCATTAGGATCAAGCAAGTCCTGCCAAACCATGGCTCTGCCTTGATTTCCCTCTGCTCTAGTGCAGTTCATTAGGAGGGTTTCCTTTTTCAGTTATGGAGAAATATTTCAAAGAGCTTCTAGCAAGTATGTATTCCTATTTTAAAGGGTGTCTTTTATTGCTGTTCTTATTACACAAGAGGTGATTGCAGCATTCAGTGACTGATATTGATCCAGCAGGGACTCTCCTAAGGAGTTCTGGCCTGGTCAGAGAAGCTGTGCCTTGAGGTCTGACGCAGCGTGGACAACCTTGCTCCACATTCCCCATGCCCATTTTGTCTCTTCTCACTCACCTGGGACCTGCTTTGCTCAGAGAACTGGCTGTACACAGCCAAAGAGGGGTCATCTTCTTTTGTATTTTGAAGCAATCTAAAACTCCTGAGTTTCCCCATTGAAAACAGACATCCTCCTCAAGTGTGTGCCAAGCCCAAGCTGCCACCAAGGAGGTTCCCCTTCCCTAAGGCAGAACCCTGCAAGGAATATTTTAGACACACAGGAAGTTCTGCAATAAACACAAATCCAGAGTTTGTTCAGGGCAGAATTAGACCAACTCCTGACGGACAGACCAGCTTTGAACTCCTTGCAGCTGAAAGCTCTGAGTTGGGAGGTGTGGGAGAGATCCAGGCGTGAGGGAAGGGAAATGCAGAGCACCCAGCAAGTGCTTCTGTGCAGACAGGCTGTGAGGAAGGGCACTGCAGACCTGCCCTGGGCCAGCTGTGAGTGTGGATCATCATCCCAATCTGCACTGGGCCATTACAAGACACTGTTGGATGGACACTGCACCGACCCCAGCGCGCCAGCCCCTTGCTCAGGGCTGGTGTCACTGCCCAGAGCCAGAGGGGATCCTTTGCTAGGGGCTTGTGCCATGGCCACCTGCCCTGTGCCGCGCTGGCCGCTCAGGCACCAGGAACCAGCAGCAAAGGGCACTGCCAGGGCCAAAGGCCAGCTCAGCCAGACAGAAAGGGGCAGTGCTGGCACTGTTTCCATGGCAGCCCTCACTGGTGGTGACACCTGGGTCACCTGTCCTGGCAGCTGCCATGGAAAGCCCTGGCAGGGACTGAGGGCACAGACACTGGCACTGAGACACTGCTGGGCCGGGTGCTGAGCACAGGGCTGAGCACGCAGAGATGGTTTTGTTCTTGCTGAGCTGCAACAGAGCCAAGGCCTGTCCTGCCCCTCCTCCAGCCATGCTGGGCAGGGGCTGGGGCTGTGGGGAGCTTGGCAGGGGACACAGCCAGGACAGGTGACCCCAACTGACCCCAGGGATACCCCAGACCACAGGACATCATGCTCAGTGTATGAAGTGCGGGGAACAAGGAGGAAGGGGGGAATGTTGGAGTGAGGGTTTTTGCCTTCCCAGGTAACTCTTAGGCAACAGGGAGCCCTGTTTCAGCACTGGGCAGGGTCAGTACCAAAGACACAGACACCAACTTAAGGAATACTGTCATTTATATAATTCACAGCTGCAAAGAATTACAAAAGGATAATCTCAGCAAAGCACATAATCGTGAGCAAAGAATTACAAAAGAAGTTCAGCAATCCAGTGCACACCAGTCATTACCAACATAGATTGCCTGCAGTGATTAAATAAAGATCCATTACCAGTTACCCTCAGACTTTACCATCACCCAGATCCACACATCAGCTGGGGCAGACAAGGACTGCAGAGCCACTCCCAGACACTGGGAATTCCTGCAGGTGCCTCCACCTTTGCAGGCAAGGAGCCTCCAAGCCTTCTGTGAAAGGACACAGCTTTTACACTGTCAAATAAACAAACTGACATCACTGCTAGTGTGGGAACATCTGGTTTCATTCTCCTGATTGGTTTCTCCCAAAGCCTGGCCAGGGCTCAAGGAGGAATCAAGGGAGTTGACTTTGATCCTTCAGCCCCAAACAAGGCCAGATGGGGCCTTGTCTGGTTTCTGAATACAGAAAGAGAAATCCATGTTTTATCAAGGAACACATCCACTGATCATGTTGTTAATAATGCTTTGTTAGGGAGTGGATAAAAATATAATATTTGGTTGGAAGGTTCATCTAGAGATGAACTTTGCCTCCGGGCCTGTTCAGGCCTTGATACTTGGATGGGTCCTGAGACCTACAATGAACTACAAGCTTCATAACAATTCTTTCAATAACACAGTTTAGATTTAGATATTAGGCATAAACGCATCTCCCCTTGTGCTTCAATTAAGTGCTGTTAAATTTCATTACTCAAAGCTATTCACGTTCCTTTTCAAACATGCCTAAAGAGTTGCTGTGTTTCCGTTATTTATCAAATGCTCTCTTTTCTTGAGACTGTCTCTTTTAAGACAAGTCTCAATACTCCACTGCCCAGCACAAAGTGTCACAACAACTCGAACATGGAATGTTAGAGTGCACACCAAGTGCACATACTGCAATGATGACAGACACTGCCACAAATGCATTTCACAGCAGCCTCCAGTTTGGCAGCCATGAAGCTAATTCCACCAAGAATTTCTGCCACTCTTCTCCTGCTCTTTCTGTCAAGGTGATTGCTGACTGTTGGCCTTCAAACCCATCACTGACAGCAGTGCAACATTCTTGTCCCATGACAGCCCAGGTTCCTCCTTGGCCAGCAAGCAGATAATCTAAGGCCATGCGGTTCTGTGGAGTCCCCATTTGTGTTTGTTGGAGCCCATAGGATGTGCTACTGGACATTTTAACAGCATCATTTGCTACTTCTAATAATCCATCCAGTCAACTCCACAGGACGGAGCAGCACACATGGGGCACAGGATGAACCAGAATCTTTTGCTTTCTGAAACCCAAGGCACTCCTTGGGGGGAAAATGTTCTCTGGGTCCCAACTCTTCCTTGTGGTTGTTGCTGAAGGACCCTAAATGGTGGCCCTGCAGCCAGGAGTGGGGTAACACTGACACCGACCAGCTCCAGCAGTCCAAGCTCTACTGACATTGGGAGTGATGGTAAAGCACAGAAATCCTCTCACACTGTGGCCTCTGTAACTAGAACAGGCTTGGGTTTCTCCTGAAGGGAAATCTTAGTGAATCCTGTCAAAGGGATCATTGTATTCCTGTGTTTTCTTGAACTGTCCCTTCATTGACAGTTACGAGTCAGAGCCCATGGACTGAGTTCTGGCCACCCCACAGGGTGGGCCCTCCAAGGGAGCCCCATTCCTCCCAACTTCAGCTGAGAACATACCCAGCAATTACTGACATGGAGTACTTTAGCTACCCTGATCTTGAAATTGCAAGAACTACTCATTAAATTTTGATGACTAATCCCTTGGTGAAACACTGGAGGTGTTTGTGGCAAACAAAGATTCTGGCTGATTATCAAGGTACAACCTCCAGACATGAGTAGTACTTTAGTGACACTGTTCTTCATTCTTTTCGCTCAATCTCATTTGAGTTAGGAACAATAATTCTGTTGTCCATGGAGCTGGAGCCTTTTTTATTCCAGAACAATGCCTCCAAGGTCCTTTGCTGTTCAGCTGTACCATGTTGTCTGTGGCTAACAAGGCTTGGTGGGGCCCTTTCCCCTTTGGCTGGAAGGGGGCCGGGTCCCAGTCCCTGAGGGCACCCAGGCTCCTGGATGGAATTTGTGTGCAAGTCCCTCAGTGTCACAGCAGCCTTCACAGGGAGCCCTGTGGATCAGAGCATTTTCCAAAGGGGCCACTGGGGCAAACAAGGAGATTTGGTCTGGCAGGATGTGCAAAACAGTATCCTGTAATACCTACTTGTTCTCAGACAGAACACTTGGATGCAGGGACACATTCCCATTGTTCCTGCCCAGGTTTCAGGATTCAAACAATGCTGTCTTTCCCCAGAGCTGTTCCTTCAGCTGCCTCAGGAGGGCCTTTTGGCCTCTGGGCCCACACTCTGGTTCCTTTATTAGGACTGCTGGATCCAAACCCTTTATCTCTTCCAACAGCAGTGATTTGAGGTGGATGTCCTTTTTTCGCAATTGTTTTAAAAACTGACAATATCAATAATTCTGCTACTCTGCCATGGGATTGAATAATCCAATCTTTTTCACTGTTGTTCAACACAATTCCTTTAATTTCTCCTTGATAATCTGCATCAGTTCCTCCTCCCAGGACATGAACACTTTGCAAAGCCAAGCCCTAAGTGAGCAGTTTCCAAACTAAAGTGTCCTGGAGGAATCTGAATTCCTGTTCCTGTATGGATAACTCTAATTTGCTTCTGATTTATCCTAATTAATTCCAGTGCATGAAGGTCCAACCCTGCAGCCTCTGGGCTGGCCCTGCCAGGGGCCATCACACCCACAACAATTTCCCAGGCAGTCCAAGTCTCACTGCCCATGGTTGTAGTTGCAAATTGGGTGCAGCTGTGCACAGCCAGGGGTTTCCATTTCCCCAGTGGGCCATTGTTAAGGGCATGGAGCACATCTGGGAGATGGGTTCTCCATGGGGACAGGTTCCCATCTCCTCATTTTGTCAACTGCTCTTTTAACAAACCCTTCACCCATTCAACCAATCCTGCAGCTTGTGGATTGTCTGGCACATGAAAAACCCAGAAGTCTTAATCACTGCATTTCTCACAGTAATAGATAAAGCATTCCACATCACAGTATCAGCAAATCCTATAAAAATTGCCAATTTCATCCCTTCCTTTTTTATTTGTTGTATACAATCTCACAAAATTTACCACTGACACTGGGGTCTTGGCCAGTTCTTTTCTGTAGGCCATTTAGTATCACAGTGAGCAGCCAAAGCTGACATATTACCATTGTCACCCTTATTTCACATTATCAATTTTTAATTACATAGATAAAAAAATTGATTATTTTATTATATTATATATAGGTTCTGGCTTGAAAGCAAAACCAGTGAGACACTCCAAGTCAGAAATACAATTTATTATGAAAAGGGAAAAAAACCCCAAATACACGCAATAATGCAAGAAAAAAAAAAAAACACTGACAGAGTCAGAATACAAGCTGACACCCTGCGAGTTAGGGTGGTGAAAGCAGTCCAGATGAAACGGTCTTGTTGAAGTGGTGATGCTGTAGAAAATATGTAGTAGCTCTTGGCCTCTGGAAACCAGTGGGTAAGGACAGCTTGTTCCGTCCCAAAACTCAGATTGTATCCAGGTGGGGATGCTTAGCTCCTCTCCTACTTGGACAGAGCATCTCACAATGGGCTGATATCATTCTATGAGTCATGGGATGGATCCTTAATTACCCATTAAACAGAAATGGCTCTTGGAGGGAGTTATCTCTGAGTCATGTGGCAAGGCATTGATGGGCCCATTAACAGGAGATAAGGAACAAACAGTGCCCCTCCTGGTTTCAACAGCTCTTGAGGATGGGAATAGAATACATCTTTGTATTGTAACCTAGGACACCACTTTATTCCTCTTAACTCCCTCTAGCCTCTGTTCCAGCTCCTTAGGGCATCACAACAGTCCAGGAGCCGGAATGTAGAGGAGTGAGTGCAGTTTCTGAAAACAAACTGCACAATTCTTCTTCTCCCCCTTCACTCTCAGAACCAGCCTTAGAAGTGCAGAACTCATTTCTGGGCTAAACTGTTGAGAGCTTTGTAACAAGCTAGCTCCGAGCTAAAGCTCACAGTGAGATTAATTTGACCAAGATAGAAAATGAGGGAGTTGCCATTCCAATTAACAATAAGCGCAGTGCCAATGGTAGCGGCGGCGGACGTGCACCAGTAATGCGAAACCCAAAAGCTGGAGCTAGGAGGGCTTTTTCACTTTTTGCAAACGCACAAAAGCACCAGCGGTGTGGGACGTGCTCCCGCTGGCTGCGGGTGTTGGTGCAGAGCCAGGGGGAACCAGCCCAAGTGGAAATCCAAGCAGAGCGGAGCCCAAAGGAGATCGGGGCTGCGCGGGTCCAGGCGAGAGCGTTCCTTTCCTCACCCCCGGGATAGCGCAGACTAAAGCGGTACTGGAGCAGGCAGGAGACAGGTGCGGGCAGACATTCCTCAAAGCACTGCCCTGTCACAGCTGCCTGGCAACCACAGCAGCCAGCCCATCGCAGCAATTCAAACAAGTGTCTGAGAAAAAACAGGTCAGGAATTTCCTTCAAGATCACGATAGAAAACTTCTGAAAATTCACACAGTGCTTCATCCAGATGTTATACGGGGCATTTCACCCAACTGTTCCACAGACTTTACAGTTTGTTTACCAGTTTTTTTTGTAAATATGTTTGCCTTTTTAAAAGTGATTGAGTATTTGGGTTTGATGGCTTTAAGTGTGATGAATTTATTACCTTTCCCTTGCCTGAAGCGAGAACAACCTTTTAGTGGGGCAGAGTCTAAGTAAACTTCCTAGTTTCTGTTTGGACTACATATGAGAAGATTTAAACTGTAATATTTCTGTATACTATGGGCTTTATAGTCTTTGCTCTCTTCTATTCATTAAGAGATGGCATTAGATAAATGGATGTAAATGTGCTAATTATTTTGTACTATCCTTATTTTAAGTGAAATTATTTGTGTTTAAGATTATCTGTCATCTTTTTCAGTTTTGTTTTAAAATATCTATCCAAGATTCAAAGTTTTAAGAATTATTGATATTAAGTTTATAATCTTTGTTATTTCCAGTTTTTGTAGGTAATGCTGATAGATAGTGATTGTTGTTAATACTAGATGAATACTTTGGGAAAGTTGTTTTAACCCCTTCAAGCACCTTTTGTTAAGAAGTTTTCAGATTTTTGTGATAAGAATTATTATTAAGGTATTGTTGTAGTATTTGCAGCTAGCTTTCATGTGTTTTCCTTTTATGTGTTTTTCTTTTTTTTTTTTTTTTTTTTTTTGTGTGTGTGATCACCTGCAAGACACGTGTCTCTTCAGGATCCTGTCTTTTTATTTCCTAACTATTTAGATGTTTCTGAGGGTTTTTATCCAAATTGCCAGTTTTCTGGTTCTTTTAATTATTATTACAGGAATACTCCAGCAGAGAATTCAAGAAGTTTGCTGTGTTTGGAAAATCTCTGTTTTGACAGAAACTTCAGAAGGATTCAATTACTTGCTGGTTTGAACTGGTTTGTAACCCTAAGGTTTCTTGTTTATAACCGTTGTTTTTAAAAGTCCTGTTTAAAAAATGTGTTAAGTGACACTCACCAATTAGAGTTTGGGCTCTGGCCAAGCTCTAGCTCTATTTGGATGGAGTGACTGACAATCAACCCAGATGTTTTCTGCGTCAAATAGTATTCAAGTCCTTTTGACTTGGCGATTTGACCATCTATGATAGCTGAGCTATTTTCAGAAGGAGTTGGGGGAAACATGAATCCGGACATGATTTCTCCAATTCTCTGTCATTTTAAGGTTTGTCAGCTGTCGCAGACTCTGGGATAAGAGTTCAGTGTGGTAGTGTTTAGTAATTTTCTGATCTTGTATGTGTTGTTGATTGTGTGTATTATCTAAATTGATTCCTAATTACTCTTATCTTAACATTTCTCTATGTAACATTGCAAAATGAAACCAGGACCCATTCTTCACCTCCAGGATTTTAAGAAAATTCTTCAGTCCTGCAGGGACGTGGGATTTGTTTGTGTTTTAACAGGTGCAAAGTCCAGATGGATTTCAATGAAGAATGTGTAACTCTATCAAGAGCAAGAGAAACGTTGACCATTCAACAGGCAAAGAAGATAGACAGATATTGGACATGCTGTCTCAAGATGTACAAAGTGTAAATCATGCAGTATTGCAGAATAGAGCAGCAATGTATGCTATAGGGATATTAGGTGTGATAGTATTGCTAATGCTTGTATTACCATACTTGCTTAACTGCGTACAAAGAATAGTGAGTCAGATGATGGAAAGGGCTTGGAAAACAACACTTCTGGCCCAAAAAGAAAACGGGGGAAATGTTGGAAGCTTTGTAACAAGCTGGCTCCAAGCTAAAGGTCACAGTGAGATTAATTTGACCGAGATAGAGAATGAGGGGAGTTGCCATTCCAATTAAACTGTGTCCTTGGCCCACGGATGAAGGTGGTGGAGCGAGACACAGGCAGGTGGTGGAGCAAAACAGCCCGGGAAAGTAGTAAGTAGTTATACCAAAACAACAGATAGCTGATAACTAATTAGCCAATGGTGAGCTGGGATTTTGCACTATGCATGAGCTAATTAAAAGGTGTATAATAATTGGCGATTCGGGAATAAAGACGAGACTTGTCGATCATGATCCGGTGAGCAAGTCTTCCTTCTCCATCAGGTGTTGGGTGTCATTTCTCCACCTCATGACACAGCAGGAGTTTCTCCAATAAAGAAATGAAGCTTTTGCCTGAAGCTCCCACTCTGCCCATGACAGGAACCCCTCTGAGTGTCTGGGACATCCCGGCTCTTTGGCAGCCTGGGGACTCCTGGGATGTCACCGTGGAGCCCCCGTGAGTGCCTGTGACAGATGGGTGCCTTTGCAGCCCAAGGTGCCCTGGGATGTCACCATGGAATGGATGTGACTGCCTCTGACCACAGAGGCTCTTTACCATCCCCAGAAACCCCTGGGAGGTATCCATGGAGCCCCTGTCTCTGCCTGTGACATTCTAGCTCTTGAACAGCCTGGAGACTCTTGGAAAGTCCCCATGGAACCCCTCTGAGTGCCTGTGACAAATCTGATCTTTAGTGGGCAACCATCACCAGACCCATTCCTCTGGTCAGTTTCCATGGAAACCATCACCAGGACCCTGTTCCCTTAGAACCACAGAACTGGCTGAGCTGGGAGGGACCCATCAGGATCCTGGAGTCCAACTGCTGGCCCTGCACAGGACACCCCAACAATGCCAGCCTGGGCCTGGCAGCGCTGTCCAAACGCTGCTGGAGCTCAGAGAGCCCTGGAGCTGGGAGCCTTCCCTGGGGAGCCTGGGCAGTGCCCCAGCAGCCTCTGGGGAAAAACCTTTTCCTGAGATCCAACCTGAGCCTGCCCCGAGTCAGCTGCAGCTATTCCCTCCAGTCCTGTCCCTGGGCACCAGAGGGAAGAGGTTCCCACAGCCCCAGCCAGGGATCCGCTCCCAAGGCTGTTGCCATGGCCACCAGGGCTGGGACCAGCTGGGATGCTCAGTTTCCAAGGGCTGGGGTTTAGGAATGGGATTTCTCAGATTCCTGCTCTGGCTAAAACAATGCTGCTGCTCGCTGCCCTTCTGCCTCCCATGGAAAGCACAAAAGGCAAAGATCCTGGCCTGGGATAAGAACAATTTATTTGGAACAGCAACAAGATAAAGAACAAACAAGAACAGAAACAATACTGCTAACAAAAGGGAAAAGAAAAACTATTTACAGGGAAAACCAAAACAAAACTCACTGGGTCATCCTGGCCACATATTTCCTCCTGCCTGCAAAGGACACCCTTCTCTTCAGGGAGAGACAGACCCTTTCCTGCCCCGGCAATGACCTGAGGAGGGAGTGGATATAATGACACGGCCCTGGACCGAACCTCATGTTCATCGATCCCATATCATGTCATTGGCAGGGGCAGGAGAAGGGACAGGTGTCTTCCCAGCATGGATCACAGGTCTCTTCACAATGTGGGTCCTCCAGCTGGGTATGAAGCTGGAGCCAGGAACGAAGGTCTCCTTGCAGTTGGGGCATTTGCAGGGCTTCTCTTAACGATGCCTCTGTTGGTGTCTCGTCAAGTCAGAGTTCTGGATGAAGCTCTTCCCACACTGGGCACACTCGTAGGGCCTCTCCCCAGTGTGGATGCGCCGGTGCCTGATGAGGTGGGAGTTGCAGTTGAAGCCCTTCCCGCAGTCAGGGCAGCGGAAGGGCCTCTCATCCGTGTGAATCCGCTCATGCAGGAGGAGATTGGAGCTGGTGTGTAACCTCTTCTGACACTGGGGACACTCATAGGGCCTCTCCCCAGTGTGGATGCGTTGGTGGCTGACGAGTTCTGAGCTGCACCTGAAGCCTTTCCCACACTCCCCACACTCATAGGCCCATTCCCCAGTGTGGATCATCTGGTGGCGGACAAGATTGCTGCTCTGCCTGAAGCTCTTCCCACACTCCAAGCACTTGTGGGGCTTCTCCCCATCATGAAGCTGCTCCTGGACCACCAGCTCTGATCCCTGCCTGAAGCTGTGTCCACCTTCCTGGCACAGGGTGGGTCTTTCCTCCTCAGAGCACCCTGCGCTGGGTTTGCAGGCCCTCATCCTGCGGGATCTCTTGGGCTTTACCTCCCTGTTCAATTCCTGTGCCATGGAGTCCTTCAAAACTGCTTCTTCCATGAGGTTCTGCTGTGGAGATTTGTCCTCTCCGGTCTCTGTCCTCAGCTTCTTGTCTGGGGGATGAAGGACAAGGAGTGGATGGGCTTTGCCTCCGTGCCAGAGAGAAAGGGAACGAGATACCTCCAGTGCATCCGCAGCAGGATGGTCAAGGCAGAGGGGTTGTCCTGCAGCTACGGGCCATGCTGAGCTGGGAGATGAAGCAGGCGAGAGAGAAAAAGAGGCACTGACTTCCTCCTCACCTACCTGGTGGTCCTGGGACATCTTCCTCTTCCTCGCAGCCTTCTCCTCCATCTGGCAGTGGTTTTGAGATGGGAAATTCTGGTTTGGGAGGAAAACAAGAGATGAGTGCATTGAGTTTTGCACTGGTTCGAGGGCAAACCAGGAGGAGAGTCTAAGCCAGAATTACAATTGAATAAGAAAATTAAGATCAAGGCAATGATACAAAAACACTGCCTTAAACTGACAGAGTCAGGATATAACCTGCCACCCGGTTGGTCAGGGTGCTGGTAGCAGTCCCATTAAATGGTGGCTGCAGTCCTGTTGCAGCGATGATCGTGATTCTGTCAAAGCAGTGATCCTGGAGAAGGGTCTGTTCCTCCTCTGAAGGTCCAGTGCTGGTGATGGAGGTCTTGTCCTCTGGAAATGCAGTAGCCAAGGTGCTCCTGGTGTCAGAAGCCTCAGCTTATATCCAGGTAGGAATGCTTGGCTCCTCCCCCTGGGCGGAGCATCCCACAATGGGATGATGTCATTTTACCAGTCCTGCAGGGACACTCAATGGCCCATTCACAGAAGAGAGCCCCTGGAGGGCGTTATCAGGGCTGAGTCCTGGAAGAGATAAAGAACACTGCCCCGCCTGTTTATAACAATTTGTGAAGATGGGGATTGAAAACATGCATTTGGTTACATCTTGCACTGCAACCTGAAACAGTGGGGTAATCCCTGCTGCGGGGGTGAACACCACCCCCCCTACCCAAACTGGCTCAGGTGTAAAACCCTCACCCTGAGAAGGTCACACACACAGGGGACAATGTCACGCTTGCTGCACCCCAGGGGAGGTCTCTGTCCCTGTCACTTTCTTGCCCTCTCCCTTTTTTCTCTTTTATTCCATCTCTCCCTACCTCACATTTACTGTTCAATAAAATCCACTTTGCATTTGGTCTCGTTAGCACCTTAATTGGGGCAGAGGTATCTCTAACAATTTTCTTAACCAGATTGTGTACAATATTTTGGCACAGTGAGTTCAGGCACTGTTCTCTGACCTTGACAACAGCATGGTTCCCTCCTCTGTGGGAGGAGAGCTCTTTCTTTCCAGAGGAACTCTTGGAAACTTGGATGCAAATTCCTCTGAGCAACTTGTGGGAGAACTGATGAGGAAAATGGCTGTTGTGGGTGGCCAGTGTAAAGAAAATATATTGTTGTCCATCTTTGAAACATTTGATCAAATCACTGGAGGAATGTGAGCAAATGACACCAGTGAGGCTGACAAGGTTCATTCACCCCAAGGTGAGGAACACGAGGCTGCTAGAAGTGCCCAGCTCAAGGAGCTAAATTCCCAAATAACTCCCAAATTCAGAGGCTTGGGGACTTTTCCAAATGTGAGAATCATTATTCTCTTCGTCCCTGTCACACTCATGACAGCTCCACAGTGCTTTCCCTTCCTTTTAATAATCTGTATTGGGCCACATTTCCACTTTTCTTTTTTGGGAACCTGCCAGCAGCTGAGCTGGAGCTGTACAGGAACCGATGAAACTTGGAATTGCCACAGAATTGCTTCTATTGTTGGTTTATTAATCTTTGGGATTTATTTGTTTTCTCCTCTAATGTTACTTGTGAAAAAATCAAATCTTCATCCAAGTGATTTATGCAGCGTTAAATTTAATTCCTGCCAAGTTTATTTTGTCCAGTGCCCAGGGGATGCTGAAGGGGTCTCTGCGCCTCTCGCCCTGGGCCATGCTTGGGAGGGGCATGGGAGGGTTGTCCCTGTCCCTGTCCCTGTCCCTGTCACCCCAGGCCATTCCCCAGTGGGTCTCCATTATTCTCAGCCCAGGAAGTGGGGTGCTCACCCCCATGCCAAGGGGGTGCTTGGGGCAGTCTCTGTCCCTCTCAGCCCAGGGGATGCTCAGGGGTTTCTGTCCCCTCGCCCTGGTGGTTGCTCTGGTGTCTCTCCATCCCGCTGGCCTCAGGGAATGCTTGTGCAGGGCTGGGGACCAGGGGCTCTGTGTCCCTCTCACCGCTGAGGGTGCTTAGGGCTGGGGGGGCGCTCTGACCTTCTCATCCCTGGGGAGGCCGGGGATCCTCAGCAGCCATGACAGGAGGCACCACCAGAGACCCAGAGGGATGAGACTGGAAATGGGACACTCCTGGTGCCTTTTTTTTTTTAATTCACTTCCGCTTTTTGAAGGTTTTTATGGACAGCAGGTGACTTCTAGAGATGGACTTGAGCAGAGGACCTTCAGACTCACTGTGCTCATCCCTTGTTTTTCCCCAAACCAGGATTTCCCATTACCAAACCTTGGCCCATGTAGGAGAAGGCTGCAGGGAAGAGAAAGATGCTCTGAGAAACTCAGGCAGGTGAGGAGGAAGTCAGTGCCCCTTTCCCCCTCTCTCCTGCTCCATCTCCCAGCCCAGCATGGCCCCTGGCTGCAGGACAACCCCACTGCCAACGCCGTCCTGCTGGGGATGCACTGGGGGATCTCCTGCCCCTTCCCTCTGGCATGGAGACACATTCACAGGCTCTGGGGCAGGAGGGGGAACCATGGGCGCTTTGGGGTGCGCGGCTCGACTGCTCCCGGCGCGGTTCCCCCGAGCCCCCGGCGCGGCTCCACCAGGCCCCCCCACCACGGCACTGGCCGGAGGTTCTTTAACAGAAATGCTGGTAAATTGACCATCTGGAATGACACTAAATACAATTTCAAGAAGCTGCTGGTTTGCTGGGCAATTTGCTGAATTCCACATTGTTTCTTTCAGGAAAACTGCACTTTAAAAGGTCTTAGTAAATTTATGCTTGCATAAAATTTTTGGCTACCATGGGCTTCTCTCAAAACTAAATTACATAAAAACATGACATACTTATTACATCATTTTAATCCCTCCAGTAAATCCATCACACTGTTATTTCAATTGCGGATTGTTCAACTTTTTCAGTGCCTTATTTCCATTAATAGCATCAGAATAAGTTAAATTTTGTTGTATGTATAACTTTTAAGGATATTAATTTTTGATTCTGTAATGTTTAATTTAATCCAAATTTCGGGTTGATAACACTAAGCAAAGTTAAGCTTCATTATTGTCAGATTTGAGCAATGTTAAGTTAAATTCCATTAATTTGAACTCCTGTTGTACTGGATTGAAAGACAATGCATGTATTGTATTTGCCATCTGTCACAGGTAGGGCAGTTATATTCTGCTAATTGGGCAGTTTTCTTTATCTCTTCAACAAATCAATCCTCCCTCCAGGGAGATATCTTTTGTTAATGGGCCATTGAGTGTAACTGCAGGACTGATAAAAATTACATCATCCCACTGTGAGGTGCTCTGCCCAGAGGGAGGAGCCACGCATCGAGACATGGTGAGGCTGGGGGTGAGGAGCAACTTGTCCAAACAGGCTCAGCCCTCAAGGGGCTCATTCTTCTACATGCCCAGACCTCCCAAGGAGACATTCAGGAGCCGGGCTGGGGGCTGCAGAGGTGGCTGTGGAGCATTGCCTGTGCTGTGCTAGGGACTGGCAGACACTGCTGGGCTGGGATAGAGGCTCTGGGGGGATTGGGGTTCCAGGGCAGGGCAAGGCTGGACCTGCCCCTTCCTCTGCTTCAAATGAAATGTTTTGAGCCAACAATCTCCTTCAGTCTGTCACAGTAGGGAATGTTGGAGGTGAAATCCTGACTCTGGCCATGGGCACCTGGACATGAAGGACAGTTCTTTTCCATAGGAAGGAAAGCACAGAGCCCCAGTGTTTAGAACGCAGGTGAGAGCCTCACTAGTCCAAGGCCATCCAGACTTGTCAGGAATGGCAGATTTTGTCTGGGAGCAGTCTTTGAATTTTAGGAATTTTGGAGGTGGAATCCCAGTCTCAGCCATGGGTGCCTGGAGAAGCAGGACAGTTCTTTCCTATAGGAAGAAAGCACAGATCCTTCCCCAGTGTTTTGGGGACATATGAGAAATCACTGCCAGCAAGACTTGTCCTGGCAATATTCCAATGGGAACATTCCCTGGATATAAGGAAATTTGGAGGTGAAATCCCAATTCTGGGCATGGGTGCCTGGAGAAGAAGGACAGTTCTTTTCCATAGGAAGGAAAGCACAGAGCCCCAGTATTTGAAAAGCAGTTGAGAAGAGACCCTTAACCTGCCAAGATCAGCTGTCTGGCAGCCCCTGTGAGGCCAAACCAGCCAAACCTGTCCCATGTTCCCTTGGTTACATGAGCCCTGCAATGTCACATGGACCTCTGGATCCTGGGAGTTTGAAGCGTCACAATAATCTCCATTATCTCCACAGTGTGACAATGGACCTCTGATGACATAAGGCTCCAGTGTCACCCTGGAGCTTTGGTTCCATGCAGCTCTGCAGTGTCACAAAGGCCTCTTGGTTTCACGAGGCCCCACAATACCACAATGGTCCTCTTGGTTCTGTGGGGACCCCCAGGGTCACAATGGTCTCACTGGTTCCATAAGGCCTTACAGTGTCTCCATGCTTTGAATATTTCCTGGGCCCTCATAGTGTCACAATGGTCTCCATGATCCCATGAGTCCCCTCAATGTCACAATGTCTCCACGATTCTATGGTGTGCCTCAATGTCACAATGGCCCCTTGGTTCCACGAAGCTGTGAAGTCTCTTAATTGTCTCTCCATGATGCCATAATGCCTTGCAATGTCTCGATGGACTTTTGTCTCCATGGAGTCTCACAAAGTCACAATGGCCTCCAATGGTTCCATGACACCCCAAAGTGTCATAATGGTCTCCACAGTTCCAGGAGGCCCTGTGGTGTCACAATGGCCCCTTGCTTTGATGGGGCCTCACAGTATCACAATGATCCCTACATTCCATGGAGCCACAGAGCGACAGTACGGTCCCCTTGGTGCCATGAGTCCCAGCAATGTCACAGTGCTCTCCATGATTCCATGAGACCCCCCAGTGTCACAATGGTGCCTTGGTGTCACAGGGCCCCACAGTGTCACAATGGTCCCTTGGTCTCACAGGGCCCCACAGTGTCACCATGGTCCCTTGGTTCCATGGGCCCTGTGCTGCTGCATTCCCCCCTCCCCTTCTCAGGCCGTCCTGCCAGCTCAGAAATGCTCCTTGGGCCTCGGCCTTGGCCAACAGCCCCTGGGCTCAGCTCCTCTGCAGCTCAGCACAAACACTGTCTGCTCCAGCCACTGCTGTGCCCAGCCAGCTCCTGGTTGCTGTAGGAGCAGCCCTGGGAACGGGTTTTGTTCCCTTAGTGGCACAACATTCCTGTTCTCACACTGCCAAAGAAAGCTGTTGATGCCAAGTGTGGCCAGGATGAACCATTGCTGTGACTGCAGCCCCTATCTTGGGGCCCTACAAACAGCGCTGCAAAAGGAGCCCCTTGGAGCTCTCCTGGGCCAGCGACTCCCTCTGAGTGGGGCCTCTCCCAGCCGGGAACTCTCCTGTTTGCTGCACTCGGGGATCCTGGACAACGAGGGAGCCTGGGCCGATCCCCCCACTCCTCCAGGCTCAACCCTTCACCAGCTGGGGAGATGCCAAAGCATCCACAGGGAGCATTTCCTGCCCTCAGGGGAATTTCTCACAGGTGCCTTGCACTGACTCTTTGTGTCTGTGTGCACACAGGAGTGCCTGTGCTGGGGAAATGTGGCAGAAATGCTGCTCTCTGCGGGGCTTGAGTGCCTTGGATAGCTGAGTCAGTCAGGTCTGTAAGTCAGGTTAAGTCACGAGGTCTAAGCTAAGTTAAATGCTGCTAAGTGTTGTTCTTTTGCTAAGTTGTTAAGTTTAAGTTATAAGCTAAGTTAAATATTATTAAGTGTTATTCCTCTGTTAAATTACTAAGTAATATTTAAACTAACTTATAATGACCTATAAGCCATTGTACGTTAGGTTAAATACTGTTATGTGCTGTTCTTTTGCTAAACTCTGATGTGTAAGGTATCACTTAAGGTTAAGGTATAAGTTAAGTCCTGTTAACTTTGAGCTCTGTTCAGCTTTTAGGCTGTATTCCTTTTATCCTTGCCCTCACTGTCCTTATGTCGCGCACACACACGCACACACACAGGGACTGTTCATGGTTCATTTCTGGTTTGACTGCCTGAATTTGATTTGGTTTTGTTGTTGCTTTGTTTCCTTGATGTGTGTGAAGTGTCCAGTCAGGAGCAAAGTCACTCTTTCCAAGGAACTTTGTGGTGCTGTCGCTTAATATTAAATCTGGTTTTTGCTGATCCCTTGCCGAGGATTTTTTCAGCGCTCTCAAGCCCTCGTTTGTAACAGGGTGAAGGAGCCCTGGCGCAGGCTCTGGCCCTGGGGGACATGGGGACACTGCCGGGGGGTCCCTGTCCCACCCCCAGGGCCCCGGCCCCCCGTCCCCGTGTCAGGCTCTGGGGTCGATCTCGTGGAACATCCTCTGGGGGAGGCTGTGGCGCCGGGGGCAGGGGGGACCCGGGGGGACAGGGGACCCCGCTGTGCACGAGCAGCGTTGGACTGCTCTGGGGGAACTGTGAGGGGGGCTGGGGCAGAGTGACCTCCCCAGTGACATCACACAGCCCCTGTGATGTCACACAGCTTCCTGTGATGTCACACAGCATCCTGTGATGTCAAACAGCCCCTGTGATGACACACAGCCCCTTTGTGATGACACAGCGCTCATTATGATATTACACATCCTACCCTGGGATGTCACACAGCCATTCTGTGATGTCACATCCCCTCTGTGATGTCACACAGATACCCTGTGATGGCAGAACCTATTCTATGATGTCACAGCGCCTACTCGATGATGTCACAGGCAACTCACTGATGACACACTACTTCTCTGTGATGTCACAGCCTGCTCTGTGATGTCGCAAAGCCCCTTCATGATATCACAGGGCCAATGATGGGATATCACTCTGTGATACCGTAAAGCTGCTCTGTGATGTCACAGAAGATTCAGTGATGCCACAAAGTCACCATGTGATGTCACAGTCTGTTCTGTGATGTCACAACCCCCTCAGTGATGTCACACAGCCCACTCGGTGCTGTCACACAGCCCCTTGCTGACATCACAGCTGCTCTGTGCCTCTAGGACACAGCCACAGAGGTGCCGCTGTGACACAGCCCCCTCTGGGACATCCCCCAGCCCCTGCCAGTGCTGAGCCCCTGTCAGCTCTGGCTGTGCCCTGCTGGTGTCCCTGAGCTGCCCTGGCAGTGCCCCAGCCCTGCTGGGCTGTGCACAGGAGCTGCTCCTGGCCAGAGCTGTCTGTCTGCAGCACTGCCCTTTCCAGGAGCTGCCTCTGGGCCAGGAGCCCGGCCCAGCTCAGCAGCACAGACACAGCAGCAGGATTTTAATGACCCTCTGGGGCTTTGTGCTCTTTGCATCAGACTCAGTCCCTCAGAGTATCCTCAAAGAACTTCTCAAGAACTCCAAATCAGATTCAAACTTCAAACTTTTATTAACTTCTAATGGGTCCCAAGGAGGGACACAACTCATGTGAATGTGTCCCCAGGTTCCAGGTAGAGCAGAACACTGCAGGCAGTGATGACAGCTGGAGAAAAACAAAGCAAAGGTGTCTCTGGTGCTGAGCAAACCTGGATGTGTTTCAGCAAGGCAAAGGGCCAAGGCCTGAGCCCCAGCGTCTGGCAAGGCAGATCTCATTCCTCCCTCCTTGCTCAGGGCTCTTCCCGGATGGGCACTGGGATGTGGGGATGTGCAATGCCAAGGGCAGCACCATGGGGCGGCCCCTGCCAGGCTGCTGAGCAGGGACAAGGAGGCAATGAGGCCCCAGGCCTGCAAGGGTCACTTGTCTCCTGCTCCTGGCTCAGGCCCAGGGCCAGCAGCCATGGCCAAAGTGCTGCCCAAGTTGGCTCTGTCAGGGCCTTGCAGCTGCTGCCCATCCCTGTGCCCTGTGCAGCCCAGGCTGTCCTACGGTGTCCCTGCCCTGGCCTCTGTCCCTGCAGGCTGTCGTCATCCCCCGGCTGCCCCACCTGGCTGGCCCCTTCCTTTGCTGACAGCTCTGCCTCCTGCCTTCCGCTGCCTGCCCACACAAAGCCTTGGGCTGCTCCAGGCTCCTTCTGGGGGATGTGTTGCATTGCAGCCCTGCCCTGGGAGAAGAATTCTTTTCTCTTCATGTCCAGTCTGGGGCTCCCCAGCTGCCCCTGTGTTGTGTTCCACCACAGTGAGGGGCGCAACAATTTCCTCAGGGCCTGGAGTCTCAGACCTCACGCAGACACCGATGACCAACAGGGAAAGGATGGCAACAGGATGGATCTTGTTTAGGAAAACCCAGGATCCTTTATTGTGCCATGGAACCAAGACAAGAAATGAAGGGGGTGGGGTCATGGGTTTAGAGGTGAAGTTTAGGGTCGGGGTCCAATAGCAGAAGGAGCAGGGGACTGGAAATGGGTGGATCGAGGAGGACAACCAAAAAAAATCTAAGCTGGAGACATTGCAGTAGAATTTAAACCAATAAGGGTACAGAAAAGGAAGAACATTCTGGGGCCATTCCTTATTTGACCGGATGGGGTGGAGTGTCTTTTCCCGGGATTGCAGAGGCACACCCCACAGGGTAGAGGGGTGGAATCTGCTTTCAATTACACCCCTCGCCCGATGGTGTCGGTCTGGGTAGAATCCCTACGTCATGGGGCAGGGGCACTCCACACCCTTGGTGCCATTATTTCTTTCTCTAGCTGCTTTTTACAAGAAAAACTCCTCTCTGATACCACCCTTCACTCCCTCCCGGACTACTCCTGTTCTGTCTTCAGACACCACACCACTGAGCCCAGAGCCATCAGCCTCTCCCTGCTGCTTATGTGATGAGGCCTCCAAACCCCATCTTCAGGGGTTTTTCGGTCTTCTCCAGGTCTGTGAAAATGGAAAAATAGTGGTCAAAGTTATTTTCTCCCAAATCTTGCAGTGACAGAACAAGGCTCAATATATCTGAACTAAATGAGGGTGGATTTACATTTCTTAAAAGGAGGAAATATTTTACAATGATGAGAGTGGCACAAAACTGCAACTGTTTTTCCAGAGAAATAGATGCCTCATCCTCGAAATTGTCCAAGAGCAGGAGCTTTGTGCAACCTGACTCAGTGAAACCCTCTCATCCCCAAGCACAGAATTGCTGTTGTGTGGGTTCTCTGATGTGCTGGGTGCCCTCACAACACTTCTGGCCAGAATGTCTGCTGAGGGCAGCCAGGCTGCTGCAGGGGCAGTGACCTCACAGCCATCACCATGGCAGCCCTGTGCCCTGGGCCTGGCTCTCCCCTTTCCTCTGCCCCTGCCTTGTCTCTGCTGGCATGAAGAGTTCTGTCATTCATATCTTGTCCCCAAGGTGCAGGGGCCAATGGCTTCCCAGGCAGGCTCCTGGAGCAGAAGTGGCTTTTCAGAGCCCAGGCAGAAATGAGCCCTGAGGCAGCAGCTCTGCAGTGCTGGCCACCAGGCCGGGCTGCCAAGGGAGGCTTCTGGCCATGCCCTGCAAGCAGCTGCTGCTGCCAAGGTGCCTTTGGTGCCTCAGGCTCTGCCTGGCACAGCTCCCAGCACGGCACTCTGCCTTGTGCCCGAGCCCTTCCCTGTGCTGGGGCTGGCCTGGGGCTTTTCCTGCAGCGGGACCTGCCCTGCTGATGGCACAGGAAAGGCAGTTCCTGCTGGAGCAGGAGGCTCTGCCTGCAACGGGCTCCAACAACTCCAGCAAGGCCCTGTTTGCAAAGCCCCCAGTGGGAAATGAAGGAGGAGGGTCATGCTGCTTTTGGGGTGAATAATGCTGAAAGCAGACTTCTCCATCTCAAAATTTGACATCCTGAGAGGGAGAGGAAACTGTGGCAGGGATGGAATAATTCGCAGAGAAAGGAACAACCAAGGGACAGCACTGAGAGCTTCTGCAGAGCTGCTGAGCTGCCCCAGCCTGGGCACATCTGACTGTCAGGGCAGCACTTCAGACTAGAGAAGCCCCATCCCAGATTTTAACAGCAGCATCTCCTGACATTTCCCTACTTGGGGGTGTAGTGATTCCTCCCTACCATGGGGACACCCCTCATGGTCACCCTTCCAGGCTGAGCCAAAGGAATTTGCCCACGATCATTAGTCTGGGGGAGTGACATTAATCTCTCTTAAATAACTGGTTTTGCTTTAACACAGTTGCTTTGAAATCACTTACAAGTACTCTGTACAATATAATATGTTATAGCTCTTATATATTGGTGTAAATATTTCTGATTAAGATAATTTTGTCTCATCACTGCTATAATAGATATTTATATAAATATCTCTGGTTTGCCATCCTTAATCCTGTGAAACAAATTCTATAAAGGTGTCATGGTTTGACCCTGGCACAATGCTAGTGCTCCCATGAAAGGTATATTTGCAAAATGGTTACTGTGAGATGGGACTCGGAAACAGAACAAAGCAGGTTCCAACTTGGGAATGGAGAGGAAAAAAACCCAAAAACCAACACTTTATTAATCTACAACATAGAGACAAAAGGGGAAAAAAAGGGAAAAAAAAATTACACACGATAATCCACAATGGAACACTTCCAAAACACTTTTCCTCCTTCTACCTTTCTAACACTCAATCCTCTCTAACACTCACTTCTCAGTCCAATATCATCTCTCACACAACCTCCCCCAGTTCATCAGGAGAGAGGAGTCTCCCTCTTGCACCATGGGCCTCCCCAGGAAACACAGTTGGAACCTCCTGTGCTTCCGTGTCACACGTGGCAGCCGCCCGGAGAGAATCTGCCATGGTGATCATCTTCCTTCCATGGCCAGTGCTCTCACCACCGGCCATGGATCCAAACTGCTTCTTAGGTCTTTTTAAGAATGCTTTGCTCAGTTTCAAGAAGTGGCAGCCTCTCACTATTTGGGACACCTGTCCCCCCCTTATTTCACCCCTTGGGGCCAAAGGGCCTTGTGAAACAGAGATCTTTCTCCTCTGAAGGCAGAGGGCTCCACCACACCCTCCTCATCAGTCTCTGTTCCCTCTATTTCTTCTTACAACAGCTTTGTCACTTTTGGTTTTTGGCCAACCGCCTCCCCCAAGGTGCAGTCTCGACATTACAGGAAGAAATTGGTTCTGTCCCATGGCCATGTAAGAGAAAAGTCTAGCCCAAAATCCCACTCCATCATCTCCTCCATCTACGGCGCTTCTCATCTGCTGGCATTTCTTTATTCACTCAAACCTTCTTCTCATTTGCTCATCCTTCGTTCCCTCTCAATTCTCAGCTGGGGAGGATCAGTGTTTTTACAGCTTCCATTGTTTCAGTACCAAAGGGGTTAAAACCTCAGCTGTGGTCTGCCCGTGGCTGGGCACCTTGCCCCCACCACTTCTTCTCCTGGCCATGGTGCCGGCACAAGACATCAAATTTCAAGCCAGCACAGTCTCTATCACTCTCTCCCGGGGGGGCTGCCCGAAATATCCCAGGTCTCCTCCACCCTGCACCTTGCAGGGCTCCGACCTCCCTCCCCACAGGCCGCATGGCCTCCCCTGCCCCACCCAGACGCAGCTGGGCAGGGGAGAGGTCAGATCAACTCACTGCTGGAGTCAAAAGAGAGAGTCCCTCTGGGAATTTTCTGCTTTTAACCCCTGTGTGTTCTCAGAGGTGTATCCAGGTCCCCAGTGGCCACACCTGGTGGCAATTTTCAAATCTGGCCACTGATTGGTTTGACCACAACTTTCCCAGAAACTCACTTCCTGATCAAACCACAACAAAATGTTAATTCCACCTCATTAATTCTTTACACAGAAATGCTTGAAAAGTCCAGGGCTGGGATTGGAACCAGCTGCTCCATGGCTGTTCTCACAAAAAGAGTTTAGAAAGCCTGGAGATTCTTGGGGGTGTTTGAGTGTGGATATGACAGTCCGGTCAAGAGACAGAGAAAGCAAGATAAGCTTTCCCATGAATTGGTCTGGGAACTGGGAGCTGGAGAGAAAGAATTGTAACTATCCACAGGTGGTGTTTGTAATAGGTTGTTTTTTTCCATAAAGTTGTTTAATGGAAGGTGTTTTCTTCATTAGCCAGTCATGTGAAATGTGTTGATTAAATGACCAATGAGGTCCACTAGTAGTAAACCAAAGTATAAAAGAAGAGGATTGAATAAATGGGTGGCTTTTAGCTCTCAGCCTTCCGACCTGAGTCTGTGTCATCTCTGACTCCACAGTGACATTTGGGGATCTGTGGGGGCTATTTGGGATCCTTTCTGCACCTGGAGACCAAACAGGAGCTTCTAAAATAAACTTTGCCTGAAGCTCCTGCTGTACCTATGACAGGAAACCCTGGGAGTGTCTGTCACACCCCGGCTCTTTGGCAGCCTGGGGACTCCTGCGATGTCACCTTGGAGCCCTCGTGAGTGCCTGTGACAGATCGGTGCCTTTGCAGCCCAAGGTGCCCTGGGATGTCACCATGGAATGGATGTGACTGCCTCTGACCACAGAGGCTCTTTACCATCCCCAGAAACCCCTGGGAGGTATCCATGGAGCCCCTGTCTCTGCCTGTGACATTCCAGCTCTTGAACAGCCTGGCGACTCTTGGAAAGTCCCCATGGAACCCTTCTGAGAGCCTGTGACAAATCTGATCCTTAACAGGCAACCATCACCAAGACCCTGTTGCTATGGGTCATGGGATCCCAGATCCACAGAACTGGCTGAGCTGGGAGGGACCCATCAGGATCCTGGAGTCCAACTGCTGGCCCTGCACAGGACACCCCAACAATGCCAGCCTGGGCCTGGCAGCGCTGTCCAAACGCTGCTGGAGCTCAGAGAGCCCTGGAGCTGGGAGCCTTCCCTGGGGAGCCTGGGCAGTGCCCCAGCAGCCTCTGGGCAAAAACCTTTTCCTGAGATCCAACCTGAGCCTGCCCCGAGTCAGCTGCAGCCGTTCCCTCCAGTCCTGTCCCTGGGCACCAGAGGGAAGAGGTTCCCACAGCCCCAGCCAGGGATCCGCTCCCAAGGCTGTTGCCATGGCCACCAGGGCTGGGACCAGCTGGGATGCTCAGTTTCCAAGGGCTGGGGTTTAGGAATGGGATTTCTCAGATTCCTGCTCTGGCTAAAACAATGCTGCTGCTCGCTGCCCTTCTGCCTCCCATGGAAAGCACAAAAGGCAAAGATCCTGGCCTGGGATAAGAACAATTTATTTGGAACAGCAACAAGATAAAGAACAAACAAGAACAGAAAAAATACTGCTAACAAAAGGGAAAAGAAAAACTATTTACAGGGAAAACCAAAACACAACTCACTGTGTCATCCTGGCCACATATTTCCTCCTGCCTGCAAAGGACACCCTTCTCCTCAGGGAGAGAGAAAGAGACCCTTTCCTGCCCCGGCAATGACCTGAGGAGGGAGTGGATATAATGACACTGCCCTGGCCAGAACGTCATGTTCATCGATCCCATATCATGTCATTGGCAGGGGCAGGAGAAGGGACAGGTGTCTTCCCAGCATGGATCACAGGTCTCTTCCCAATGTGGGTCCTCCAGTTGGGTATGAAGCTGGAGCCAGGCACTAAGCTCTCCTTGTAGTTGGGGCATTTGCAGGGCTTCTCTTACTGGTGCTTCCGTAGGTGTCTGGTCAAGTTAGAACTGTCGGTGAAGCTCTTCCCACACTGGGGACATTCGTAGGGCCTCTCCCCACTGTGGATGCACCGATGGGTGATGAGGTTGGAGTTGTACTTGAAGCCCTTCCCACAGTCGAGGCAGCGGAAGGGCCTCTCATCTGTGTGAATCCGCTCATGCAGGAGGAGATTGGAGCTGCTCTGAAATCTCTTCCAACACTGGGGACACTCGTAGGGCCTCTCCCCAGTGTGGATGCATTGGTGCCTGATGAGTTCTGAGCTGCACCTGAAGCCCTTCCCACACTCCCCACACTCGTAGGCCCATTCCCCGGTGTCGATCATCTGGTGGTGGATCAGGGTGCTGCTCTGCCTGAAGCTTTTCCCACACTCCAAGCACTTGTAGGGCTTCTCCCCATCATGAAGCTGCTCCTGGACCACCAGCTCTGATCCCTGCCTGAAGCTGTGTCCACCTTCCTGGCACAGGGTGGGTCTTTCCTCCTCAGAGCACCCTGGGCTGGGTTTTCAGGCCCTCATCCTGTGGGATCTCTTGGGCTTTACCTCCCTGTTCGATTCCTGTGCCATGGAGTCCTTCAAAACTGCTTCTTCCATGAGGTTCTGCTGTGGAGATTTGTTCTCTCCGGTCTCCGTCCTCAGCTTCTTGTCTGGGGGACGAAGGACAAGGAGTGGATGGGTTTTGCCTCCGTGCCAGAGGGAAAGGGAACGAGATACCTCCAGTGCATCCCCAGCAGGATGGCCAAGGCAGAGGGGTTGTCCTGCAGCCAGGGGCCATGTTGAGCTGGGAGATGGAGCAGGAGAGAGAGAGAAAGAGGCACTGACTTCCTCCTCACCTACCTGGTGGTCCTGGGACATCTTCCTCTTCCTCGCAGCCTTCTCCTCCATCTGGCAGTGGTTTTGAGATGGGAAATTCTGGTTTGGGAGGAAAACAAGAGATGAGTGCATTGAGTTTTGCACTGGTTCGAGGGCAAACCAGGAGGAGAGTCTAAGCCAGAATTACAATTTTATAAGAAAATTAAGATCAAGGCAATGATACAGAAACACTGCCTTAAACTGACACAGTCAGGATATAACCTGGCACCCTGTTGGTCTGGGTGCTGGTAGCAGTCCCATTAAATGGTGGCTGCAATCCTGTTGCAGTGATGATCGTGATTCTGTCAAAGCAGTGATCCTGTAGAAGGGTCTGGTCTTCCTCTGAAGGTCCAATGGTGCTTATGGAGGTCTTGTCCTCTGGAAATGCAGTAGCCAAGGTGCTCCTGGTGTTGCAAGCCTCAGGTTATATCCAGGTAGGAATGCTTGGCTCCTCCCCCTGGGCGGAGCATCCCACAATGGGATGATGTCATTTTACCAGTCCTGCAGGGACACTCAATGGCCCATTCACAGAAGAGAGCCCCTGCAGGGCGTTATCAGGGCTGAGTCCTGGAAGAGTTAAAGAACACTACCCCGCCTGTTTACAACAGTTTTTAAAGGTGGTGATGGAAAACATGCACTTGGTTACATCTTGCACTGCAGCCTGAAACAGTGGGGTAATCCCTGCTGGGGAGGTGAACACCACCCCCCCTACCCAAACTGGCTCAGGTGTAAAACCCTCACCCTGAGAAGGTCACACACACAGGGGACAATATCACACTTGCCCCACCCCAGGGGAGGTCTCTGTCCCTGTCACTCTCTTGCCCGCCCCCCTTTTTTCTCTTTTATTCCATCTCTCTCTACCTCACATTTACTGTTCAATAAAATCCACTTTGCATTTGGTCTCGTTAGCACCTTAATTGGGGCAGAGGCATCTCTAACAATTTTCTTAACCAGATTGTGTATAATATTTTGGCACAGTGCGTTTAGGCCGTGTTGTCTGACCCCAAATGCCTTTGTCAGAAGCATGGTTCCCTCCTCTGTGGGAGGAGAGCTCTTTCTTTCCAGAGGAACTCTTGGAAACTTGGATGCAAATTCCTCTGAGCAACTTGTGGGAGAACTGATGCAGAAAATGGCTCTTGTGCGTGGCCAGTGTAAAGAAAATATTTTGTTATTCCTTGGAAAGTTTGTTCAAATCACTGGAGAAAAGGGAACGAATGTTACCAGTGTGGCTGACAAAGGTTCATTCACCCCAAGGTGAGGAACACAAGGCTGCTAAAGTGCCACAGGAAGCCCAGCTCAAGGAGCTACATTCCTGAATAAATGCCAAATTCACAGGCTCAGGGGCTTTGCCAAATGTGAGAATCATTATTCTCTTCATCCCTGTCACATTTGTGATAGTTACACAAAGCTTTCTCTTGCTTTTAATAATCTGTACTGGGCCGAATTTCCACTTTTCTTTTATGGGAACCTGCCAGCAGCTGAGCTGGAACTGTGCAGGAACCGATGGAAATTGGAATATTCACACAATTGCTTCTATTGTCAGTTTATTAATGCTTGGGATTGGTTTGCGTTTTCATCACATGCCACTTGTGGGAAAATCAAATATTCATCAAAGTGGTTTATGCAGAGTTAAGTTTGATTTCTGCCAAGTTGATTTTGTCCAGTGTCCAGGGGATGCTCGAGGGGGCTCTGTTCTTGCCTCTCACCCTGGGCGATGCTTGGGAGGGGCTTGTGGGGGCTGGTCCTGTCCCTGTCACCCCAGGCCATTCCTCAGGGGGTCTCCATCATTCTCACTCCAGGGAATGCCTGGGGGGTCTCCCTCCCCCTCACCCTGTGCCTGGGGTGCTCAGGGCAGTCTCTGTCCCTCTCAGCCCAGGGGATGCTCAGGGGTCTCTGTCCCTCTCAGCCCTGATGTGACCCTGTCCAAACATCATTGGGGTCAGAGGGACAGAGACACCCCCAAACCACCAGAAGGGCTGGACCTGGGATCATGCTCATACCCTCTTCATCTGTTTAGCCCAGAAATGAGTTCTGCACCTTTAAGACAGGTTCTGAGAATGAAGGGAGGCAGGAAGTGAGCAGGTTTTTTTAGAAACTGCACTCCTCCATATTCCAGCTGCTGCACAGATTGCAGGACAGGGCTCTCCTTTGGTTTTAGTTAGTTTTTAGCTCTCTGAGGCAGATAAGTGCCCTGGACTGTGGTTTTTCTTTTACTTTAGAGCTGTTTAAACCTGCTCTGAATATCCAGAAGAGCACTGGCAGTTTCACCTGTGGCCCACTGGCCCGAGCCTGGTCCACGGCATTTCCAGTGCTGGAGAAACTGATAGGAGACTGATAAGAGACTGAGTGAGCCGAGCTACAGCCCATGGAGGGACTTTCTAAGTTTATCATCTCTTTTGGAGTGGCAAGAGGTTTTATTGTTTAATATTGGTCATTTGCTGTGCTCGTGAATGTTTTGTCTGTTAAATAAACAAGTTTTTCCACTTTTCTCCAAGGAAATCTTTTCCCAAACTGATTGGGGGACAGGCTGCTTGAATTTGCTTTCTAAAGGAAACCCCTTTTGGAGGTTTTCTCCCAAATTTCCCTAAACCAGGACAGGGCAGTGTGGAGAGGAGAGAGCCCCAAGTGCCTGGACTGGGGGAAGGCTGGAGAGAGGGACCCTGGGACCCCAAAACCCCCCAACAACCCTAAGCAGGACCCTGGAGAGGGGGGATCCCCAGGTGCTAGGGGATCCTTGGCAGCCATGAGAGAGGGGACCACCAGAACCCCAGAGGGATGTGACTGGAAGTGGGACACTCCTGGTGGCTTTTTTTTAGATTCACTTTTGCTTTTTGAAGGTTTTTATGGACACCAGGTAACTTCTAGAGATGGACTTGGGCGGAAGACCTTCAGCCTCTCTGTGCTCATCCCTTGTTTTCCCCCAAAGTAGGTTTTCCCATTACCAAACCTAGGCCCAATGGGAGAGAAATCTGCAAGGAAGCAAAAGATGCCCCGAGACACTCAGGCAGGTGAGAAGGAAGTCAGTGCCCCTTTCCCCCTCTCTCCTGCTCCATCTCCCAGCCCAGCATGGCCCCTGGCTGCAGGACAACCCCACTGCCAACGCCGTCCTGCTGGGGATGCACTGGGGGATCTCCTGCCCCTTCCCTCTGGCACGGAGGCACATTCACAGGCTCTGGGACAGGAGGGGGAACCGCGCGCGCTTTGGGGTGCGCGGCTCAGCTGCTCCCGGCGCGGTTCCCCCGAGCCCCCGGCGCGGCTCCGCCAGGCCCCCCCACCACAGCACTGGCCAGAGGTTCTTTAACAGAAATGCTGGTAAATTGACCCTCTGGAATTACACTAAATACAATTTCAAGAAGCTGCTGGTTTGCTGGGCTGTTTGCCAAATTCCACATTGTTGTTTCTTTCAGTAAATCTGCACTTTACCAGGCATTAGTAAATTCATGCTTGCATAAAATTTGTGGCTGCCATGGGCTTCTCTCAAAACTAATTTACATAAAATCATGACATACTTATTACATCCTTTGAATCCCTCCAGTAAGTCATTCATGCTGTTATTTTATTCACAGATTGTTCAACTTTTCAGTGCCTTTTTTCCATTAATAGCAGCAGAATAAGTTAAATTTTGTTGTATGTATAACTTTAAGGATATTAATTTTTGATTCTGTGATGTTTAATGTAATGCAAATTCAGGCTTGATAAGATTAAGAAAAGTTAAACCTCATTATTGTTAGATTTGAGCAATGTTAAGTTACATTTTATTAATTTGAATTCCTGTTGTTCTGGATTGAAAGATAATGTGTGTATTCTATTTGCCATCTGTCACAGGTAGGGCAGTTATCTTCTGTTAATTGGGAAGTAAATTGGACCCCCAATGGCTCCCACAGATCTCCAAACACCTGCAAGGACCTCCAAGCTTTCTAAACTTCTTTTTGTGAGAGGAGCCTTGGAGCAGCTGTTTCCAATCCTAGTCCCAGACTTTCAAGATTTTGTTCATAAAGAATTATAAAGGTGGAATGAAACCTTTCTAGAATTTGTCCCACAGGATTAAGGATGGCAAACCAGAGATATATAACCTATATATTATCTATATTATCTATCTATCTATCATCTATCTATCTATCTATCTTCCTATCTATCTATCTATCTATCTATCTATCTATCATCTACCTATCTATATTTATTTATTATTTATATATTTTTATAAATTTTATATATATTCTATCCTATATATAGGATTAAGGATGGCAAACATATAGATTTCTGTAGATATATATTATCTATTATGGTAATGATTAGACAATACTATCTTAATCTGAAAAATTTACACCTAGGTATAACAGCTGTAACATATATCATATATAATATCATATTATATAATATACTAGTAATATACTAGGAAGTGATTTCAACATAACTGCATTAAAGCAAAACCAGTTATTAAGCAGAGGCTGATGTCACCCTCTCTTGGTTTGGAAAAACGGGTGTCTGCTAAGGAAGGCAGGAGCCTCTCCTAAAATGTAAAATGTAAACCCCCTTCCCCTGAATTGTTATAAATTTGAAATTAAGGGGCTCTCAGGAAAAAGTATGGGAGCAGGAATAACAGTTCTTTATTAGGGAAACAATACAAATATAAAATAAACAATGCAGTAAACCAAGACAACACTGACAGAGTCAGAACACAACCTGACACCCTGTTGCTCAGGGTGTTGGTAGCAGTCCAGTTGGAATGGTGGCTGCAGTCCTCCTGGAGTGTCAGGTGTGGTTCTGCTGGAGCAGGGATCCTGTAGAAAGGTGCAGTCTTCCTCTGAAGATCCAGTGGAAGAGGCAGCTGCTGTTCCTCTGGGAAATCCAGTGGAGAAAGCCATGCTGGTGTTCCAGAATTTCAAGATTATATCTGGGTAGGAATGCTTGGCTCTCCCCTCTGGGCAGATCATCTCACAATGGGGTGCTGTAGTTCTTATCAGTCATGCAGTGACATTCAATAGCCTGTTATCAGCAGATGTCTGCCTGGAGGGAGGAGTGGGTGTGGAAGAGATAAGGAAAACTGCCCACTTAACAGAAGACAACTGCCATACAGATGGCAAAGAGAATACAATCTGCTTGGCAATCCAGGAGGGTCTCCATTGTGAAACACAGGGGCCCCAAGGAACCAAGGGTCCATGGTGACCTTGTGGAGCCTATAGTGTCACAGAGGAGCCATTGTGACACAGCGAGGGCGCATGGAGCCGAGGGGACATGGTGACACATCAGGGCTTTGTGGAACCACAAAGCAGTTGTGACATTGCAAGGCCTCATGGAAACACGGGGCCATTGTGACACTGTGGAGTCCCAGGAAACCAAGGGAACATGGAACAGGTCTGGCTGGCTGGGCCTCCTGGGGACCACCTGACAGGTCCAGCTGACCCCTTGGCATGTCGAGGGCTGCTTCTCATCTGCCCTTGAAGCACTGGGGCTCTGGGCTTTCCTTCCTATGGGAGAGTGTCGCTACAGGACACAAGACAACACGACGCAGACACGCTGCTGCTCTCAGACAGGGAAAAGAGAGAGTTTATTTTCTGACTCCTACATTTATAGATTTCCAAAGGTGATAGAGGATTGGAAGGTGAAAGTGCCACCTCTCCAGGGACACTGGACAAACCAACAGTCCATCAAATTTCTCCTCCTCCATAAAAGAATGCAAACAATAAGTTGTTTACAGAAAAGTGTGTGAGAAAGTTTCATACAAGAATGCAAACATCAGAAGGCTTTAGAAAGTCTTAAAAAATCAGGCGACATCTCACCCTTCTCAGTTTTAAAAAGAAAAGGAAAAAATGAACAACGTGAAAAGAAAAAAACCCATGAACAAAATTCAGCGTCCATCCATGGAGGAATCATCGGAGTGATCACTCGCATCATCTGCATCCGAATCATCACTCCATGATTCACCCACTTGACGCCTTTCAGGTTGGTCACGGCTTCTATTTTGCCTGTCAGCCGGATTCTGTCTCTGCGGTTGCAGGTCAGGGCGAACACACTTTGAAGGTACCCAGCGCACCCCGGTATCTGTGGATACACAAGCATACCCACGCCCCGAAGCGATAAGATCATAGGGACCTTCCCACTCTTTGGTGACTAAATTCCGCACCCGAACCTTCGCTCGAGGCTGATGTGCTTCGTCCGCAGCCTGCAACGAGAGATGGTGATTCAAAACAACAGGGTTATTTGAGTTCTGCGGCACCGTAAGATGATTGATGGTGTACAATGCCTTTGCCAACCGACTGTGCGGGGTTTCACCCTGCATTCCCCATTTTTGTTTTTGAAGAACCCGCTTCAGAGTACCATGAGCACGTTCTACAATAGCTTGGCCAGTCGGAGAATGAGGGATACCAAACTTGTGTGACACACCCCACAACTGCAGGAACTGCCGCACCTTTTGCGATGCGTAAGCAGGACCATTGTCGGTCTTCACAGCAGAAGGTATGCCCAGAATGGCAAAGGCCTGCCTCCAGTGGGCAAGGACATCACGGGCCTTCTCTCCGGTGTGAGCAGAAGCCCACATTGCAGAGGAGAATGTGTCCACCATGACATGCACATACTTGAGCCGGCCAAACTCGGCAATCTGGGTGACATCGGTCTGCCAAAGCTCCAAGGCCCTAAGGCCCCTGGGGTTTACCCCTGCCGGTAAAGGCGGAGCCAGTGCATGGCAGTCATCACATGACTCAACAATGTCACGAGCCTCTGTTGGCGTCAGCTGAAACTGCTTCTGCAGAGTATGTGCGTTCTGGTGGAAAAACCCATGAGATGCCTTGGCCTGCGCGAGTGTATCAGGCTGAGGGGCTACCCACGCTGGGTTAGCTAACTTGTCAGCCCTCGCGTTACCTTCCACTATAAAGCCTGGCAAATTGGTGTGACTCCTTACATGCAGAACGTAGAAAGGATGAACCCGAGCCTGAATGGCACACCACAAGCCCTTCAGCAAATGAAACAAGGCAGGGTTACTGACCTCTTTCAAGACCGAGTGACCCAACCGCTGTGCAATGTCGGCCACATAGGCAGAATCCGTGACCAAGTTGAAAGGTTCCTGGGAAAATTTCTCAAATGCCATGACAGCAGCCTTCAATTCAACCAATTGGGCTGACCCATCCTCATGACCTTCCAGAACCTGCCACTCAGATCCGTCCGTCCAGGTAACAATGGCCTTTCCTGTCCTCCCTGAACCGTCGGTAAAGACGGTGGGTCCTTGCACAGGTTCCTGACTATTTTTGGGCCGCAAAGAGATTTGTGTGGACTTCGCCATATGCAACAGCCTATGGCTGGGCAGATGATAAGTGATCTGCCCTGAAAAGTTTTCCAGAGCACTCTGCAGGGACACACTGTTTGCAAAGCTCCAGTCAAAATCCTCCCGCTGTACTGGGAGTATGATCTTTGCGGGATCCGCACCCATCAATTGCAAGCACCGTTGACGGCATTTGATTATCAAACGAGCAAAAAGCTCAGACAATGGGGTTGCCGTCTTTTGCAGCTGATGGGGCAGGAAAACCCATTCCAAAACGTGCAAGGAATCGGACCATTTGTCACTCCATTGGCCAATGATACCTGTGGGATGCGAATCTGGAGCGGTGATGAACACAGTGACATCAATGGAGGGATCAATGCGGTAAACTTGGCAAGCCGAAACGGCCTGCTGAACCACCTCCAGCACCTGACGTGCCTCAGGGGTCAATGAACGAGGCGACTTTAGATCAGAGTCTCCTTTTAGTAGATCATACAATGGAGACAGTTGTGCATCGGTTAGCCCCAGGTATGGACGTAACCAAGTGATGACACCTACCAACTTTTGGGCATCATTCAGTGTCTTCACAGGATGCACGAATTGCACCTCCTGGTGACAGATTGTCTGTTCCAGAATTTTGACCCCCAAATACTTCCAAGGCGGTTGTTGCTGGACCTTTTCTGGAGCCACCTGCAGTCCATGTGCATCTAAAGCATCGAGCAACTGAGGCTGAATTCTCAGCAGCTCATCCTGGGTGGGAGCAGCCACCAAAATGTCGTCCATATAATGATACAGACGTGCACCAGGAAACTGCTCACGAACTCCAGACAAGGCACGGGCCACATACCACTGGCATATGGCCGGAGAATTGCGCATGCCCTGAGGAAGGGTCCTCCATTGATACCTCTGTGCGGGCTCAGCGTTGTTAATTGCTGGCACTGAGAAGGCAAATTTCGGCCTGTCATTGGGATGCAAAGGAATCGTGAAGAAACAATCCTTCAGATCCACAATGAGGACTGGCCAATCGGCAGGGAGCATGGCAGGCGATGGCATGCCCGCCTGCAATGTTCCCATGCCTTCCATCACGGCATTGACCTTTCGGAGGTCTTGCAACAACCTCCATTTCCCAGATTTCTTCTTGATGCAAAAGACAGGAGTGTTCCAGGGACTGGTAGAAGGCTCCAAATGACCCTGGTCCAACTGCTCCTGCACCAGATTCCGAAGGGCGACCAATTTATCTCGAGGGAGGGGCCACTGGTTCTCCCAAACAGGTTTGTCCACCAACCACCGTATAGGAGGCGTAGGACAGTCCGCGCCCTTCATCGCAGTGGCCCCCATCAAAAACCCGTCCCGATGCGCACCCCCCACGCTGACAGAACATCCCTCCCCCAGAGGTTAACAGGAGTAGAAGTAACATGCGGCCTGATCCAGGCCGTCTGTCCCTCTGGGTTCGTGACCAGCACGGACTGCTGGCTCACGTAACACTGCGCCGTTCCCCCCAGCCCCCTGACAGGCGTCTCCACCGGATCCAGGGGCCAGTCCGGAGGCCAGGCAGCAAGAGAGAGAATCGTGATGTCGGCACCGCTGTCAAGAAGCCCGCGAAGGCGAGTCTCCGACGGCGTCACACCAGGAATGGACAGGGCACACATCATCTCAGGACGTTCCTTGGTCAGAACAGCAGTCCAGTGCACTTGAGGCGGCCCAGTGGATCCGAAACCGCCAGCTCCATGCGACCGGTCCGCTGCCCTGCAAACAGAGGACTTAAAGGGCACAAGTTGAGCAAGTCGTGTCCCTTTCGGGATCGTGACCGGGGGGGTGGGTGTGGAAACCATGGCACAAATCTGCCCTGTAAAGTCTGCATCAATGAGCCCCAGATGCACAACGATGCCCTGAAGGGTGGCACTAGACCTCCCCATCAGGAGAGCACTCATGCCCCCACCCAAGGGACCAAAGGCATCTAGGGGAACCTTGTGTACTTCACAAGATTCTAACACAGCTGTTGCTGCTGTGCAGACGTCTACACCCGCTGAGCCGCGGGTGCTGGCTGCAAGCCGGCTGAGCAAACCTCCATCGGCTCCGGGGTCTGGAGAGAAGCTTGTGTCTGAGCGCGTCTCCCCTTCGCGCTTCGCTTCCCGTTTCCCGAGCCCGGCAGTGCCTGGCCATTAGCATGAACCGTTGCCTTGCAGACATTAGTCATATGGTTCGGTCTTCCACACCGACCACACAGAAACATAGGAATCTTTTCCTTCCATTCTTTCTTCCCCCGTTTCTTGCTGCCCTGAGCATTCCCCTGCTGCTTCTGCCAGCCCTGTGGCGCTGCCCAGGCTGGCTGCGCAGCAGTAGCCCAGGCAGCCATCTTCTGAACAGGGGGACCTATGACCGAACAGGCCTCCGTCATTTGTGAGACAGTAGCCCCACCAGGAAGAGCGTCTATGACTCTCTTACAGTCTGCTGTACAGTTGCTCCTCGCTAGGTCCGCAATCACAGCCTCTCTTGTCAGCGGATTTGTCAGCTGCCTCTCCACTGAGGCAGTCAGCCTCCCCACGAATGTCATGAAAGGCTCATCAGCCTTCTGGACAATGGTTGAAAATGGTTGCCGTGGAGCAGCCATTTCTACGGTCTGAATCACTGCCGACATGCCTAGTGCTTGACACTGCTCAAGCACGGAGGGAGAGAAACCAGCCTGTCCCTGAGGCTCAGTGTAATTGCCTGTACCCATCAGCATGTCAATGTCAGCCACTCTCCTGGGATCCTGCGGCCCCAGTGTAGCATTATGCTGTGCTGTAGTGGCTGCCAAGCGAGCCCACTTGGTCTCAAAGACGCCAAATTGCACGGGATCAAAAAGAGCACGCGCAACATCACGGACATCGGCAGGCGTGCGCACCTCAGGAGAAATCATGCGAAGCATGTGCATGACTTCAGAAGAGCCCAGACCATGTCGAGCAACCGTCTCACGGAGTTTTGTCTTTGTCTTGAAGGGCAGAGGCTCATAAGTGTTATGAGCAAGGCCCCTGATCACAGGAAAAGCCTGGGGGCCTTCTGGCAAGGCCGCAGTACCTGCCATGTCCCGTCCCGTGGGCCCCACGGGAACAAGAGCAGCTGCCTGACTGCGAGGCACTGCGACAGCACTCGACCCCGCATCCCCCGCAGCACCAGCAGAGCCAGAGGAGCCCCCTCCGTGATCCTGCAGACGCTGCGAGGAGACAGGCTCACGCATCTCATCAGCCGTAGCTCCGACTTCCCCCCAGAATCGTCTGGGATCCTTCGGACACACGGTCACCTGGCACGGGGGAAGAGTCCACACACCCGGCAGGGAGGACCTGCGACCCCGGGAGAACACCGGTTTCCCGCTGGCCGCGTCAGCAGTCGCGCTAAAGGTGAACACCCCAGCGCCCTGGCGCGCCGCAGCCCCCGCAGAAGACGGGGACTGCGGGGCCGAACCAGCTGCTCCCCCGGCAGCGCCGTCCGCCTCGGCACCGGCAGAGGGCGCCGCAGTGGACGCAGGCGCCGGCACAGACCGCAAACCCGACGCGGAGCCACCCGTCTCCCGCGCAGGGGAGGGGGGGGACACAGGGAGAGATGTGGCTCGCGGAGCCACGTCAGCGCGGGGCGGCACAAGGGAGGTTGGCACAGCCCCTAGCAGCACCCACCCCATCTCACGGGAGGCCGCAGCCGACTCTGCCTCCGCTGAACAAATCGAGGCAGGCATGCCGCCCACCATGATGGGACGAGATCGAGCACCGACCAACGCCCCGCCTCCGGCAGCCTCCACCGCCTGCGCATGCCCGGCGGGCTGCTCAGGCTCAGAAACAGGAGAAAGTGTCCCCCCGCGAGACGGGCCCGAATCTGAAGCGGGTGAACCCGCTTCCGCCGGCCGCAGGGAATATGTTGTGGACTTACCACAATGCGAACAGAGCGTTGTCACCAAATCAGACCCGAACAAAACCGGGCACTGATCCAGGGCCCCCTCATCGCCCCCGAGCGCTGGGAAGGCACAGGGGGACGACGGCTGCCCCTCCACACCGCGGTTCGGGGCAGGGCGAGTCAGCCGAGCTGCCTCCCTGGGACCCCCAGAAACCCGCGGGATTCCGCCCCCCGGCTGATCACTCTGGAACCGAGGGGTGAGAGACCGATCCTCCTCCGAGGACCAACCACCACCCTCGGAGGCGGAATCATGCTCCAGCTCCCCCCACCGGGAAGCGGAGGAAGCCTCTGCGTCGCTCAAAAGCTCAGATTCCCTTTCATCCCCATCCGAGACGGACAGGTCCTTCCGGGAACCTGCAGAGCTGCAGGATTCAGACCCCCATACAGCCCGAGCAACATCCTGCAATGTGTGCCACATCAATTTCACGCTGGCAGGACCACCAGCCATCATCTCCTGCACGAGGTGGTCATTCACGCAAGACCACGCCGCCTCAGAGAACGTCTCCGTAGGGTCGGAAAAGAATCCCCGCTGTGTAGCCCAGCAATGGAGTGTTTCGAAATCACTCCAGGGCACGGAGATCTCACTGGTCGCCAGGACCCGTCTCCACGAATCCAACACACCAAACGCACTCATGATACCCACAGGAGTGCCGCTATCACAGGACAGCAAGCCAAGCTCCCAGCAGGGAAGGGGCAAACGGCACAATCTCACCCGACAGCCCGAACTCTCTGCCTCCAGCCTAGGCTGCAGTACACTTCGGCGGTCACCAGATGTCGCTACAGGACACAAGACAACACGACGCAGACACGCTGCTGCTCTCAGACAGGAAAAAGAGAGAGTTTATTTTCTGACTCCTACATTTATAGATTTCCAAAGGTGACAGAGGATTGGAAGGTGAAAGTGCCACCTCTCCAGGGACACTGGACAAACCAACAGTCCATCAAATTTCTCCTCCTCCATAAAAGAATGCAAACAATAAGTTGTTTACAGAAAAGTGTGTGAGAAAGTTTCATACAAGAATGCAAACATCAGAAGGCTTTAGAAAGTCTTAAAAAATCAGGGCGACAGGCATAACTCACCCTTTAGCCAGAGACCAGGGGATTTTTTCCCCAGCTCTGTGTGAGAAGATGTCCAAGAGCTGAAGGAGCAGCATTCAGAAGCAGTTTCAGGATTTTTACGCCGGAAGTAGAGCTCACAACCATCCATATAACTTGCTATATTCATCGGGATGGGCTGCTGCTTCTTTAGGAATATGGCCCAACGCAGACATGAGACTTGGAAAAGTCCTAGCTCTCTGTGGGTTTGTGCAAAAGGGGGAACAGCACAAACACTTTGTGCCTGCCTGGGGGTACAAGGTCCAAGGAGCTTTGGTGGCAGAGGGAGACCTGGGCTGGAGGCAGGTGAAGTTCCATTCCATGACATCTCAGAGTGGCACAGGACAAAGGTCCAAGTACCCCCAACCCCACTGATGAAGTCCTTGGAGTTCTGCACATCCTCTAGGAAAAGCTGCTGTCACACAATCCATTGGGATTTATAACTTTCATTTGCAACACTTTAAATCCAAATTTCAAACTGCAATATTTTTACATTCAAGACACAGTAATGCATAAATGCATAATAAATCTTTCAATTTCCTATTGATTCAATCACAATTTAAAATAACATAATATTACAAACAAAACCCAGAATCTTTTTAAAAAGTGATGCTGAGGTCAGTAATATGGATCCATGGCATCAGAACCTTTACAAAGTAACTGAGTTCTCTTTTTAAAAAGATCAGTTACCTCTTAATCCAAAGTTAGAGATGATTTTCACTACACATTTGTTTTTTGTTTTTATCTTTCATGTTTTTTTATTTTCTTTTTTGTCCAGTGTTTTTAACAGAGAACTCGTCCTACAAAAGGAATGTACAGCAAAATGAGATACATTTCTGACAAACAATGAAAATGTCGGCTCCTCCTCTGTTTACTTTTCTCTGGATACCCTGAAGAAAAAAATCTAGCAGATATGAGCAGAGGTGTGAAGTGTTTCCTTTGGACTAAGCTGGAGTTCAGCACTGCTGACATCCTGATCCAGTCAAGAGCTGCAGAATTCTTTTGCAGATCTCGAACCCTGTGTTTGCAGGCACAGCACCTGCAGTGCTGATGCACCAATGCACATGAATAACTCTGTTATTCCCTCTCAGAATCTGGGCTCTGCCCCAGCACGAGGTGCTGCAGCCCTTTGCTCCTGGTTCCTGTGTGAAGCAGCTCCTTTCCTGCTGGCTGAGCTGCTCAGGCAGAGCCTGGCAGCTCCTGGACCTGCAGGGCTGAGGCTTTTCCCCACTGCTGGGCACAGACTGATGGAGCAGCACTGCTGAACATGGGGGCACACCCAGACGGACCAGGAGCAGCTGCCTTTGGCCAGCTGAGGCTCCAAGGCCCAAACTCTGAGCAGCCAGAGCTGGCAGAGACTCGCAGGCTCCCTGGTGGCTGTGCTGCCCCACTTGTGTCCGGCCCAGCTTTGCTTAGGGCAGAGGGAGAACAAGGGGCAGCTCCCTCCCAGCCCAGCCCAGGGACTCTTCCAGCCCCAGGGCTTGGGGCACTGTCAGCACCTGCTGCTCCAGCCACCGCTCCTGCTGGCCCTGACAGCAACACCCAAACTGGGGCTGATCCCGAGGGAGCAGCAGCAGGGCCTAGATCTGATCCCTGACTCTGGGCCAGGGCTGGACAAATGACCCCACAGCAGCAGCAGCACATGGAGCTGACTTTCAGCACAGCCCCTGCCACTCTTCCCTCCCGTGTGCAGCGGTGTCACAGCAGCCTGAGGCACCTGGGAGCCCCCAGTGCCAGCAGGGACTTGAGATGGCAGCCCTGGGCTCCTGGAGGTTGTGCAAGGAATGGAGCTGGGGACTCCCTGTCCATGGGGAGCTTCCAGATGGAAGAGGCTGCTGTGCCCAGGCAGCTCCAAGGCCACAGCAAGGAGAGTCTCGACCACTGGATCTGTGCCAGTCCCACAGTCCTGGGCAGCAGCCACTGAGCCCCAGGGGGAACAGAGGGCACAGCAAGAGGGACAAAACCAGGCAAGGTCAGAGACTGGAGAGAGCCAGACCTGGGACCAGGAATAGCTGCTCCATTGCACTCTTGGAAAAGCTCTTGGCTGGTTCAGAGCGCTGAAAGGCGTGAAGGACAGAGAGGAGGCCACAACAAACAATGCTTCTGTTTCCACATCCTCCCCTCTCTGTGTCCCAGAAGCAATTGGATGGACTGTGTTCTTCTCTCCAAGTCGTCTCGTTCAGCATGAGCAGCTTAGCACCAGGAGCTGAAGGAGCTGAAGCCTCAGGCCACAAGAGCTGAGCAAGAGGAGACTTTCTGAGCAAATGAGTGCTGCTAACATGGACCTAGCTGAATTCAGCAGATAGAATCACTGAATCACAGAATCCTTTCTGTAGGAAAAGACCTCTGAGCTCATCCAGTCCAGCTGGTCACCCAGCAGTGCCAAGCCCAGCACTAAACCACGTCCCTGAAGTGCCAAGGCCTGGACAACAGCCCTGAGTGAGGCCTGAACAGCAGACCCTGAGCCAAAGGTGGCCTCTGGATGAACCTTCCAACCAAAGCTTAGCTTTGTATCTGATCATTAATGAAATATGCATGGTCATTAGCACTGTGATAGATGTAGCCACTCATTAGTGAAACATGTATTGACCTTTCTGTATTTAGAAGCCAGACAAGGCCATGAAATCTGACATCTGGCCTTGTTTGGGGCTGAAGGATCAAAGTCACCTCCCTTGGTTCCTCCTTAGGCCCTGGCCAGGCTTTGGGAGGAACCCAAGAGGAGGATGAAAGCAGATGTTCCCACACTAGAAGTGCTGTCAGTTTGTTCATTCAGCACTGTCAGAGCTGGGCCCTCTCACAGCGAGGTTGGAGCCTCACCTGCAGCTGGAGGCACCTGCAGGAATTCCCAGTGTCCAGGAGTGGCTCTGCAGCCCTTGGCTGGGACAGCTTCCCCCAGCTGCTGTGTGGATCTGGGGGATGGTGAAGCCTGAGGGTAAATGATGCTGGATCTTTCTTAATTACTGCTGCAATCTTTGGTGGTGATGGTTGGGTGCATTGCTGAGCTGCTCCTTTTGTGATCCTTTGCTGCTTTGAGGTGCAGTAAATGACACTGATTCCTTCAGTTGGTGTCTGTGTCTTTGGTGCTGACCCTGCCCACTGGTAAAACAAAACTGGCACAGTCTGGCCAGATCACAGCAAAATGTCTCTTGTTAAATGTAAATGTGAGGAGTCAGTGCCATCAGAAATTCCCAGATGGGAAGCCCTTCCCTGGAGTTCTCTGGCTCCGGAGCGGGCTGAGGTCGCAGCACCGTGTGAGCAGTGGGGCAGTTGGTTAAAAGAAGCTGAACCCCTGGATGTCTTAAAATGTATCCAAAAATTGCATACTGAAAAGGAAAAGAACTTGTGGGTTTGGGCAGACAAAGATGGATTTGTTAACAGTACATTGGAAACAGCACCTTCAGAAGGAACAGTTATTGTTGGAATGCTCTCACATGGAGCAACAGAAGAAGGTTTTAATCTTGAGCTCCGATGCATTTGTGCAAGTGAAATATTAATATGATAAATAACTATGTACATATTTATAGTATAATAAGACCTTAATATATATATATAGATATATATCTATTTTATATGTATGTCTATACCTATCTAGCTATATCTGTATTTCTATATCAATATCTATATCTATGTATAAAATAGTAATAATGTGAAATAGTGCTGACAATACTAATTTGGTAGCTTTGGCTGCTCAGGGATGTAACATTAAACACTCTACAGAAAAGGATTGGCCAGGACCCTAATGTCAGAGGTAAACTTTGTGAGATTGTATACAATGAAAAAAGGAGGAGGGGATAAAATTGTCTATTTTTACAGGGTTTTCTGATACTGTGATGCAGAGTGCTTTGTCTGTTACTGTGAAAAATACCGTGATTAAGACTGCAGGGTTTTTCATGTACCAGACTATCCTCAAGCTGCAGGATTTGTTGAACAGGTGAAGGGGTTGTTAAAAGAGCAGTTGAGCAAATGAGGAGATGGGAACCTGTCCCCATGGAGAACCCATCTCACAGATGTGTTCCATGCCCTTAATAATGGCCCACTGGGGAAATGCAAACCTCTGGCTGTGCACAGCTGCACCCAATTTGCACCTACAATCATGGGCAGTGAGACTTGGACTGCCTGGGAAATTGTTGTGGGTGTGATGGCCCCTGGCAGGGCCAGCCCAGAGTCTGCAGGGCTGGACCTTCATGCATTGGAATTAATGAGGATAAATCCAAAGCAAATGAAAGCTATCAATACTGAGACAGGAATTCAGATTCCTCCAGGACACTTTGGTTTGGTAACTGCTCGCTTGGAGCTTGGCCTTGCAAAGAGTTCATGTCATGGCAGGAGGAAAGGAGGAATTGATGCAGAATATAAAGGAAAAATTATAGTAATTCTGTTAAACAATTGTCAATAAGATTGGATTATTCAACCTCATGACAGGGTGGCACAATTATTGCTATTGGAATTTTAAGCACAATTGTGAAAAAAGGAGATCCACCTCCAGTCATTACCATTTGTGGAGATAAAGGGTTTGGATCCAGCAGTCCTAATAAAGGAGCCAGATTGTGTGCCCAGAGGCCAAAAGGCCCTCCTGAGGCAGCTGAAGGAACAGCTCTAAGAAAGATAATACTGAATCCTGAAACCTGGGCAGGAACAAAGGGAATATGTCCCTGCAGCCAAGTATTCTGTGTGAGAACAAGTAGGTATTACAGGATACTGTTTTACCCATCCTGCCAGACCAAATCTCCCTGTTTGCCCCAATGGCCCCTTTGGAAAATGCTCTGATCCAAGGGGCTCCCTGTGAAGGCTGCTGTGACACCGAGGGACTTGCACACAAATTCCATCCAGGAGCCTGGGTGCCCTCAGGGACTGGGACCCGGCCCCCTTCCAGCCAAAGGGGAAAGGGCCCACCAAGCCTTGTTACCCACAGACAACATGGTAAAGCTGAACAGCAAAGGACTTGGGGGCGTTATTCTGGAGTTAAAAAGGCTCCAGCTCCATGGACAACAGAATTATTGTTCCTAACTCAAATGAGAAAATGAGATTGAGAAAAAAGAATGAAGAACAGTGTCACTAAAGTACTATTGATGTCTGGAGGTTGTACCTTGATAATCAGCCAGAATCTTTGTTTGCCACAAACACCACCAGTGTTTCACCAAGGGATTAGTCATCAAAATTTAATGATTAGTTCTGAAAATTTCAAGATCAGGATAGCCAAATTACTCCATGTCACTAATTTCTGTGTTTGTTCTCAGCTGAAGCTAGGAGGAATGGGGTTCCCTTGGAGGGCCCACCCTGTGGGCTGGCCAGAACTCAGTCCATGGGCTCTGACTCATAACTGTCAATGAAGGGACAGTTCAAGAAAACACAGGAATACAATGGTCCGTTTGACAGGACTCACTAAGATTTCCCTTCAGGAGAACCGAAGCCTGTTCTAGTTACAGAGGCCACAGTGTGAGGGGATTTCTGTGCTTTACCATCACTCCCAATGTCAGTAGAGCTTGGGCTGCTGGAGCTGGTCGGTGTCAGTGTTACCCCACTCCTGGCTGCAGCGCCACCATTTAGGCTCCTTCAGCAACAACCACAAGGAAGACCTGGAGCCCAGAGAACATTTTCCTCCCAAGGAGTGCCTTGGGTTTCAGAAAGCAAAAGATTCTGGTTCGTCCTGTGCTCCATGTGTGCTGCCCCGTCCTGTGGAGTACACTGGATGGATTATTAGAAGAAGTAGCGCATAATGCTGTTAAAATGTCCAATAAGCACATCCTATGGGCTCCAACAAACACAAATGGGGACTCCACAGAACCGCATGGCCTTGGATTATCTGCTTGCTGGCCAAGGAGGAGCCTGGGCTGTCATGGCACAGGAATGTTGCACTGCTGTCAGTGATGGGTTTGAAGGCCAACAGTCAGCAATCACCTTGACAGAGCAGGAGAAGAGTGGCAGAAAGAAGAAAATTCTTCTTGGTGGGATTGGCTTCATGGCTGCGAAACTGGAGGCTGCTGTGAAATGCATTTGTGGTAGTGTCTGTCATCATTGCAGTGTGTGCACTTGGTGTGCACTCTAACATTCCATGTTCGAGTTGTTGTGACACTTTGTGATGGGAAGTGGAATATTGAGACTTGTCTTAAAAGAGACAGTCTCAAGAAAAGAGAGGCATTTGATAAAGAAGAGAGAATAGTAGCAACTCTTTAGGCATGTTTGAAAAGGAATGTGAATAGCTCTGAGTAATGAAATGTAACAGCACTTAATTGAAGCACAAGGGGAGATGCGTTTATGCCTAATACCTAAATCTAAACTGTGTTATTGAAAGAATGGTTATGAAGGTTGTAGTTCATTGTAGCTCTCAGGGCCCATCCAAGTAGCAAGGCCTGAACAGGCTGGGATCAAGGCCTGAATAGGCCCGGAGGCAGAGTTCATCTCTAGATGAACCTTCCAACCAAATGTTATATTTGTATCCACTCCTTAACAAAGCATTATTAACAACATGATCAGTGGATGTGTTCCTTGATAAGACATGGATTTCTATTTCTGTATTCAGAAACCAGACAAGGCCCCATCTGGCCTTGTTTGGGAGTGAAGGATCAAAGTCAACTCCATTGATTCCTCCTTGAGCCCTGGCCAGGCTTTGGGAGAAACCAAACAGGAGAAGGAAACCAGATGTTCTCACACTAGCAGTGATGTCAGCTTGTTTGTTTGACAGTGTAAAAGCTGTGTCCTTTCACAGCGGGCTTGGAGGCTCCTTGCCTGCAAAGGTGGAGGCACCTGCAGGAATTCCCAGTGTCTGGGAGCGGCTCTGCAGTCCTTGTCTGCCCCAGCTGATGTGTGGATCTGGGTGATGGTAAAGTCTGAGGGTAACTGGTGATGGATCTTTATTTAATCACTACAGGCAATCTATGTTGGTAATGACTGGTGTGCACTGGATTGCTGAACTTCTTTTGTAATTCTTTGCTCACGATTATGTCCTTTGCTGAGATTATCCTTTTGTAATTCTTTGCAGCTGTGAATTATATAAATTACAGGATTCCTTAAGTTGGTGTCTGTGTCTTTGGTACTGACCCTACCCACTGGTGAAATAGGGCCCCCTCTTGCCTAAGAGTTACCTGAGAAGGCAAAACCCCTCACTCCAACATTCCCCCCTTCCTCCTTGTTCCCCGCACTTCATACACTGAGGATGATGTCCTGTGGTCTGGGGTATCCCCAGGGTCAGTTGGGGTCACCTGTCCTGGCTGTGTCCCCTGCCAAGCTCCCCACAGCCCCAGCCCCTGCCCAGGGTGGCTGGAGGAGGGGCAGGACAGGCCTTGGCTCTGTTGCAGCTCAGCAAGAACAAAACCATCTCTGCGTGCTCAGCCCTGTGCTCAGCACCCGGTCCAGCAGTGTCTCAGTGCCAGTGTCTGTGCCCTCAGTCCCTGACAGGGCTTTCCATGGACGCTGCCAGGACAGGTGACCCAGGTGTCACCCCCAGTGAGGGCTGCCATGGAAACAGTGCCAGCACTGCCCCTTTCTGTCTGGCTGACCTGGCCTTTGGCCCTGGCAGTGCCCTTTGCTGCTGGTTCCTGGTGCCTGAGCGGCCAGCGCGGCACAGGGCAGGTGGCCATGGCACAAGCCCCCAGCCAGGGATCCCCTCTGGCTCTGGGCAGTGACACCAGCCCTGAGCAAGGGGCTGGCGCGCTGGGGTCGGTGCAGTGTCCATCCAACAGTGTCTTGTAATGGCCCAGTGCAGACTGGGATGATGATCCACCCTCACAGCTGGCCCAGGGCAGCTCTGCAGTGCCCTTCCCCACAGCCTGTCTGCACAGAAGCACTTGCTGGGTGCTCTGCATTTCCCTTCCCTCACTCCTGGGTCCCTCCCACACCTCCCAACTCGGAGCTTTCAGCTGCAAGGAGTTCAAAGCTGGTCTGTCCGTCAGGAATTGGTCTAATTCTGCCCTGAACAAACTCTGGATTTGTGTTTATTGCAGAACTTCCTGTGTGTCTAAAACATTCCTTGCAGGGTTCTGCCTTAGGGAAGGGGAACCTCCTTGGTGGCAGCTTGGGCTTGGCACACACTTGAGGAGGATGTCTGTTTTCAATGGGGAAACTCAGGAGTTTTAGATTGGTTCAAAATACAAAAGAAGATGACCCCTCTTTGGCTGTGTACAGCCAGTTCTCTGAGCAAAGCAGGTCCCTGGTGACTGAGGAGAGACAAAATGGGCTTGGGGAATGTGGAGCAAGGTTGTCCACGCTGCATCAGACCTCAAGGCACAGCTTCTCTGAGCAGGCCAGAGCTCCTTAGGAGAGTCCCTGCTGGATCAATATCAGTCACTGAATGCTGCAATCACCTCTTGTGTAATAAGAACAGCCATAAAAGACACCCTTTAAAACAGGAAGACATACTTGCTAGAAGCTCTTTGAAATATTTCTCCATAACTGAAAAAGGAAACCCTCCTAATGAACTGCAGTAGAGCAGAGGTACATCAAGGCAGAGCCATGGTTTCTCAGGACTTGCTTGATGCTAACAAGCCCCATGGTGCATTTGGAGCTGAGCCCTGGAACCTCAGGACCTGAGAGGAGATTGTACAAACCTGTCCAGGAGTCAAAGTCAGAAGAAAACCCCAAAGTGTGTCTCAAGGCATGAATGGGTCCCACTGAGTTCCATCCCAACACAGGCTCCTCATGGACTCCTTGGAGGAGAGAATTGGGAGCCAGGATGGCACAAAAACTTCTCAAAGACTCAGTGTGAAAAGGAAAATCCAAAGTACTTTAAAAACCTTGAGTACCTCAAAGTATTAATGAGCCCCACTGAGTGTCAGTACAAAGCTCTCAAGGGACTCGTTAAAGCAGATAATTGGGGCCATGATTGCACAAACCTCTCACAGAGTCTGTATCAAAAGGGAAACACCAAGTACCTTAAAATAACTGAAGTACCTTGAAGTATTAATGACCCCCACTGAGTGTTGTTACTGACAAAGCCTCTCCAGGGACTAATTACAGCAGATAATTGGAGGCCATGATTGCACAAAACTCTCAGAGAGTCCAAGGCAAAAGCCAAACCCAAAGTCCTTTGAAAAACCTGCAGTCCCTGGGACATTCAGGAGCCCCCAGGGCCATTGCTGAGCAAGGCTCCCCAGGGACTCCTTCCAGCAGATCCCTGAGGCCACTGGGATGTGGGCTAGGGGGGGATGCTGAGGGCAGGACAAGGGGCTGACAGTGCCCAGCCTGGCTGGGGCTATGCCAGGAGGCCCCAGGGCCGCAGGACAAGGTGTCTCCTCCCAGCCCTTGCTGGCACAGACCCTGCTGCTGTGCCCCAGGCCACCAAGACTTGGCTTCTCTTTGTCCCCACCTGTCATCAGTGCCTCCAGTTCTCTGCTCTGCCTGGGACCTGTGGACACTTTCTGAGTCGTGTACCTCAGTGGGACCCATTAAAAGTCCAAGAAACTTTGGAGTTGGATTCTGACTTGGAGTTGTGGAGAGGTTTCTTCAGCTGCCTCTGAGGGTCTGATGTTCAGGGCCTGAGCACAAAGCCCCAGAGGGTCATTAAAGTCCTGCTGCTGTGTCTGTGCTGCTGAGCTGGGCTGGGCTCCTGGCACAGAGGCAGCTCCTGGTAAGCAAGCAGAGCTTCAAAAGCACATTTCTCTTGATGAGCAGCTCTTCTGCCAGCCCAGCAGGGCTGGGGCACTGCCTGCAGCCAGCCCGGGCACAGCCCAGAGGCACAGAGAGCTTCAATCAGTCAGGGCTGGGAAGGTGCTGGGAAGTGCCTGGGGCAGAATCACTGCCAGCCCTTGGCACAGGAACCTCTGGCTGCAGGACAATGCAGCTGCAGCTCCTGGAGTGATCTCCTCAAGCTGGAACATCCCAATGCCTACGGACCCTGTGAGTACATTCTCTGATTGTCTCTTGTGCAGAGCAGCCAGGGGTGCCCAAGGCTGTCCTGCAGAGCAGGCTCCTGCAGCCCAGGGCACTGTGCTGGGGCAGGGACTCTGCTGCCTGCCAGGGACAGCTCTCAGCTGGCCGGGGGAGCTGATCCCAGCGCTGGGGAGAAGCTGTGGAGGGAAGGAGCCACCCTGAGCAGGGCAGGTGCTGCTGCTGAGAGGGGCTGGGTGGGGCAGGGCTGCTCCCAGCTCCAGAGCAGCCTGGGCACAGCTCCGGGGGACACTGCCCAAGGAAGGTAAGCCTGGCATTGCTGGAAAGATCAGGAGCTTTCCTTTTCCTGCTTGGAGAAGGATGGGAAAGTTGGGGTAAGGACAAAAAGATTTTTTATTTTGATACATTTTCATATATTCATAGCTCTGAAAATTACTATTATATAGTTTTAAAATTATAATCCTTACATCACTCTATTGAACTCTTTATTAAGTCAATTAAACAATTATTACATACTTCTTTAACTATAATCCATAATTATCTCTAGTACATTTCCTTACCTTTCTCCTTGAATTTAGAAGAATAGGATGAATGTATAAATACATTCCTGATACTGTATAGTCTTATTATCAGGAAGAGGCCCTACTAGAAGAACATTTTGTTTTTTGACCAGAATGTGAGCAGTCACAACAAAAAGTGATGGCAAAGAAGCCCTTGGACCTACTCCTATGAGTTGAGCAGCTATGTGTAACTGGGGAAACAGAGTCTCCTATTGGATGTTTCTGTTAAATATCCTAATTAATCCACCTTAATGAATTGTTGAAATCAGTTGTGCCCAATTCCCACTTGGACACCTGGAATCTTCCAATAAATGTCTTTTCTTTTTACTTTACTGTTCTAACACCTTTGCAAGAGTTTTATTCTTTTTTTATTAGAGACAACAGACGGATGAGAGAAGCAGAACAGGAACTGTAATCCCAGAATCACAAAACATTCTGAGTTGAAAGAGACACACAGAATCATGAAAGTAATGTTTGAACATTTACAGAGACTCCAGAACTGTAACTTTGGGTGGTCAGTCTCTCTGCTGGGAGCCTCCCAAAGGGCCCTCAGCCCTGGACAGCAGCAGCATCACCTCTGCAGGGCCCAGCAGGGCTCTCCTGAGCTGCCCTTGCCCACCTGCACACACAGCCTGCCCCAGCCAGGGCCCTGCACACAGGCAGGTTTCTGTAGGGCCGGGGCCAGGGCACACAGGGTGGGATGGGCTCTGTGAGCGCTGGCAGGGACAAGGCTCCTCTCAGGAGGGAATGTCCAGGCCCAGGGAGATGCTCAGGCAAGGAGAGGGGGCTGAAGAGAGCAGTGCTGGGGCAGGAGGGCACTGTTGGTGTGTGGGAAGTGCCGGGCACAGCTGGGCACAGGGAGCACTGTCCTGAGTGCCCGCCTGTCTCAGCCCTGCCCTCTCAGGCACAGCACCACAACATCTTCTATTGTTTCTGCCCTGCCCTGATATTGTCACTGTTATCTGCTGCTCTCAGGGAGGCTCTGGCATTTGCAGCAGCTGAGTCAGGCACTGCCCTTGGCATTCCTGCCAGGCAGGGGTGTCCATGGGAATGGGGTGTCCAAGCTTCCCTGGGACCTGTGGGGCTGTGGGCAAAGCAGTCCATGGAAAAGGGGAATGAGCTGAGCCCCCTCCCTGAGATCCCATCATGGGCACAACTGGGGATCTCCTTGCTGTGCCCTTCCAAGCTCTGAGCTGCCCTCCTGGGTGCAAATCTGTGCCAGAGCCTCTGGCAGTTCCCTGAATGTCCCATGGGGAAGGGCAGAGCTGCCACATCTGAGGAAATGCTGCTGGGTTTGCCAAGGGAGCCGTGAGTGTCCTTGGCACAAGGGAGTGCTGAGACCTTGCCCAGAGCCCTTTAGAGAGGGTGAGACATTCAGGGATCCCTCTGCTCTGGGCAGGCTTTGGTTTATGCCAGGGTGACCCAGGAGTGTGACTGTGCTCTCATTGCAGCCAAAGGTGCAAAGACAGGGCAGTTGGGAACAAACCCATCCAGCTCCTCACCTTCCATCTGCCACAGGGAATCCTTTGCCTCTCCCATCTCTCAGTGGCAAACTCTGAGTGCAGAAGGAATGCTGGGGATTTCTGACCTCAGAGAGCCAGCAATGAAGTTCTAAAACAATTCCAAAAAACAACTCCTGACATTCTTTAGAAGTGTGAGTGCAGATGGTACCAATTCTTTCTCCATTAAGTGATTCCCCTGACAAATCCTGAATATCCAGCCTTGTTCCTCTGCCCCATTGCCACAAACCCAGGGCAGCAGGGCAGGGATGGCTCCTCAAGAGCCCCCATGCACAGGCCTGGCTGCTCCTGGCACACTCAGCCAGCACAACTGGAGCTCAGGCAGGGACCTGGGTGAAGGTTTTCCCAGAGCAGGAACAAGGGTGAGCGAGTAACACTGGAACAGTCTGCAGGGAATGGCCCAGGTTTGGCTCAAAGCAGCCTCTCCTGACGTGTCACTGTCCTTTCTCCATGAACAGGTTCCCATGTGCAGCCCCTGCAAATTTCCAACAGCAGCTCCATCAGCCACTTCCTCCTGCTGGCATTGGCAGACACGCGGCAGCTGCAGCTCCTGCACTTCTGCCTCTTGCTGGGCATCTCCCTGGCTGCCCTCCTGGGCAACGGCCTCATCATCAGCGCCGTAGCCTGCGGCCACCACCTGCACACGCCCATGTTCTTCTTCCTACTCAACCTGGCCCTCAGCGACCTGGGCTCCATCTGCACCACTGTCCCCAAAGCCATGCACAATTCTCTCTGGGACACCACAACCATCTCCTACACAGGATGTGCTGCTCAGCTCTTTTTTTTGTATTTCTTCCTGTCAGCAGAGTATTCCCTCCTGACCATCATGTGCTACGACCGCTACGTGTCCATCTGCAAACCCCTGCACTACGGGACCCTCCTGGGCAGCAGAGCTTGTGCCCACATGGCAGCAGCTGCCTGGGCCAGTGCCTTTCTCTATTCACTGCTGCACACAGCCAATACATTTTCCCTGCCCCTGTGCCATGGCAATGCTCTGGGCCAGTTCTTCTGTGAAATCCCCCAGATCCTCAAGCTCTCCTGCTCCAAATCCTACCTCAGGGAACTTGGGCTCATTGCAATTAGTGCCTGTTTGGTATTTGGCTGTTTTGTGTTCATTGTTTTCTCCTATGTGCAGATCTTCAGGGCTGTGCTGAGGATCCCCTCTGAGCAGGGACGGCACAAAGCCTTTTCCACCTGCCTCCCTCACCTGGCTGTGGTCTCTCTGTTTGTCAGCACTGTTATCTTTGCTCACCTGAAGCCCCCCTCCATCTCGTCCCCATCCCTGGATCTCTCAGTCTCTGTTCTGTACTTGGTGGTGTCTCCAGCCCTCAACCCCCTCATCTACAGCCTGAGGAACCAGGAGATCAAGGATGCCCTGAGGAAAATGATGACTGTATCTTTTCAGAAACATTAAACTTTTCTTCTCCAGAACCTTCAGAATGTAATTCTTGACAATCTTGGCCTTTTTTTCCTATTTGTCCATTTTGTCACTGGGAATTTTTCCTATTATTTTTCTGGTGTTATAATGTTTTTATAAGATACTGCAGTACTACTCTGAGTATTTCTACATGATATTCTCTTTTTTAACACAAAGGCTTTTAGGTGGCTTGTTCCTTGTGCATGTGAATAAAAAGAAGTGGCTATCCTGAGCTGTGTGTCCAAGGCATTTCCTCAGCCCTTCTCTGGCTCTGCAGGGGCAGTGCCTGTGAGCAGAGGTGGAGGGAAGGGGCTCCCAGCACAGCAGCACGGCCAGGGACAATGGCTTTGCCTCTCCCCACATCTGCTCCTCTCAGCTCCACACTCCCCTTCCCAGCCCTGCTGTGGGTGCCAGGCCGGAGTGCTCTGGCAGCTTGGTCACTGTCCTGCTGCGTGTCTGTGCTGTGCCCTCAGGCAGGGACAGGCCATGGGCACTGCTGGGACACAGCTGGGCTCCAGCACAGCAGCTCCACCAGCAAAGGGCATCTCCTGAGGGCAGGGCAGGAAGGCTTTGCTCCCCTCCAGAGTCACTCTCAGGACTCTCAAGAGGCTCCTTGTGTTCCTTGTTCTCCCAGGGCTCAGTGGGATGAGATCAGGGTCTCACTGGGGCCTTCAGGGGACTCAGGTCTGGGTCAGGTTTGCTTGTTGATGGCCAGTGCCCATCAGATGATGAATGGTCTGTGCTGAACCTTCCTGGGGCCCTGCAGCTTGTGCCAGGGCTGATGGCAGGGGAAGGTTTGTCTGGAGGGCCTTGGGAGCTGCCAGGAGAACACAGGGGACCTGCAGGGACAGTGTGTGCCAGGGAGCAGCAGGGAGTGGAGCTCACTGGGCACAGGCCTGGCCAGGCTGGGCTCACCCCGAGATCAAGGACTGAATGTCTGCTGTGAGCCAGGAGAGCTCTGCAGCCCAGGGACACAGCAGGCCCAGGGAAAGGAGTCTGGGCACTGCCTCCTCTGATCCTCAGGGAACTCCCCCAGGAGGATCCAGGGCAGCCCCAAGCCCCTCTGGCAGTCCCGGCACAAGGCAGGCACCTCTGAGCCCCCTCCATGGCCCCGCAGAGCCTGTGTGGGAGGGGGTGAGTGCAGGGAGCACCATCAGCTGCCTCTGTGTGCCAGGCTGAGCAGCAGAGCCCAGCAGAGGCAGCCCAGGGCCCCGGGCAGCACAGCCCCCGTGGTCTGCAGAGCAGCAGCCCCAGCTCGGGGCTCTGGGCAGCAGGGCAGGGGCTGCAGCAATGGCTGCTGGGGCCAGCACAGACGTGTTCCCCTGGCAAAGGCTCTGGGGGCAGCTGGCATGGGCCAGGAGCAGAGCAGGGGCCCATGGATGTGCAGAGGAGCCCTGGCAAGAGGCTGGCCTGTCCCTGGGCCAGCAGGAGCTGCCTGAGGAGCCCCGGGGCCAACTCTGCTGCTGGGCTGGGCAGCGGGGCTGGGCCTGGGGCTGCAGGAGCTGCCCGAGCTGAGCATCTGCTGAGCATTCCAGACCCAGAGTGGCTGTCCCTGACCTCCAGTGCCTGCAGTTTCTGCTGCAGGGCCAGACAGGGCTAGGCTGGGGAAGGGAGAGGAAAACAGTGGGCCCTGCAGTGTCAGAATGATCTCCATGGTTCCACGAGGCCCAAAGTGTCACTCTGCTCCCCTTGGTCACAGGAGGCCTGCAGTGTCACAAGGCACCTTTGGTTCTGTGGGCCTGCAGTGTCTGTTTTGCTGGTGGGCAGGGTCAGAACCAAAGACACAGACACCAAGTTCAGGAATTGTGTGATTTATTGTAATGCAAACTGCAAAGAATCGCAAAAGGAGCAGCTCAGCAATGCACCCAATCATCAGCACCAAAGATTGCCTGCAGTGATTAAGAAAGATCCAGCACCAGTTCCCCTCACGCTTCACCATCCCCCAGATCCACACAGCAGCTGGGGGAAGCTGTCACAGCCAAGGGCTGCAGAGTCACTCCTGGACACTGGGAATTCCTGCAGGTGCCTCCAGCCACAGGTGAGGCTCCAACCTCCCTGTGAGAGGGCCCAGCTCTGACAGTGCTGAATGAACAAACTGACAGCACTTCTAGTGCAGGAACATCTGGTTTCATCCTCCTCTTGGGTCCCTCCCAAAGTTTGGCCAGGGCTCAAGGAGGAACCAAGGGAGGTGACTTTGATCCTTCAGCCCCAAACAAGGCCAGATGTCAGATTTCATGGCCCTGTCTGGCTTCTAAATACAGAAAGGTCAATACATGTTTCACTAATGAGTGGCTACATCTATCACAGTGCTAATGACCATGCATATTTTATTGATGAGCAAATACAAAGCTAAGCTTTGGTTGGAAGGTTCATCCAGAGGCCACCTTTGGCTCAGGGCCTGCTGTTCAGGCCTCACTCAGGGCTGTTGTCCAGGCCTTGGCACTTCAGGGACGTGGTTTAGTGCTGGGCTTGGCACTGCTGTGTGACCAGCTCGACTGGGTGAGCTCAGAGGTCTTTACCAACAGAAAGGATGCTGTGATTCCATTATTATATCCACTGCATTCAGCTAGGTCTATTTGAGCAGCATTACTTTGCTCCAAAAGTTCCCCCTTGCTCAACTCCTATGGCCTATGGCTGCAGCTCCATCAGCTCCTGGTGCTAAGCTGCTCATGCTGAACGAGGCGACTCAGAGAGATGAATACAGTCCATCCAATTCCTTCTGGGACAGAGAGAGGAGAGGGTGTGGAAACAGGAGCATTGTTGGCTGTGGCCTCCTCTTTGCCCTTCATGCCTTTCAGTGCTTTGAACCAGCCAAGAGCTTTCTCCAAGAGTGCAATGGAGCAGCTGTTCCTGCTCTCATGTCTTGACTCACTCCAGTCTCTGACCTTGCCTGGTTTTGTCCCTCTTGCTGTGCCCTCTGTTCCCCCAGGGCTCAGTGGCTGCTGCCCAGGACTGTGGGACTGGCACAGATCCAGTGGTCGAGACCCTCCTTGCTGTGGCCTTGGAGCTGCCTGGTCACAGCAGCCTTTTCCATCTGGAAGCTCCCCATGGACAGGGAGTCCCCAGCTCTGTTCTTTGCACAATCTCCAGGAGCCCAGGGCTGCCATCTCAAGTCCCTGCTGGCACTGGGGGCTCCCAGGTGCCTCAGGCTGCTGTGACACCGCTGCACACGGGAGGGAAGAGTGGCAGGGGCTGTGCTGAAAGTCAGCTCCATGCACTGCTGCTGCTGCTGTGGGGTCATTTGTCCAGCCCTGGCCCAGAGTCAGGGATCAGATCCAGGCCCTGCTGCTGCTCCCTCGGGATCAGCCCCAGTTTGGGTGTTGCTGTCAGGGCCAGCAGGAGCGGTGGCTGGAGCAGCAGGTGCTGACAGTGCCCCAAGCCCCGGGGCGGGAGGGGTCCCTGGGCTGGGCTGGGAGGGAGCTGCCCCTTGTTCTCCCTCTGCCCCAAGCAAAGCTGGGCCGGGCACAAGTGGGGCAGCACAGCCACCAGGGAGCCTGCGAGTCTCTGCCAGCTCTGGCTGCTCAGAGTTTGGGCCTTGGAGCCTCAGGTGGCCAAAGGCAGCTGCTCCGGGTCCCTCTGTGTGCCCCCATGTTCAGCAGTGCTGCTCCATCAGTCTGTGCCCAGCAATGGGGAAAAGCCTCAGCCCTGCAGGGCCAGGAGCTGCCGGGCTCTGCCTGAGCAGCTCAGCCAGCAGGAATGGAGCTGCTCCACATGGGAACCAGGAGCAAAGGGCTGCAGCACCTTGTGCTGGGGCAGAGCCCAGATTCTGAGAGGGAATAACAGAGTTATTCATGTGCATTGCTGCATCAGCACTGCAGGTGCTGTGCCTACAAACACAGAGTTCAAAATGTGCAAAAGAATTCTGCAGCTCTTGACTGGATCAGCATGTCAGCAGTGCTGAACTCCAGCTTAGTCCAAAGGAAACACTTCACACCTCTGCTCATATCTGCTAGATTTTTTTCTTCAGGGTATCCAGAGAAAAGTAAACAGAGGAGGAGCCTACATTTTCATTGTTTATCAGAAATGTTACTCTTTTTGCTGTACATTCCTTTTTAGGGTGATTTTTCTGTTAAAAAAAAAGGAAAAAAGAAAAAAATATGAAATATAAAAACAAAAAACAAACGTGTAGTGAAAATCTTCTCTAACTTTGGATTAAGAGGTAACTGGTATTTTTAAAAAGAGAACTCAGTTACTTTGGCATGGATCTATCTTACTGACATCAACATCACTTTTTTAAAAGATTCTGGGTTTTGTTTGCAATATTAAGTTATTTTAAATTGTGGTTAAATCAATAAGAAATTGAAAGATGGATTGTATATGACTGTGTCTTGAGTGTAAAAATATTGCAGTTTGGAATTTGGATTTAAAGTGTTGGAAATGAAAGTTATAAATCCCAATGGATTGTGTGACAGCAGGTTTTCCTAGAGGATGTGCAGCACTCCAAGGACTTCATCAGTGGGGTTGGGGGTACTTGGACCTTTGTCCTGTGCCACTCTGAGATGTCATGGAATGGAACTTCACCTGCCACCAGCCCAGGTCACCCTCTGCCACCAAAGCTCCTTGGACCTTGTGCCCCCAGGCAGGCACAAAGTGTTTGTGCTGCTCCCCCTTTTGCACAAACCCACAGAGAGCTGGGATTTTTCCAAGTCTCATGTCTGCATTGGGCCATATTCCTAGAGAAGCAGCAGCCCATCCCAATGAATATGGTGAGTTATATGGATGGTTGTGAGCTCCACTTCCTACCTAGAAATCCTGAAACTGCTTCTGAATGCTGCTCCTTCAGCTCTTGGACACCTTCTCACACAGAGCTGGGAAAAAAATCTCCTGGCCACCAGTTAAATGGCGAGTTATGCCAAAGTTAGAGCTCTGTGGGAAATCTCTATCCATCCCTATCCTATTAATATACCAATATGTGGGGGTGTGCATGGATTTGTCTTGTGTACAAAGGAAGGAGTGTGCAAGCAACGTGATTGACACTTTCACTGTCCGTGTTCATCCCATACCCATGGGTACAGAGACGTTATGGAAACCCTGGCACAAACAGAGTCTTCTGTCCCTGGATACAGAGACATCCAAGAGCCCCTGGCACATACAGACCCTTCTGCCCATGGATACAGAGACATCCAAGAGCCCCTGGCACACACAGACCCTTCTGCCCATGGATACAGAGACATCCAAGAGCCCCTGGCACACACACAGACCCTTCTGTCCCTGGATACAGAGACATCCAAGAGCCCCTGGCACACACAGACCTTTCTCTCCATGGATACAGAGACATCCAAGAGCCCCTGGCACACACAGACCCTTCTGTCTCTGGAGGACGGAGCGTGGTGGGTGGGGGTGGTTGGTGGGCAGTGAGTCCCGGACAGCAGGCCAGACCCGGCTCCAGCCCTGCCAGGCCCTGCCAAGGCTCAGTGCAGGATCCTCTGGAATGGGAAAGCCCTTCAGCCTTCTCCCTGCCCAGAGGGGCAGTGCTGGCCTGGCAGCACAGGTTGTTTTCCCCTCAGGCTGCAGGAGATGAGAACACAACACTTGCCAGCACTGAGTGCGAGGCACAGCTCCGGCTGCTCCCCATGAACCTCAGCTCTGGGAGCACTGTCTGCCCCAAGCTCCAGGGGCTGCAGTGGGAGCCCGGCTGGGCTCTGCCCTGGGGCCATCCTGCAGGGACAGCTGGAAACAGGGAGCATTCAGCTGCCACAAACAGCCAAGCCAGGGCTGCAGGGCAGCTGCTCCAGCCCGGACTGCACTGCTGTGTGCTGTGCTCTGGAGCTGGGGCTCCCCACACAGGGGACTGGACTGGTGTGCCAGAGGACACAGAGAAGCTTCAGCTTCAGCCTCACTGAGGTGGGTGCATCGGCTGGGAAGAGTGGGGAGGCTCAAGGGGATTCACAGAGCTCATCCTGCTGCAAGGATGAAGGGAGTGGGAACTCAGCAGTGAGGAGAGCTGAGGGCTGGAGAGTGGCTCTGAATGACACTAAAATCCCACTGGACCTCTGAGACATTGCTGCTCCTCAGCCAGTGACAGCATGAGTCCCTAAACCTGGGGCTCGGCCTTCCTTGTGGTCAGAGGCATCAAGATAGGCAACAGAGTGATGGAGACAGCAATGGGCTGGGAATTCACTGGGGGGAAAAAAAGGGAGCAGTTGAGAAGTAAAAGGCAGGTGGGGGAGAGAACTGTTCAGAGAAGGGCTGAGCTACAGCTTGAGCAAGCTGAAAAATGTCATTTGGAGTCATCCCAGATTGATTTCATTTCAGAAGGTATTGAACAAGTTTAATTTTTGGGAGGTGTCATGTTTTCCCTTGGAGGTGTACACTCTGCAAACTTGAGCTGCGTTGCCAAAATGCTCAAGCAAGTCTGTGCTGCAGGTGACACCATTTCTTCTTTGGCTGATTCCGGCCCGGTGCTGAGCTCCAGCAGAGCCCTGGCAGAGCCCAGAGCAGCCTCAGCATCCGCAGAGCCCGGCTGCAAGGAGAGAAAGCAGAAACTGCCCGTCAGCTGAGGGCTCCTGTCCCCTTGTCCCAGCTGCCCATGGTGCCCAGGCCATGCTGGCTGTGCCCAGAGCAGTGCCCAGAGCTGCCCATCAGTGCTGCCTTTGGGAGCAGGGCAGGAGGGCAGGACATGTGCCCAGCCTGCAGCCAGCCTTGGCACATCCACCTGCTCAGCAGCTGCCCAGAGCAGGATGCTCCTGTGCTCGCTGCCATCTCCCAAAAGCTCTGATCCCACCCTGCCAAGCACACGGGGACCCACCTCATGCCATCCATGGCTGGAAGAAAAGCTGGTCCCAAACGATGTCCTCAGCCTGCTCCAAGGGCACGGCCCATCCACGCCGCAGTTGCTCTCAAGAACTTCCCGATCCAGACTGGACCAACCAGAATGCTTCCTCTAGAAAAACAAACAACAAATTGTTGAAAATAGATTACAGACAAAAAGGGAAAAAAAGAACAAAGGGAAAAATCATATCTCTGTGAGGGGATTGAGGAAGGCCCAAGCCCTGCAAGCCAGGGAAAAACCCAGCCATGTGTGAGCAAAGCCCAGGTTTTCTCCCTTCCCCCTGCACTGTCCCCCACAATAACTGTGATCCCAAAGCAAACAAGGGCAGTGGAGCTGCCCAAGCCCTTCCTTGCCTGCACAGCAAAGCAGCCCCTGCACAGGTTCTGGAGTCCCACCTCTGCTCCCACCACAGGGGTTTGTTTGTGTTGGGCTGGCTGCCCCAGCCCCAGCCCGGGGCACAGTGGGTGCTGGGGGCTGTTGGCAGGGCCAGGAGCCCACTCCCATTTCATACCCACCCCAGCCCATGCCCCCAGCCCTGCCAAAAGCAGCTGGGCAGCTGACTGAAGAATTAGTTGCATCCATCCCAGCAATGAGTGGGGTGGGAACTTTTGGGTTGAGGCCAGGCTGTGCAATGCCCAAATCTGGGAGCATCCCCCTGCATGTGGACTCATCTGTAAATTTGCTGTGCAGCCAGGCTTTGAAGAAGGTGCCAGAATTGAAGTCCATCATCTTAAGCTTACCAGTGGCCAGGTCCAGGAAGAGGCTGTCATCCTTGATGTGATCCTTGCTGTCCCCAGCAGCAGCAGCCCCACCTGGTACAGCTTCTCTGGGGGCTCCTTCTACTTCCCTGGGGTGAGACCAGGCTGTCAGGGTTCTGTCCAGGGCCCCAGCTGTCAGGGAACCAGTACAAGCAAAACCAGCTTGGATGGTGGCCACTAGTGCTGGGCAGAGCAGCTCAGCTCCAGCACAAGGGCTGTGTGCTCCCATCTGATGAGCCCTGGGCAGTGACACAGGCAGGACAAAAAAGTCTGGGGTTCCTTTGCTTCTCATTGCCAAGGCATGTGTGCAGATGTAACTTACCGGGGCCCTGCAGCACAGTGTCCCTGTGGCTCTCTCCCTTCTTCTATGGCAGATGAATATCCTGCATCCAAGGATGACAGAACACCTCTTCTAATGAGGGTCTGTCCCAGTCCAGCATGGATAAACACCGCCTGATCAGATCTTGGCATTCTGGGCAGAGAAACCAGAAACCGCTGGTCAGTTGGAGAAGGCTCCTGTTGGCTTTGCCCAACCATTCCCTGCCCAGGCCATGCTGGATGTGCTCAGAGCTGGGCCTAAACTTTCCCATCAGTTCCCTGTTTTGAAGGCGAGCAGGAGAGCAGGACATGTGCCACCTCCTCAGCAGCTGCCAGAGTGGGATGCTCCCGAGCCCGCTGCTGTCTCCCAGCACTGGTATTGCACCCATGCCCAGAGATGAGGATCCACCTGAAGAAAGCCGTTGTGGCAGCGAGAGCTGATGGTCCCAGCTGATGTTCTGGTCCCTCCTGAAAGGGTGCTCCCCGCAGACCATCTGGTGCAGCACGATGCCCAGGGACCAGATGGTAGCTGGCTCGCCATGGTACCAGCCAAAGCGGGTCCATTCCGGGGGGCTGTATGATGGTGTTCCTATGGAATACAGATGGAGTTCATCAGGGGGATGCTGCTGCTCCCAGAAGCTGGCCCCAGCATCCCTGGGCATGCAGGGGCTGTCCCAGTGGCACACAGGGTAACCCACTGCCCCTCTTTCCAACACATGGGGTTGGAAAAGAAGCCATCGTTGTTGGAAAAGGGCAGCAGAAGCCCTGGCAAGGCCCAACCATGACAGAAACACACTTAGTGCTGAGGGAAAACCATGCCTTCATCCTCCCTGCCTGTATTGCCCCAAAAAACAAACCCAGAACAAACCAGGTGCAGCCCAAGCCCTTCTCACCTGCACACCAAACTGGCTGGGGCACAGGTTCCAGGCCCCTCCATCTCTGCTACCCTCACCCACAGGTGTTTTTGTTGGGCTGGCTGCCCCAGCCCCAGCCCTGGGCAGAGTGGTGGGCAAAGGCTGCCAGCAGGGCTGGAAGATGGCTCCCCACCCAGCCCTGCTCAAACCCAACTCAGCTGAAATCTCAGGGCCATGAAGGGCAGCAAAAGGGAGAATCCCCGCTGCTACACCCAGCTTGGGCCCTGAGATGCTGGGCCATGAGATACCAGAACCGGGAGCACACCCCTGTGTAGGCTCACCTGCAAAGTGAGTGTAGGCTGCCTCTTGCAGGTAGGTGCCACAGCCGAAATCAAGCAATTTGGCCTGCCCGGTGGCCAGGTCAACCAGGATGTTTTCTGGCTTGATATCCCTGTGGAGGACCCCGCAGCTGGTGCAGTGCCAGACGGCCTCCAGCACCTGGTGGAACAGCTGCCGCGCCACCCCCTCGGACAGGAAGCCCTGTGCCCGAATGAAATGGTGCAGGTCCTGACAGTGCTCCGGCCGCTCCAGCACCATCAAGATGTCGTTGGGGAGCTCAACCCACTCCAGCAGCTGGACCACGCCGGAGAAGCCACAGGACACCTTGTCCAGCAGCACAACCTCCAGGGGAGCGCTGGTGCCGTCGGGCTGTGGGAGGAGCACGATGCCGTCAGTGGGGCTGATGCCGTGCCAGGGGTCAGGAAGCCCTCAGCCAGCCCGGGATGCTCTGCACCCTGCTCTGGCCCCATGCCCGCTCTCCCTCGAGGCGTCCTGGCGGCTTCCACCCTGCCGGGCCTCGGCTCATCCCTGCCCAGCACGGCACCTCGCTCACTCACCAGCTCACCCCAGTGATGGACGCGGTTCTGTGGCACCCTTTTGATGGCTACCTGCAAGCCAAGTGCAGAACAGGGCTCAGCTCGCTGTCCACCCTGCCCAGTGCCATCCTCCTCCCGCCTCCTCCGCCCTGCCCTCCTCCTCCACCCCCTCCTCCTCCACCCGCCGCCGGCCCCGCCGCTCACCGGGGCGCCGTCCGAGAGCCGCGTTGCTGCGAAGACGCTGCCGAATCCGCCCCGGCCCAGCAGCGAGCCCAGCCGGTACCGCTCCTTCAGGCGCTGCTGCGCCTTCCCTGCGGGCGGGACGCGGCTGTCAGCGCTCGGCCCGGGGCCAGCAACGGCCCCCGAGCGCCCCTCACCCGCCCCGGCCCGGCCATCCCCCGGCGTTCGCTCCCTGCAACGGGACAGCGGCGGCTCGGGGCCGGGGGCCGCGCTGCCGAGCGGCGGAGCAGGGGCCGGGCAAGCCGCAGCGGAGGCGGCGGGAGCGGCGGGGCCGCGTGTGTCCTCCGCGGGCCCCGGGAGGAGCCGGGGCCGGGGCCGGGCTCGGGCCAGGCGGAGCCAAAAGCCGGCGATGCCGGCCCAGCCCCAGGCACTGAACCCCGCCCAGCAGCGCCAGCGCCAGCACGGCCAGAGCCGGGCTGGGACCAGACCTCGGTGGGACGGCCGGGGGCGGGCACGGGGCAGCCCCGCCCGGGGCCGGGGGCGGGCCGGGGGCATGGCCCGGCCGGGCACGGGGAGAGGGAGGCGGGGAGAGGAGGGGAGACCGGGAGAGGGAGAGCGGGAGGGGTACGGGACAGCGGGAGAGGGAGAGGGAGAGGAGAAGGGAATCTAAAGTTTTTTGTCTCGCTGCTGCCGCTGCCGCTGCTGCTGCCGCTGCTGCTGCCGCTACTGCTGCCGCTGCTGCTGCTGCAACTGAAGCTCCGGGGCCGTTTGTCCCCGTGTCCGTTTGTCCGTTGCCCGCTCGCCCCCGCCCCGAGCCCCACGTTCCCCGAGGGCAGCCCCTGAGCCTGTCCAAACACGGGAACTTTGCCGAGTTCAGCCAAGAGCCAGAGTCTGGACTCCTGCACAGTGGCTCAGGAATCCCCTCAGTCCCTGCTGTGCATTGTCCCTGCTGAGGGTCAAACACTCTCAGAGCACATTCCCTGAATGTAGAATTTGTACCTGACACCAACACTGCACTTACCTCTCCAACATTGCTTTCCAAGAAAAACAGGGGAAGTCAAACTGTGTGCAGGTCATGGTATCTTAAAATGTCTAAAACGTGCCAACTCATGGATCTTAGAGGTGAGATCTGGTTGGAATTAATGGGATGGACAACTAGTGCAAGATGGAAAAGGGGAGCATAAAAATAAATTGAGAAAAATGTCTTGAATTGTTTCAATTTTCATTTAATTTCTTAAAAGCTTTTTCAGTTTTTCCAGAAATTTCTCCTCAGTCCTGTATGCTTTTTCCAAGAACCTTTCCTGAAGAATGAGGTGCAGCTTCTATCACAAGATGTGCCACCAACTGCAGCTTCTCTTGGCTTTCCACACTGTGTGTGCAGCACAACACTTGCAGCAAAGCAGGACAAATATTTGAAGAACTTGACAGCTTGTTCTTTTCTTTTCCTTGTGGGCTGGGCACTTGTGCCATTGGTAAGGTTTTCATTGTTACTGTTCTACCCTAAGAAAACATGACAGGCTACCAAGAACTCCTGGGGAATGCAAGCCTGACTGAATGCAGAGAAACAATCTGCAGAGCCTGCAGCCAGAAGTGGAGAGCTGTGTGATCATCATTCCAACACCCCCAAGGACATCTTGAAAGTGATCTAGAAGATGAAAATGGGCTGACAGAGGGAGTTTGTTTCTGTGTTCACTTCAGATTCTGCTACATCTGAAATCAATTCTAAAATCTCCATCTAAATCAAGAGTACAATCAGTTCATGAAAAGCCCCAGAACAAACTGTACCTCTCAGGAGATGACTGAAAGAATCTGTAAAGGAAAAATGCAGGAGAAATGCATTTCTCAGCACTGCAGTATTTGCCTGCCTGAAATCCTCCTCCATTTCCTCTGCATGCCTGGATCTGTTGGTGTCAGTTCTGTATTCAGTGGTGCCTCCAGCCCTGAATCCCCTCATCTACAGCCTGAGGAACCAGGAGCTCAAGGCTGCTGTGAGGAGACTGATCACTGGACATCTTAGGATGCATTAAACTGATTGCCAATTTCAGCGAATCACTTGTAATAAAAGTCATCTTTTATAGCTCTTTTGGTTTGGTTCTTTGATTTCCCTGTCGTTTTCCTTTTTAAATATTCTTCCTAAAGCTAGACGATTTTTTCTGACATCTCTGACTTTGTTTCTCTCCACCTTCCCTGTGGCCACAGACTGTGACAATGATGGGCTGCAGTCTCAAAGGTTTTAAAGAAACTAAAGGATCTCCCAGCAAAGTTTTCTGCAGAGATCCCTCTTTTGTTGCCTTCTCTGGAGCTGCAGCAGCAATGTCTGTGTGCAGAGCTGGGGGCAGATCAGTGCTGGCCCAGCAGCTGTGCCCAGCAGCAGCAGCAGCAGCACTTGGTGTTGCCAGTGCTGCTGCCGTGGCCCTGCCCCGCTGCCCTGGTGGCCCTGGTGTTGCTGCAGGGCCTGAGTGCTCTCGGGGCCGGGCACAGTCCTGGGGGTGGCAGTGCCGGGGCTGCAGCAGGGACAGGCCATGGGCACTGCTGGGGCAGCGCTGATGCCTCAGGCCAGGCCCTGGGGGCTGCAGGCTCCTTGCCCAGGCTCTCTCAAGAACACGGCCAGGCCAATGCTCAGCACAGAAAAGCCCCAGGCTGAGCAGCCCCAGGCTGGCCGTGGGCAGGCTGGGGGCAAGCAGCATGGCTGGGGCTCTGCAAGGGCCCTGGGGGAGACGGGAAGGAGCAGCAGAGCAGGAGCTGATCCATCCCCAGTGCGCTGCACAGCCCAGGGCAGCGTCCCAGAGCGTCCTCAAGGAGCTGCCAACAACATCCCCCCTCTGCAGCCCTGGCCTCTCCCCCAGCTCACACAGGTGCCGCATCCTTGCAGGCACAGCCACGGCAGCACTGGCTCAGGAGCCCCTGTTTGCATTGCACAGAGCAGGCAGGAGCACCCCCATGCTGTTGCTGTGGGGACATGAACCTGAGGGAGCACAAATGCCATCAGCCCCTGGGGCCAGCAAGGGCTGGGGGACACAAGGGAAACCACTCAGCTTTGTCCTGGCCTCTGCAGTCAGCCAGAAAGTTTGTTCCCGTCAGCTGGGAGTTTCCTGTGCCACTGCAGACACTGTTGCTTAGAGCCAGGGCTGCCTGGCAGCCACCATGAAACTGCCCTCAGCATTTCCTTTGCTTCACCTTTGCTTTCTTTACTCTTCCTGTTACAAATTTCTTCCTCTTGCCCAGCCCTGTTCCCTCCCCTGCAAACAGCCCATCCCTGTTTGCCCTTTCCTCTCTGGCCCCACTCCCCATTCCAGTTCCTGACTTGGCACCATGGGAACGTCCCTTGCAGAGCAGGATCATCCTCCAAGTGCTGCAGGAATTGTCTGCAGGCTCCTGCAGTGCCTGGTGCTGCTCCCTTGCCAGAGGCACCCCAGGCCAGGGGGGCACATCTGGGCTGCTGTGTCTGCCTGTGGGGCTCCCTGTTCTGGGCAATGAGGAGGAGCTGCAGAGGCTCTGCAGGACTGACAGGATGGGCTTTGGGGCTGGCAGGAGAAGCTGAGGCACCTGGGCTGCTGGAGATTCTGAAGAGGAGGCCCAGGGCTCATCCTGCAAATGTTCCAAGGGTGGTTTCAGAGAATCCCAGAATCAGCAAGGTTGGAAAAGACCTTGGAGATAATCAAGTCCAACCTGTGCCCTGACACTGCCTTGTCTCCCTGAGCCTCCTCTTCTCCAGTATAAACAGCCCCAGCCACTCCTCACAGGACTTGTGCTTCAGACCCCTCCCAAGCCTTGTTGTCCTTCTCTGGACACACTCCAGCCCCTCCATGTCCTTCCTAAATTTTGGGTCCAGAACTGGACACAGCACTCAAGGTGTGGCCTCACCAGAACCGGGCACAGGGGAAGAATCACTGTCCTGCTCCTGCTGGCCACACCATTCCTGATCCAGGCCAGGAGCCATTGGCCTTCTTGGCCACCTGGGCACACTGCTGCCTCATGTCCAGCCTGCTGTCCATCAGTGCCCCCAGGTCCCTTTCTGCCTGGCTGCTGTCCAGCCACTCTGTCCCCAGCCTGTAGTGCTGCACGGGTTGTTGTAGCCAAAGTGCAGGACCCGGCACTTGGACTTGTTAAACCTCACCTTGTTGGATTTGTTTTTAATAACTGCCCCGTCTGTCTCTGCAGGGGAGCAGTCTACACAAACGCCATGTTAGCAATTTCCTCAGACCAGATGTGATGGGGAATAAAAGCTGTTAGCACCAGGAGCTGGTGGGTGGCTGACTGAAGCTGTTTGCTTCCTGCCAGCCAGGAAAGAGTTTGGGAGGCTCCTGCAATGGGTTAGTCATCATTCCCAGAAGTTTTTGGAGACCCTGGCTCTTCTACCACACCTTTCCCAGCCCCGTGGTGCTGGCTGGGGCCACCCAGAGGTGCCACCAGCCTTGGTGGGCGAGGTGCAAGAGGCTGCCTGGCTCCCAGCAGGAGCTGTGCTGTCAGATGTCTTAATTAAGGGAGCGCTGGTAGATACTGGTGACAGTGGAGCCAGGACATGGTGCCAGTCCTGCTGCAATTCATACATATCTGTGAGAATTTTGAGTGCAGAGGGAATGCTGCTTTAAATACCCTCATTTCCTCTCCCACTCCCTTCTGATCTGGCTTCAAGCAGCCTTGCTCCAGAGAGAAATTAAAATCTGCTTCCATTCCAGGATACTTTTGTTGTCCAGCATTTTCTCCTGCTTTTCTCCAGAGGTGGAAGTGAGTGTGAACCTCCCTTTGGAAGAGGTAGGTTTCTGGAAGGGGACTTTCCCCTTCTCCAGTGCTGCTGATCACCTTGGTGGCATGTGAGGGGCTCAGGGCAGTGGCCTGTGCCTTCCCTTGTGTCAGTGCTGCCACAAGTAGTGGGAAAAAACTGTTCCATGGCTCTGAATCTACCAGAAATGCTGCTGCCTCATCCTCCTTAACTCTGGAAGCAGGAAAAGCTAATCTGCTGCATCAATCTATGGGTCGATTGGTCCTCTGGACTTGGGGCTTTTCTGCTTCTCTCTGTCAGAGTTCTTCCGTCAGCCCACATGAGTGACAGATTTTGTGTAATTTGCCTGTGGGACCTGTGAGGAAAAAGCCCTGGATGTGACAGGACCTGGTGCTGCAGTACTCTGGGGCACACCTGATTGCTTCCTTTTGGAGTTCTCTTGACCATGGATTTGTTAACAGGGTTCTGTTTCCTGCTGGTTGCCTTGATCAGATGTGCCCAGAGCGTGTGCAAGGAGGTTCCCCAGCACAGCTGAAGACTAAGACATAAGGAGGAATCCTAGTTTGAAAGGATGAGAGCAAAACCAAAATAAAAGGATGTTTTAGCCCAAAGTTAACATGAGTCAGCAGGTAGGAATCAGCTCTTCTCTGGATTACTGTCCTTCCTGTGCCTGCAGTGCTGTGATCCATCAGCAGTCCTGGAATGCAGGAATATACATTATTTAGCTGCTATTAAGCTGGTTGTAACACATCTGCTAAGAGCCCTCAGTATGTGCCACATCCAAGTGAGATGAGTATTCACTTTGACATTTTTAATGCCATCCGAAATTTCACTTGTGAAAAGTCACCCTTTCTGTCATTGCTTGACCTGTTTGGAAAAGCTGAGAGTCTCTACAAACAGCAGCACTGCAACAAGGCTATAATGCATCCTTGGAAAAACAGCCTGGAGCCCTCCAGGGATCTCACTGGGGAGCAGGCTCTGTGCAATATATTCCAATATCTCTAAGCAACAGCTTAATGTGTTGCCTTGTCTGCTTAAATAGCAGAGCTCCTCTGGCCTAAAAGCCTCAGCACCAGAGGCTTATGGAGTGCAAATTGCTGCTGAATGAATTTGCTGCTTTGTTCACTCTGGTTTCCCCTCCCTTTTCTGTTATAACAGTGAAATTACTCATCTTCACCTTAATATAATGTTTTAGAGAAATGGTCTAATATTTTGTATATGTTCATTGTAAAAAAGCCCAAACCAACAAAACAGATGAAATCTGTTTTCTGGAACAACGTTTTGCCTTGCAATTACACAGAGCTGGCACCTTTCTCCACACTCTTTTGGCCAGCAGACATTGTGGAGTACCAAGTTTACAACACCATCAACTATTGTAAGGAAAAGAGGGAAAAGCAGAAGACCTGGTTTGAGCTTAGTGAAACTTGTTTCTGGCTTTGGACTGCAATAATTTATTACAGCTCTGTTTTACAATTAATACCAGCCTGACCTACTTAAATAGGACATCATAATTCTTATGGCCATGTATGTGCTCATGAAAATTCAGTGCTAAGAGCATGAGCTGTGTTGGTTATGTCAGTGTGATGGAGAAAACTGTAAGGTGGATAACTAAGGTGAATTGAGTAGGAAATGGTGTGCTATAAAACTCATAATAAAAATAATTTAAAATGCAAAAGATAAAAGGAAAAGGGAAGGGATTACTGCAAGATGAGGTTTATGGCTGGTGCTCTCAGCACCCCATGCTCATGGCCATAGTGGGGATGCTTGAGCAAGTGAGGGAGGGACTGGATTCAGTGTGGGCCCCAGAAACAGCCCCAAGAGCAGTGACAGTCAGGAAATCCTGGCTCTTCTCTCTTTAAAATCTAATTTGAGCCCCAAAGCAAAGCCCCAAATTTAATTCCCTGCGGAGTGAAGCTGTGAGGTCTTTGACTGGGGCTTTCACAGCATGCTGGGTAAATAAAGCCTCCATCAGAAATCATATTGGTGGAAACTATAGATAACCACACCAAAAAGAAGTTTTGCGTGCTTGTGGAGGAGATGCAGAAAAAGCCAAGACATAAAGGTACACCTCTGTGTTTTCCACAGGGAATAATTTCTGAAGTGCAGAACTCACCAGGCCATGCAGGGCCTCCTGCCAAGGGGAATGATTTCAGACAAGAGCTGACTGCGTGGGAGAAGGTGTTTTGTTTTGGAGGGCTGCATTATCACTGAAGTTTTTCATTTCTAATACTTGGTAATATCAGTGCCATTTTGTCAGTAAGGAACACGGTGCCTGAGACATCTCCATCTCCACCTGCTTCACAACTCCACTTGAAGGCAGATGGAAATTATTTCCTTGTAAATGACCTGTTTTCACCAAACTCTGCAAACTCTTAATGAGGCTCTTTGCCACTTTGCCATGAATTTGATTTTCTATTTATTTTCTCTTTTTTTCTTTTTTTTTTTTTTTTTTTTTTTTTTTTTTTTTTTTTAATAAGAAGAATTGCTTTCTCCTTGCAAATGTTAAGTAATTTTTTCCCCACCTGGGATGTAAGAAGGTGCACATCCTGTACAGAAACACTCCCCAACTGCATCAATAACCTTTTTGTACTGCTCAGTGAGTCCTAGAAAACTGCAGAGCAGTTTTGTGTCTCTGCAGGTTACTTGGGAATCAATTCTCCATCTCTGATAAATCCTAATTTACAAGGAGGATGTGACGAACTCCCTCCTCTGCAATCAGGAGTTGGCAGTGCCCATTCTTCTGCAAATGTATGGGTTCAGCAGAATAATATCATAGGAACAGAGATGTTCTGCAGCATTCCTGCTTGGTTTACTCCTCATTCTGTGGGGCAGACAGCAACCTTCTACAGCCCTAAAAAGGACAGGGATCTTTCTGGACTGGAAAGAAAAGCATCCGTGAGAGAGGCAGAATGTGATGCTGTTAGCCACGGCTGGTGTTGCCACCTCTGTTGTCAAATTTCCCTCCCTTGCTACCCTGGGGCATCTGAGTAATGGGTGGTTTGTAGTGATGTTCTCCTTATTGAAATCAGTCAAGAGTTTGTGGACTTATTTCCAGCATGAAAACAAACCTTGTTTTGCTGGTTGTATGAGGGAAAAAATTATTTCAGGCAGAGAGAGGACAGAAAGAGGTGAGAGACCACTGAATTTTTTCCATGTGGCTGCAGGGAGGGAGAACAGTTGTGGTGTGGAGATGCGTTGTTAATGTAAAAGCAACAAAAAGCAACCCAAATAGTGAGTGAGCATCACTTGAGCTGCACCTCTGCCAGTTAGGGATGGATCCCTCCTGCTCCTTCCCCTGCCTGAGGCGCCTGTGTGGGGCTGGTTGTCCCTGTCATTTACCTTTCAATTGCACAACAAACAACAAGTTTCTTGGAAAACAGTTGGCTTTTCAGACTCTCCCGGGCATTCAAGTGAGTCCAGAAGATGTAGGGATGAGCTGATAAGTGGCTTTGGATGGTCTTGGCTGTTGGGTGTTGCTATGTTTCCTGAGGCTCCAAAGCAATCCCTGGCACGCTGCTTTTGTGAAAGGCAGAACAGCTCAAGAGAAAAATGTGCTTGAAATTACCTGTTCTGGGGAAATGCAATCACTGCGGATTTTCTGACAGGAACTGCTTGTGAACAAAGATGGAGCCTGAATGAGGGATGTGCACCTTGTGGGGGTGCCTTACACTGACACAAAGCTCTCTGTGCCTCTCCAGAGGGTTGTCACCCTACAGAAAGTTGTCACTTGAGGAATCTCCTTGCAGGGCAGGGAGGGCAATTTGACATCACAGCTGCGTGCCTGGGAAAAACGTCGAGGCAAATTCTTCTTTTCTGGCCAGGAAAGCCAGGGTGTGTGCCTGCTGTGTTCCACGAGGAGGAAATCAATTGCTGAGGGATTTTTGCTGGGAGATTTGTGCTTTATGAAATTCATGCCAGGGGCAGAGGACTGGGGAGCTGCCAACAATAGCACTGTCTTCCTCCCCTCTGCTGCTTTAATTGTTTGTAATGATTGAATAAATAGCACTGTTCTTCCCTGCAGCAAACAGAGGCATGTGGCATTTTATTATCTTTATTAGGGCCCCTGTTTGGAATTTCTTTGCTGTATTTCCGTCTTTGCAGAATTGGTCCAAAACTTGGAGGAGTTGGTGTGAGAACTGGACTTTGTGCTGTCAACATTCTGAGTGTTGAGCCAGTGCTGAATCCGTGCAACTATATGGGAATGAAATAAATGACATGTATTAAACAAGGAAATGCTCCTGGCTTAGGCATTTTATCTGCACAAATGCACACTAGGAGAGGAAGAGCAAATCAGGTTCAAGCTCCCCGTACTTACAGAAGAATGAATGGAAGTAACTTCCTGTTTAGGCTGGAAATTAGGAGAACATTTGTACCCATCAGAAGGGTGTTGAACTAGAGCAGCTGCCTAGTGACAACAGACAAGTGGAGAAGTGAAACCCCAAATTAAAGGCTTTGAGTGTCAAGGTTTTTGGATGTTGGGGTCTTCAGAAGTAGATCTTGTGAGTCCCATGGGCAATGCAGGCGGCTTCCCAGGGGAGCATCTCTGTCCCGTGCCAGGGACCTGCTGCCCTGGTCCCACAGAGTGATTTAGGGGGTACCTGATGGCCCAGCAGAGTTTCGGGAAATGCCTCAATGTTTGCTGGATTTGAATGGCATTTGGGTCAAACTGAGTTTCTCCTCTGAGGGATGGAGTCTTGAGCTCTCACAGGTTTTGCTTGAACACTTCTTTAATCTGTTCCCTACCCCAAAAACCCCCAGCAGATCCCTGCTCCTCCCTCTCTGTGTCTCCCACAGCTGTGATCCTCAGAGCTTTTCCATTACACAAAAAAAACTGGAAATTGGCTGGGTTTTATTCCCTCTTGGCGACAAAATTGTCTCCTATTGTGCAGCTCAGGGGGAAAGGAACCTCTTCCTCCCTTCAGTTTTCTGCAAAAAAGTGTTTTGTTCCTCTTTGTGAAGAACTAGGAAGAAACACTTCTTTTTAAGCTGAGGGAGCCCAATTCAATTCCCTTATCATTTTGAGCAAAATAACCAAGTTATTTATGTTGAAAGTCACTCCAAAATTTTGAAGAGACCTTTTTAGAAAATATTTCTCTTGGTGACTGATTATGAGTGGGTATGGGAAGAAACTCTTTGCCTTCAACCACTCAAAGCAGTAATTTTTTCCCAAAGAGTAGATGTAATTTCATTTTCTGGGTGAAAAAAAAATAAGTAGTAGTGGAGCAAATGGGCTTCAAGCAGATCTCCATTTGCTGTCAATGACTGAATTAAATGCACAGGGTTCCTATCAGCTCTGCCAGACAAAACATTGCTTTTGGGTTATTGGAGGTTTTGTCAGAAATCTTTGTGGCATGAATAGTTCATGGACTTATCTCTGCTGGCTTCAGCCATTCCTGCTGTCCATCATATCTTGCAATATTATAAGGCAGCTCTTTTCATTATGTTGTCTTTTAATTCAGATATCTGAGCCTTTTTCTACTTCAAGACCCAGTTTTCAGGAGGACAAACATTTTCTTATCTGTGAGTGTATTCAGTGGTGGCCACACAAGTGAAGGCAAGGAGCTGGCAGGTGATAATTTATGGAACTCTATAATGGGCAAAACTCAGCATTCAATTTCCATCTCCCTAGAAATCTCTATTTCTTTTCTTGTCTCTTGTGCACTTTGTGGCTGGTCTGAGTTTAGTACTTGGAAATGCAATTCTATGGATCCTAATTTTTTTGAGAGAGAATAATCTTGTACACAAAGCCAAATAAATTGAACTGTTCAATATTAGAGCAGTTTGACATCCAGGCTTGGGGACCTGGCAGTGGTTAGTGCCTGGCCAGCCTCAGAACACAGAGTTCATCTGATTTAGGTTAAATTTCATTCATTGGAGACAAAGTAAAATTGCCTCTTATTTGCTCAGCACTAAAAATCCATCTGAAGCTGATTGCCAAGACTTGCTGCTGAGTGATGGGATTAACCCCTGCAATGGCACCATGAAATGAGAGACTGGGAGAGGAATATTAAACAATGACATTTCCAGCCATGTGCAGACCCTGGTGTTCTGTTCTTGGCTTGGTGCTGTCAAAGGGGCTGCTTTTGATGGTTTTAGAGGCACTAACCTGGGCAGTGAAATGCACCTCAGGCACCAACTGCATCTCTGGTGTCTGCAAGTGCCTTTATCTCCCTTCATGCTCCTCAGAACCAAAATCCTGCAAGGACCAAGTGAATCTGAGACTTTGGGAAGGCCCAATCGTGACAGATTTTGGTGAGATTTGAGTCAGGAGATGGAAGCAGCAGCAGAAGGTGCTGTAATCTTCATCCTTGCGCTCTCCTGCATGCTAATGCAGTGTGAAGGCGGCAGGGATTCCATAAAGCACCTTCTGTAGCTCCTGAGGGAAAACCAGTGGCAAGTTCTTTAATTTCTTAGAGTTTCAGGCATGTGTTGTGTGGCTGTGCTGCCCCCCAGGGCCAGGCTCTGCCACTCTCTGCTCCAGCTGGTGCTTCCAAACTGTCCTCTGTGATTTTTATTTGCAAACCACCTCTCTGACCAGCTTCCACTTTGCTTTAAAAATTCAGCACCACGTTTGTGGCTGAACAGGTCCCAGAGCTGGGGAGGAGGATTTGAGATGCAATTTGCATGACAGAGTTGTTACAGCGGGGAAAATGTCACATCCCTCTTGTGCCTGGAGCTGCTAATCTTGTTCTGAACACTGAAAACCTCTTCAGCTGCTCTCATTATACCTCAATTTGATTACTGCTTTGATTTCACACCTCTTTCATGCAGGCTTTTCCTCTCTCCTTAGCTGGAATTGTCAGGCCTGAGGAGAGAAATTTTGTTGAGCCTTGGGACAGTCCCCATATATCCCTGCTCCTAAAGCTGCTTTGAATTATCTTGGGAACCTGAGCATGAGATAAACTGTCAGGACTTTAGTGAGAGGAAAAGTAAGGCACAGAGGCCAAAGTGTAAATGAAGAGTCTGGGTTACCAGAGTTGTGGGGATCTGAGCCCTGCAAACTCATGTTGTTCTCTATAAATGGCTGATTCCTTCTATATGTCCTCCTGAAATTCGGAGCACCAGGGCTGGTGCTGGAACTGCAGCCACACAAACTCCCCACAGAGCTTTGTGGGACCCAGTGGGAATCATTGATTTGCTGCTTTTGATGAAAAGTTGTGACATGAACCTCAGTGTCAGGGAGGTGACAGGTTAATGCTGCTGCTGTCAGACAGTGCCCACACACCATGTCTGGAGACAGCTCTGGAGAAGATGAAGAAAAACCAGGATTAAATCCCATGTGCTACTGAGCTCTATCAGAAACTACTTAGAGTGAAGTCTGTGAAGTGACTGGGGAGAGCTGGGTGAAAGGGACAGCTCTGAGAAATGTGTGGTACATCAGGGATATCCTAATACTGATCTTTGCACAGAGATGAAAACTTGTCAGTTTGCATGGCCTGAATGTCTGGTTCTGGAAATTCTGCATAGCACAAGATGTGCTGAGCTCATCTGGCTCTGAAATATCATCTCTGCACCTTAGCCAGGAACAGCATCAGAGTTCTGAACAGATTCATCAAAATCAGTCATAACCCAGAGGCAAACCTTGGCAATACACATCTATGGCAGGTGAGGAGACCAAAAGCATCCATTCTTGTTCTTGCAGAATGAATTCAGCAATAAAATATCCTCTCTCTTGGCATTAAAATACTTTAGTTTCAGCTCTGCCCCAGACTGTCAGTGTCAAGTATTTCTCTGGGTGCTTGGGGGTAGGTTCTCCCCCTGGAGCTCTCTGCAGGTTGGTACTAATTCCAGATGTTCCCTCAGGTTCAGATGTTTTGCTGCCTAAGCAGAGTGTGCAGAACAGGGATTACAAGCACTGACATTTGCTGTGCTAGAAAGTGCAAGGGACAAATTTGTGCCAATGAACTTCACACCTTGAACTAGGAGGATCAATTCTTGTTGTGCTCAGCAGAGTCTGGGGAGAGAGGGGGTTTCCAAAGGAAATCTTGGTCCATGTAGGGCTGAGGCTCCCTCCAGGCTGGCTCCAGCCCCTCAGGGTGCCCAGGAGCAGGGCTTGCCCACAGCCCAGTGCTCCCTCCTTAGCCCTGGGGCTGCCCAGGGAAGAGCCATGGCTGAGGCTCTGCAGGAGCACACAGGCTCAGCCCTGCTCCAACATGGGATCCATGGGCCAGGGCACGCTGGGCTTCGCCCCTAGAGCTCCCAAGTGTGTCCAGAGAAACTGCAAGCAGAGGCTCAACTCTGTCAGGGGAACCCCTCTGTGCACAGGGACCCCCACTCCTGGGGTGGCTGTGCCAGGGACCTCCAGCCCTAGGAACCTGGAGCAAGTGGAAACTACAACTTGGCAAAATGCTGCCGGTGCCTGAAGCAAATGCAAGGAGAACTGGGGTGTGAAAAATAATATTTGTTTATTACAGAAGAACAGCAGAAAAAATACAGAAGATATTTACATTGCAAGAATATTTGTAACAACAACAATCGATAGAACATATATACATAAAAACCTATCTAACAAAAAATATATGAAATGTATTTACAGAAGACAAAAAGCCCTAAAACCTATATCCTAAAGTCAACATCAAAGTGTAAAACGTATGTACAAAAAGGTGGCATCTCTCTCCATGATGTCCATCGCACCTGGAAGAAAAGCAAATGCCACGGTCAGTCCAGTCAGGCATAGAGGGCTCTTGCATGTGCCCCCAGGCTGGCACAGCTGGCACAGCAGCAGGACTCTGCTAGCAGAACTGAGCCTGGCTGGGTCTGGGATGGAGCTTGTGTGGAGCAAACCAGGCACAGGAAAGGCTGTGGATGGCCACCAGAATCCAATGCCCTGGGTACAATGTCCCTGAGCAGGGAGCACCCAGCCCAGCCCCAGCCTGGCAGCAGGAGACCCACTCTGCCTGTCCTGCTGCTGGCATTGCTCTTCATGCCAAGATCATGGCCTCTTCCTCACCTTTTTAATCAATGTCCATGTCCTCAATGGACTCTTCCATATCCAATTCCATCTCCTCTTCCACAACCACCTCCACCTCCATCTCCTCCTCTCCAGTATCTACTCCCTCCGTCTCCATGTCCTCCTCTCTATCAATCTCTATATCCACCTCCATCTCCTCTTCTCCATCTGGGACAGCCTGCAGAGGTAGCAAAACCTCAGAGTGGGCTCCCTGTCCCACTCCATGCCCACAGAGCTCCAGCCCACCCGGTCAGGTGGGGAGTGTCCACCTCCATGGAATGGCACCAGACCTTCCCCAGAACAAAGGGGAGCATCCTGCAGGGCTGGATGATGAAATCCAGGCACTAAGGACCTTTCAGGACTGAGGAAAGCTGACAAGCAGAGTGGGCAGGAGCAAGGTGCAGAGCGTGCGAACACAGCAGCCAAGCGTTGTGTTGTGCCCTTTGCTGGGCGCTGGACGTTCCAGCTGGAGCGTGGGCTGTGACATCACAGTTCCCAGGCTCCATCTGAAGTGGACAGTGGAGACCATGGAATGATGGAGTCCCTGAACGGTTGGGTTGCAAGGGAGCCTGAAGAACAACATCTTGTTCCCAGCTGAGCAGTCTTCCCCCAGAGCGTGCTGCTCAGAGCCCTGTTGCCAAGGATGGGGCATGCACAGCCTCTGTGCACAGCCTGGGCCAGTGCCCCACCACCCCCAGTGGAAAAGAGCAGCTTCCTTAGATGCAGCTTCAATCAACCCCCTGCAGTTGAAAGCCAATTCCCCCTTGTCCTGTCAGCACAGGCCCTGCTGAACACTCTGTCCCCTTCTTTCCTGCGGGACCCTTCCAGTCCTGCACAGCCACAGGGAGGCCTCCCAGTGTCTCCTCTCTCCAGGCTGAGCATCCCCAGCCCCTCTTGCCCAGTAGTCAGTCACATCAGGGCGAGTCAAGGCTGCAGGGTAGCAAATAGCATCAGGAACTGAGAGATGCAAGCTTTAGACACTGGTTTGCCGCTAAATGTACAAAATTAATAACAGTGGAAAGGAAGATGGTGGGACACTGGTTCTGTTCTAACTGGTGATTTATTTTTCTTCTTTTCTGTCATGCTGACCCAGGTTTTTCTGTTTGAAAGGAAGCTTGGCACAATGTCCATTGTCTTCTCCATTTGTGAAAGACCAAGCGGAGTCTGGGCAGGCTGATATGCAGAGCAAAACCTGAAAATACACTAGTGATCCTGAGCCTGGGGGATGTAGATAAACCCTACCAAAAGGAATTTCTGGAAAGCTGATCCTGGTTTACATTATCTTGAGTTTGGCTTTGGCAACTTCACCAGTCTTTTATGAAAAAGCAAACATAAAACTCAAACCAAATCAGACAAAAACCCAAACAAACAAACAAACAAACACACCCAGCAGCAAACCAATCAAACAAATAGATAAAAAACGCCAAATAAAACCAAAGGAAATGAAGAGTTAGTACTAGTTGTGAGGATAGCACAGCAGGAAAATGGCCGCTTGCCACAGGATCACCATCAAAAGCCACATAGAACAGCTGTTCCAAAATATACCCAACAGGAGAAAAAGAAAAAGTGATCCATGGCAACTTTGGGGGCAGCTCCACATTCAGGTGAAGGATGAGCACGCAGTGGTACAGATCCAGCATTGCCCACCCTCCAGGCTGCTGTTTGCTCCTGATGAAAGCCCCTTGCAGGACTGTGGCCCCTCTCAGTGCGGTGTCAGTCACTCCCAGAGCTCTCAGCTGAGCCACTGCCATTTGCAGAGTGACATCCAGCCGCAATCCTGCTGCCTGCTGAGCATCTGTGGAAGATCCTGAGCATCTTCATGCCCAGGACCACAAAACAGCTCAGGCTTTCTCTGAACTGCTTTTCAGGGGGGGTTTCCATATCCCTGTGAGATCTGTTCATCCCTCAACATGTATGACTTGATGTACAATGATGCATTTGGGTTCCTTCCTTCCTCCTGTGTGCCAGTGAGAAACCATCCATGGGAATGGAGGATGTTGTGTGCAGGGCAATGTATTCCTGGCTTGCCATTTTGCTTCACTGTCACTCAGCTGAACATGGTCCTAATCTAAGAAGGACTTAGAACTTGCAACAAGTGATAAATTAACCTGCTCCACTCTCCTTAGCATGGGTGTGATGAGTGTTAAGGAATGCAGCGAGCGCTTGCCAGGATGGGAGCTTGTTCTTTGCCAGGGAGGAGGGAGAAAATCTTGCTTGGAGTAAATAAAGCAACTCTGCTTCCCCAGGAAGAGAAGCAATTAAATATGTGAGTGCTGCATGGGATGATTTGCACAAGGATTGTCTACTATGCAGGTATGTTCCCAATAAACCATGCTTCTCCTGACCTTTATTTTTCTGGGTTTCCACCACATGGTAGAAGAGACTCTCAATTAAAAAAAGCAAAACACCTTGTGGGGAGACGTTTTTTCATTTCTTCAGACTTCCTCTTTCTTTTGTTCCCTCCAGAGCTCTCACTACATTTCTGCTTTGGTTTGGATCACGTGCTTCCCTCTTTCCTGATGCCCTGGGCTTCTTTTGGCTCTGGGTGTCATGGACACTCTTAATTGTGGATTTTTTCCCCTTCATCTACTTCTGACCTCCAGCCCTGGGAACCTGGAGCAAGTGGAAACTACAACTTGGCAATATGCTGCCTGTGCCTGAAGCAAATACAAGGAGAACTGGGGTGTGAAAAATAATATTTGTTTATTACAAAAGAACAGCTGCAAAAATACAGAACATATTTACATTGTAAGAATATTTGTAACAACAACAATCGATAGAACATATATACATAAAAACCTATCTAACAAAAAATATATGAAACGTATTTACAGAAGACAAAAAGCCCTAAAACCTATATCCTAAAGTCAACATCAAAGTGTAAAACGTATGTACAAAAAGGTGGCATCTCACTCCATGATGTCCATCACACCTGGAAGAAAAGCAAATGCCACGGTCAGTCCAGTCAGGCACAGAGGGCTCTTGCATGTGCCCCCAGGCTGGCACAGCTGGCACAGCAGCAGGACTCTGCTAGCAGAACTGAGCCTGGCTGGGATGGCTGGTCTGGGATGGAGCTTGTGTGGAGCAAACCAGGCACAGGACAGGCTGTGGATGGCCACCAGAATCCAGTGCCCTGGGTACAATGTCCCTGAGCAGGGAGCACCCAGCCCAGCCCCAGCCTGGCAGCAGGAGACCCACTCTGCCTGTCCTGCTGCTGGCATTGCTTTTCATGCCAAGATCATGGCCTCTTCCTCACCTTTTTAATCAATATCCATGTCCATAATGGACTCTTCCACATCCACATCCATCTCTTCTTCCTCATCCACATCCACATCCATCTCTTCCTCTCCAGGGTCTTCTCCGTCTATTTCCATCTCCTCCTCCATATCAATCTTTGTATCTACCTCCATCTCCTCCTCTCCATCTGGGACAGCCTGCAGCGGTAGAAAAACCTCAGAGTGGGGTCCCTGTCCCACTCCATGCCCACAGAGCTCCAGCCCACCTGGGCAGGTGGGGGTGTCCACCTCCATGGAATGGCACCATACCTTCCTCAGGACAAAGGGGAGCATCCTGCAGGGCTGGATGATGAAATCCAGGCACTCAGGAGCTGTCAGGAATGATGGGGGTATTGAGGGGATAAGAAGAGTGAAAGGCGAGGGCAGGAGCAAGGTGCAGAGCGTGTCAACACAGCGGCCAAGGGTTGTGTTGTGCCCATTGCTGGGCGCTGGACGTTCCAGCTGGAGTGTGGGCTGTGACATCACAGTTCCCAGGCTCCATCTGAAGTGGACACTGGAGACCATGGAATGATGGAGTCCCTGAATGGTTGGGCTTGCAAGGGAGCCTGAAGAACATCTTGTTCCCAGCTGAGCAGTCTTCCCCCAGAGCGTGCTGCTCAGGGCCCTGTTGCCAAGGATGGGCATGCACAGCCTCTGTGCACAGTCTGGGCCAGTGCCCCACCACCCCCAGTGGAAAAGAGCAGCTTCCTTAGATGCAGCTTCAATCAACCCCCTGCAGTTGAAAGCCAATCCCCCCTTGTCCTGTCAGCACAGGCCCTGCTGAACACTCTGTCCCCTTCTTTCCTGCGGGACCCTTCCAGTCCTGCAGAGCCACAGGGAGGCCTCCCAGTGTCTCCTCTCTCCAGGCTGAGCATCCCCAGCCCCACTTGCCCAGCAGTCTGTCACATCAGGGCCAGTCAAGGCTGCAGGGTAGCAAATAGCATCAGGAACTGAGAGATGCAAGCTTTAGACCCAGGTTTGCCTCTATATGTACAAAATTAATAACATTGGAGGGGAAGATGGTGGGACACTGGTTCTGTTCTAACTGGTGATTTATTTTTCTTCTTTTCTGTCATGCTGACCCAGGTTTTTCTGTTTGAAAGGAAGCTTGGCACAATGTCCATTGTCTTCTCCATTTGTGAAACACCAAGCGGAGTCTGGGCAGGCTGATATGCAGAGCACAACCAGAAAATATACTAGTGATCCTGAGCCTGGGGGATGTAGATAAACCGAGCCAAAAGCAATTTCTGGAAAGCTGATCCTGGTTTACATTATCTTGAGTTTGGCTTTGCCAACTTCACCAGTCATTTATGAAATGCAAACAAAAAACTCAAACCAAATCAGACAAAAACCCAAACAAACAAACAAACAAACAAACAAACCCATGCATCAAACCAATCAAACAAATAGATAAAAAACGCCAAATAAAATCAAAGGAAATGAAGAGTTAGTATTAGTTGTGAGGATAGCACAGCAGGCAAATGGCTGCTTGCCACAGGATCACCATCAAAAGCCACATAGAACAGCTGCTCCAAAATATACCCAACAGCAGAAAAAAGAAAAAGTGATCCATGGCAGCTTTGGGGGCAGCTCCACATTCAGGTGAAGGATGAGCACGCAGTGGTACAGATCCAGCATTGCCCACCCTCCAGGCTGCTGTTTGCTCCTGATGAAAGACCCTTGCAGGACTGCGGCCCCTCTCAGTGCAGTGTCAGTCACTCCCAGAGCTCTCAGCTGAGCCACTGGCATTTGCAGAGTGACATTCAGTGGGATACCCTTTTCGGTTTGTCTCCTAATGCCACAGGGGTCCTAAACAGTGTATGCCGTCCCATTTTTGTTCTGTTGATATTGACTGCTTGGTTTTATTTTGTCAGCAGTTCTATTCATTATGAATTGGAATATGATGACGAAACTAAGGAAGTTAGCACCTATAATTAGTGCACATAGCTTAACTGATGCGACAGCTCATTTAATGCTTGCTAGGAAAGAACTAGAAAGATTTAATGAACAAAACTGGTAAAAAAAGAAATGGGGGATTTGTAATAAGTAGTAATACATTTGTTCATTAATTAAATCAATAGCTAAATAACTATATGTTATAAAACAATAGTTAAATAGCCAAAAAAACTTCTTGTGCAGATACATATGGTTGCTGGTTTACTATAGTGCTTTAGGAATTCCATTGTAAAGTTATGCCTTGTGAAAGGAAAGTAATGAGAAGCAGCTGTAATAACAATCCTTAAACTCGCTAGAATTGCTTAGCTTGCAGAAAGTGTATAGTACTACTAAGAATTGCTTAGCTTGCAGAAAAGTGTATAGTGTTCTGTATAGATATGCCTTATAAGGCTTAAGTTCACTCAGCGTTCACAAAGAGGAAGACTAAGGGGGACTAAGCCTTCATCCCACGACCACCAGAAGGCAGAAAAAGACCCCCTAGCAACTGAATGAGCAAGCGCAGAAGACAGATCACGTCATCCCTAAACCTGGCGAAGAAGACAATAAAAGGTGGACTCAGGGGATAGGAATTTTGTGAGCCAAAGTGGAGCGGAGACTCCGGGCCGCCCAGCGCTGTCCTTGCTTATTCTTGCTTGCAAAAATAATAAAGATAATTATTTGATCCTTAAATTCAGTGGACTTATCACACTGCCCAGACCCTAAACAGCCCCAAATGTGCCCCAGAAATGTCTCCAGGGACCCCAGAGTGGCCCCTTTTACCCTGTCCGTGAAAATAATAAAAAAATATGTCAAAAGATCTAAAAATAGCACTAATTAGCATTAAGAAGGAGAAATAAATGGCCAATAGTGGTCAATGATTTAATGAAAGGAATTGTTTTATTTAAAACCAATGGCAAATAATTTTTTGATTGCTAAAAATGTATTCAATTTTTCACATAAATATCAAAGGTAATAGAAATATACAGTAATACTAATATAAATTTTAAAACCATAATTATAATTTTATAAATTAATCAATCTTATTTATTTTAAAAATGCATACTTTTTTATGTTTTGGGATGTCAGTCCCAGGTGGGCCATGTCAGACATGGTGAGGCTGGGGTGAGGAGCAGGTTGTCCAAAATGGGTCAGCCTGCAAGGGGCTTGTTCCTCTCCATGCCCAGATCTTCTAGGGAGACATTCAGCATCAAGATCACCTGGGGAATCGTTCTTTCACCTCTTTTCTGAACTGAAAAATAAAAACCCACAAACGTGATTAAAACCAACCATCATGCCATCAGTGCACTTTGAAATCTCCCTCCTTAACAGAACTCCAGACTGACTCCAAGCTGCTTCACAAGCCCTGGAGACTTGGAGGAAAATTGAAGGAAGAGAAAGAGCCCCCCAGGGCTTTCTGTATTTTAATCAGCCCCACGGTGGATTTGGGGCTGGGTCCAGGAGCCTCAGGCACTGAGAGAAGGATGAAGAAGCTGCTCAAGGAGTCAGCAGCAAAACTCCAAGTGCCTTGGAGCATGGCTGGGCCCCAGTGAGGGCAGGGAGTGCCAAAGGCTCCCCAGGGACTGGTGAGAGCAGATCCTTGAGGCCAAGAGTGCAGGGAGCCCAAGGCTCTGGGCAGGGAACTGCAATGCTGAGCAAGGCCTGGGCTGGCTGGGGGAAGCAGAAAGGCCAAGCCCTGAGCCCAGCCTGGGCCAGCAGGGCCTGTCCCTCATGGGTGGCTCGGGGCTCTCTGTGGGGCAGGGGGATGTGAGGGGCAGCAAGGACAAATGCCATCAACCTGCAGCCCCTGCCAGCCTGGCCAGGGAGGCCGAGGGAGAGCCAAAGTGCAGCCCCTGCCAGGAAAGTTCCTGCTGTGGGGCCTCCAGAGGCGCTGCCCGAGCCCAGGGCACAAAGGCCTGGGTGCCTGTGGCCCTGCCAGCCCTGCCCAGCCCTCGGCCATCTGTCCTGCAGGCTGTGCCCCCTGTGCGTGCTGCTCCTGTGCCCTGGCTGGCTGCACTCGCCCCTCTCGCTGTGCCCCAGCATTTCTCAGCCAGCGTTTCTGTGCCCTCCCTGGGCTCCCTGCACCCAGCGCTGCCGGCTCCTGGCACACAGAGCCGGCCATGGCCCAGCCTCACGCTGCCACACCTCGAGCACCACAATTCCACCCTGGCAGGGACTTTGCTTTCTCCTCAGCTCCAGCCTGAACCTTCCAAGCTGCACTTTGGGGAGGTTTCCTGCAATTCCCACTCGCAAGGAAAGCTGTGTCTCCTGCTGGTCACAAACAGAGAAGGGCTGGTGGGAGAAGTGCTGGTCAGAGGCTGTTTGGGGCACAGTGACCATGAAATTATGAATTGCTTCAATATTACATGAAAGAAGGAGGGGCATAAATAAATCTTCTGCACTGGACTTTTAAGGGCAGACTTTGGCCTATTGAGGATGCAGATTTTGGGAGCACCAAATGAGATACTGATTCTTTTAAAAGAAACAGCCCTTAAAAACAACAAGTTCCAGGAAGGATGGAAACACTTCAAAAAAGAAATCTTGAAGGGGCAAGAGTAGGTTGTCCCTTTGTGCAGAAAGATGACCCAGAGGGGAAATGACTGTCATGGCTGGGCATGGAGCTTTTGCAGGAATTTAGCGGTTAAAAAGAGGGTGCAGCATCTTCGGACATAGGGGCAGGTAAATCAAGAAATGTTTAAGGTTGTTGTTAGGTTCTGCAGAAAGAAAATTAGAGAAGTGAAAGCTCAGTTACGACTTAACTTGGATACTTCTGTGAAGGATAATTATTATGTTTTTATAAGCACATTAATGTCAAAAGAAGGGCTAAGGACAACCTGCATTTCTTATTGTGAGGGATATGATTACCAAAGATGAAGAATGGGCTGAGGTCCTTCACCCCTTCTTTGCCTCAGTTTTCAACAATAAGACAGGCCATCCTCAGGACAAGTGTTCTCCTGAGCTGGTAGATGGGCACAGGGAGCAGAACAGCCCCCTGGAATCCAGGAGGAAGCAGCTGGGGACCTGCTGAGCCACTCAGGTGCTCACAGGTGTCTCTGGAATCAGAGGGGATCCATCCTAGAGGGATGATGGAGCTGGTGGATGATCTCCCCAAGTTGCTCTCCATCATTTACTATCAGTCCTAGCTCAGCAGGGAGGTCCCAGAGGAGTGGAGGTGCCAATGTGAGCCCATCCCCAAGAAGGGCTGGAAGGAGGATCTGGGGAACTCCAGGCCTGTCAGCCTCACCTGGTTGCTTGGCAAGGTTATGGAACAGATCACCTTGAGTGCCATCACAGGGCACCCACAGGATGGCCGAGGGATCAGAGCCAGCCAGCGTGGATTTCAATATCTGCACTGATGATCTGCGTGAGGGGATTGAGTGCACCATCAGCAAATTTGCAGATGACACCAACCTGGGTGTGAGTGTGGATCTGCTGGAGGGTAAGAGGGCTCTGCACAGGGCCCTGGGCAGGCTGGATCCAGGGCCCAAATCCAACAAGGTGAGGTTGAACAAGTCCAAGTGCCGGGTCCTGATATTTGGCCACAACAACCCCTGCAGCACTACAGGCTGGGGACAGAGTGGCTGGACAGCAGCCAGGCAGAAAAGGACCTGCAGGGACTGATGGACAGCAGACTGGACATGAGGCAGCAGTGTGCCCAGGTGGCCAAGAAGGCCAACGGCACCTGGCCTGGATCAGGAATGGTATGGCCAGCGGAGCAGGGCAGTGATTATTATCCTGTTCTCAGCACAGGCTGGGCAGCACCTCCAGTGTTATATCTAGTTCTGGGCCCCCAATTTATGAAGAACATGGAGGGGCTAGAGCATGTCCAGAGAAGGGCAACAAGGCTGGTAAGGGGTCTGAAGCACAAGAGCTGTTACAAACGGCTGAGGGAGCTGGGGTTGTTTATCCTGGAGAAGAGGAGGCTCAGGGAAGTCAAGTCAGTGTCAGGACACAGTTTGGACTTGATTATCTCCAAGGTCTTTTCCAACCTTGCTGATTCTGGGATTCTCTGAAACCACCTTTGGAGCAGTTGCAGATTGAGCCCTGGGCCTCCTCTTCAGAAGCTGCAGCAGCCCAGGTGCCTCAGCTTCTCCTGCCAGCCCCAAAGCCCATCCTGTCAGTCCTGCAGAGCCTCTGCAGCTCCTCCTCATTGCCCAGAACAGGGAGCCCCACAGGCAGACACAGCAGCCCAGATGTGCCCCCCTGGCCTGGGGTGCCTCTGGCAAGGGAGCAGCACCAGGCACTGCAGGAGCCTGCAGACAATTCCTGCAGCACTTGGAGGATGATCCTGCTGCCCAAGGGATGTTCCCATGGTGCCAGGTCAGGAACTGCAATGGGGAGTGGGGCCAGAGAGGAAAGGGCAAACAGGGATGGGCTGTTTGCAGGGGAGGGAACAGGGCTGGGCAAGAGGAAGAAATTTGTAGAAGGAAAAGTGAAGGAAGCAAAGGTGAAGCCAAGGAAATGCCCAGGGCAGTTTGGGGATGGCTGCAGGCAGCCCTGGCTCTGAGCAACAGTGTCTGCAGTGGCACAGGAAACTCCCAGCTGATGGAAACAAACTTTCTGGTTGACTGCAGAGGCCAGGACAAAGCTGAGTGGTTTCCCTGGTGTCCCCCAGCCCTTGCTGGCCCCAGGGGCTGATGGCATTTGTGCTCCCTCAGGTTCATGTCCCCACAGCAGCAGCATGGGGGTGCTCCTGCCTGCTCTGTGCAATGCAAACAGGGGCTCCTGAGCCAGTGCTGCCGTGGCTGTGCCTGCAAGGATGCGGCACCTGTGTGAGCTGGGGGAGAGGCCAGGGCTGCAGAGGGGGGATGTTGTTGGCAGCTCCATGAGGACGCTCTGGGACGCTGCCCTGGGCTGTGCAGCGCACTGGGGATGGATCAGCCCCTGCTCTGCTGCTCCTTCCCGTCTCCCCCAGGGCCCTTGCAGAGCCCCAGCCATGCTGTTTGCCCCCAGCCTGCCCACGGCCAGCCTGGGGCTGCTCAGCCTGGGGCTTTTCTGTGCTGAGCATTGGCCTGGCCGTGTTCTTGAGAGAGCCTGGGCAAGGAGCCTGGAGCCCCCAGGGCCTGGCCTGAGGCGTCAGCGCTGCCCCAGCAGTGCCCATGGCCTGTCCCTGCTGCAGCCCCGGCACTGCCACCCCCAGGACTGTGCCCGGCCCCGAGAGCACTCAGGCCCTGCAGCAACACCAGGGCCACCAGGGCAGCGGGGCAGGGCCACGGCAGCAGCACTGCCAACACCAAGTGCTGCTGCTGCTGCTGGGCACAGCTGCTGGGCCAGCACTGATCTGCCCCAGCTCTGCACACAGACATTGCTGCTGCAGCTCCAGAGAAGGCAACAAAAGGGCATCTCTGGAGAAAACTCTGCTGGGAGATTCTTTAGTTCTTTTAAAGTCACTGAGAGCACAGCTCCTCATTGTCACAGTCTGTGGCCATAGGGAAGGTGGAGAGAAACAAAGTCAGAAATGGCAGAAACAATCGTCTAGCTTTAGGAAGAATATTTAAAAAGGAAAACTACAAGGAAATCAAAGAACCAAACCAAAAGAGCTATAAGTGATGACTTTTATTACAAGTGATTTGCATAAATTGGCAATCAGTTTAATACTTCCTAAGATGTGCAGTGATCAGTCTTCTCACTGCAGCCTTGAGCTCTTGGTTTCTCAGGCTGTAGATGAGGGGATTCAGGGCTGGAGGCACCACCGAATACAGAACTGACACTGCAAGACCTAGGCATGGGGAGGAAATGGAGGAGGGTTTCAGGCAGGCAAATACTGCAGTGCTGAGAAATGCATTTCTCCTGCATTTTTCCTTTACAGATTCTTTCAGTCATCTCCTGAGAGGTACAGTTTTTTCTGGTGCTTTTCATGAATTGATTGTACTCTTCATTTAGATGGATATTTTAGAATTGATTTCAGATGTAGAAGAATCTGAACTGAGCACAGAAACAAACTCCCTCTGTCAGCCCATTTTCATCTTCTAGATCAATTTCAAGATGTCCTTGGGGGTGTTGGAATGATGATCACACAGCTCTCCACTTCTGGCTGCAGGCTCTGCAGATTCTTTCTTTGCATTCAGTCAGGCTTGCATTCCCCAGGAGTTCTTGGTAGCCTGTCATGTTTTCTTAGGGTAGAACAGTAACAATGAAAACCTTACCAATGGCACAAGTGCCCAGCCCACAAGGAAAAGAGAAGAACAAGCTGTCAAGTTCTTCAAATATTTGTCCTGCTTTGCTGCAAGTGTGCTGCACACACAGTGTGGAAAGCCAAGAGAAGCTGCAGTTGGTGGCACACCTTGTGACAGAAGCTGCACCTCATTCTTCAGGAAAGGTTCTTGGAAAAAGCATACAGGACTGAGGAGAAGTTTCTGGAAAAACTGAAAGAGCTTTTAAGAAATTAACTGAAAATTGAAACAATTCAAGACATTTTTCTCTATTTATTTTTATGCTCCCCTTTTCCATCTTGCACTAGTTGTCCATCCCATTAATTCCAACCAGATCTCACCTCTAAGATCCATGAGTTGGCACGTTTTAGACATTTTAAGATACCATGACCTACACACAATTTGCCTTCCCGTTTTTCTTGGAAAGCAATGTTGGAGAGGTAAGTGCAGTGTTTGTGTCAGGTACAAATTCTGCATTCAGGGAACACGCACTCAGAGTGTTTGACCCTCAGCAGGGACAATGCACAGCAGGGACTGAGGGGATTCCTGAGCCACTGTGCAGGAATCCAGACTCTGGCTCTCGGCTGAACTTGGCAAAGTTCCCGTGTTTGGACAGGCTCAGGGGCTGCCCTCGGGGAACGTGGGGCTCGGGGCGGGGGCGAGTGGGCAACAGACAAACGGACACGGGGACAAACGGCCCCGGAGCTTCAGTTGCAGCAGTGGCGGCACCAGCGACAGCGAGAGAAGAAAATTCAGATTCCCTTCTCCTCTCCCTCTCCCGCTGTCCCGTACCTCTCCCGCTCTCCCTTTCCCGGTCTCCCCTCCTCTCCCCGCCTCCCTCTCCCCGTGCCCGGCCGGGCCATGCCCCCGGCCCGCCCCCGGCCCCGGGCGGGGCTGCCCCGTGCCCGCCCCCGGCCGTCCCGCCGCCGCCTGGCCTCAGCCCGGCTCTGGCCGTGCTGGCGGTGGCGCTGCTGGGCGGGGATCAGTGCCTGGGGCTGGGGTGGTATTGCCGGCTTTTGGCTCCGCCTGGCCCGGCCCCGGCCCCGGCCCCGGCCCCGGCCCCGGCCCCGACCCCGACCCCGGCCCCGGCCCCGACCCCGACCCCGGCCCCGGCTCCTCCCGGGGCCCGCGGAGGACACACGCGGCGCGGCCGCTCCCGCCGCCTCCGCTGCGGCTTGCCCGGCCCCTGCTCCGCCGCTCGGCAGCGCGGCCCCCGGCCCCGAGCCGCCGCTGTCCCGTTGCAGGGAGCGAACGCCGGGGGATGGCCGGGCCGGGGCGGGTGAGGGGCGCTCGGGGGCCGTTGCTGGCCCCGGGCCGAGCGCTGACAGCCGCGTCCCGCCCGCAGGGAAGGCGCAGGAGTCCCTGCAGGAGCGGTACCGGCTGGGCTCGCTGCTGGGGTGCGGCGGATTCGGCAGCGTCTTCCCAGCAACGCGGCTCTCGGACGGCGCCCCGGTGAGCGGCGGGGCCGGCGGCGGGCGCAGGAGGAGGGGGCGCAGGAGGAGGAGCAGGGGGGAGGAGGCGGGAGGAGGATGGCACTGGGCAGGGTGGACAGCGAGCTGAGCCCTGTTCTGCACTTGGCTTGCAGGTAGCCATCAAAAGGGTGCCACGGAACCGCGTCCATCACTGGGGTGAGCTGGTGAGTGAGCGAGGTGCTGTGCTGGGCAGGGATGAGCCGAGGCCCGGCAGGGTGGAAGCCGCCAGGACGCCTCGAGGGAGAGCGGGCATGGGGCCAGAGCAGGGTGCAGATCATCCCGGGCTGGCTGAGGGCTTCCTGACCCCCGACATGGCATCAGGCCCACTGACAGCATCGTGCTCCTCCCGCAGCCCGACGGCACCAGCGCTCCCCTGGAGATTGTCCTGCTGGACAAGGTGTCCAGTGGCTTCTCCGGTGTGGTCCAGCTGCTGGAGTGGGTTGAGCTCCCCAACGACATCTTCATGGTGCTGGAGCGGCCGGAGCACTGTCAGGACCTGCACCATTTCATTCGGGCACGGGGCTTCCTGTCCGAGGGGGTGGCGCGGCAGCTGTTCCGCCAGGTGCTGGAGGCCGTGCGGCACTGCACCAGCTGCGGGGTCCTGCACCGCGATATCAAACCAGAGAACATCCTGGTTGACCTGGCCACCGGGCAGGCCAAATTGATTGACTTTGGCTGTGGCACCTACCTGCAAGAGACAGCCTACACTCACTTTGCAGGTGAGCCTACACAGGGCTGTGCTCCCGCTCCTGGCATCTCATGGCCCAAGACCTCACAGCCCAAGCTGGGTGTGGCAGCAGGGATTCTCCCTTTTGCTGCCACTCAGGGGACTGAATCTGCAGCTGAGTTGCTTTAGAGCAGGGCTGGGTGGGGAGCCATCTTCCAGCCCTGCTGGCAGCCTTTGCCCACCACTGTGCCCAGGACTGGGGCTGGGCTGGGGCAGCCAGCCTGACAAAAACAGCCGTGGGTGGGGGTAGCAGAGAGGGAGGTTGCAACCTGTGTCCCAGCCGGTTTGTGTGCAGGCAAGAGGAAGGGCTTGGACTGCTCCACTTGCCCTGTTTGTCTTGCCTTTATAATATGTTTGGGGCAGTGCAGGCAGGGAGAATGAGGGCATGGTTTTTCCCCAGCACGCAGTGGGTATTTCCTTTGCATGTCATGGTCAGGCCTAGCCAGGGCTTCCACTGTCCCCTTCCCACACCAGTGGCTTCTTTTGCAATCCCAAGTTTGTACACCAGTCCCAGATGCTGGTGAGAGGACAGTGTGCCCTGTGTGCCACTGATGCAGCCCCTGCCCGCCCAGGGATGCTGGGGCCAGGCTCTGGGAGCAGCAGCATCCCCCTGATGAACTCCATCTGTATTCCACAGGAACACCATCATACAGCCCCCCGGAATGGACCCGCTTTGGCTGGTACCATGGCGAGCCAGCTACCATCTGGTCCCTGGGCATCCTGCTGCACGAGATGGTCTGTGGGAAGATGCCTTTCAGGAGGGGCTGGAACTTCAGCTGGGGCCAGCTCTCACTGCCACAACGGCTCTCTCCAGGTGAATCCTCTTCTCTGGGCACAGGGGGAATACCAGTGCTGGGAGACAGCAGCGGGCTCGGGAGCATCCCGCTCTGGCAGCTGCTGAGGAGGTGGCACATGTCCTGCTCTCCCCCAAAACCAAGAATTGATGGGAAAGTTCAGGCCCAGCTCTGAGCGCATCCAGCATGGCCTGGGCATGGGAATAGTGAAGCAAAGCAGACAGGAGCCTTCTCCAGCTGACGGGCAGTTTCTGGTTTCTCTCCCCAGAGTGCCAAAATCTGATTGGGTGGTGTTTATCCATGCACCCCTTGGCCAGACCCTCATTAGAAGAGCTGTTCTGTCATCCTTGGATGCAGGATGTTCATCTGCCCTAGAAGAAGGGAGAGAGCCACAGGCACACTGTGCTGCAGGGCCCTGCTAAGTTACAGCTGCACACATGCCTTGGCAATGAGAAGCAAAGAAAGCCAGCCCGTGTCACTGCACCAGGGTCATGGGATGGGAACATGCAGCCCTTGTGCTGGAGCTGAGCTGCTCTGCCCAGCCCTGGTGGCTGCCATCCAAGCAGATTTTGCTTGTCCTGGTTCCCTGACAGCTGGGGCCCTGGGCAGAGCCCTGACAGCCTGGTCTCACCCCAGGGAAGGAGAAGGAGCCCCCAGAGAAGCTGTACCGGGTGGGGCTGCTGCTGCAGGAGACAGCGAGGATGACATCAAGGATGACATGAAGGATGACAACCTCTTCCTCAACCTGGCCACCAGCAGTTGAAGGTGATGCACTTTGATTGTGGCACCTTCTTCAAAGCCAAACTCCACAGGGAATTTGCAGATGAGTCCACACCTGGGGAAATGCTCCCAGATTTGGGTATTGCGAGCCTGGCTGGGAAGCAAAGGTTCCCCTTTTGCTGAGGCAGATGCAGCTGATCCTTCAGTCGGCTGCCCAGCTGCTTTTGGCAGGGCTGGGGGCATGGGCTGGGGTGGGTACGAAATGGGAGTGGGCTCCTGGTCCTGCCAACAGCCCCCAGCACCCACCGTGCTCCAGGCTGGGGCTGGGGCTGGGGCAGCCAGACCAACACAAACAAACCCCCATGGTGGGAGCAGAGGTGGGACTCCCAAATCTGTGCATAGGTGCTTTGCTGTGCAGGCAAGGAAGGGCTTGGGCAGCTCCACTGCCCTTGTTTGCTTTGGGATCATGGTTATTGTGGGGGACAGTGCAGGGGGAAGGGAGAAAACCTGGGCTTTGCTCACACATGGCTGGGTTTTTCCCTGGCATGCAGGGCTTGGGCCTTCCTCAATCCCCTCACAGGGATATCATTTTTCCCTTTGTTCTTTTTTTCCCTTTTTGTCTGTAATCTATTTTCAACAATTTGTTGTTTGTTTTTCTAGAGGAAGCATTCTGGTTGGTCCAGTCTGGATCGGGAAGTTCTTGGGAGCAGCTGCGGCGTGGATGGCCTGTGCCCTTGGAGCAGGCTGAGGACATCGTTTTGGACCAGCTTTTATTCCAGCCATGGATGGCATGAGGTGGGTCCCCGTCTGCTTGGCAGGGTGGGATCAGAGCTTTTGGGAGGTGGCAGTGAGCACAGGAGCATCCTGCTCTGGGCAGCTGCTGAGCAGGTGGATGTGCCAAGGCTGGCTGCAGGCTGGGCACATGTCCTGCCCTCCTGCCCTGCTCCCAAAGGCAGCACTGATGGGCAGCTCTGGGCACTGCTCTGGGCACAGCCAGCACAGCCTGGGCACCACGGGCAGCTGGGACAAGGGGACAGGAGCCCTCAGCTGATGGGCGGTTTCTGCTTTCTCTCCTTGCAGCCGGGCTCTGTGGATGCTGAGGCTGCTCTGGGCTCTGCCAGGGCTCTGCTGGAGCTCAGCACCGGGCCGGAATCAGCCAAAGAAGAAATGGTGTCACCTGCAGCACAGACTTGCTTGAGCATTTTGACAACGCAGCTCAAGTTTGCAGAGTGTACACCTCCAGAGGAAAACAAGACATCCCCCAAAACTTAAAATTGTTCAATATCTTCTGAAATCAAATCAATCTGGGATGACTCCAAATGACATTTTTCACCATGCTCAAGATGTAGCTCAGCCCTTCTCTGAACAGTTCTCTCCCCCACCTGCCTTTTACTTCTCAAATGCTCCCTTTTTTCCCCCCAGTGAATTCCCAGCCCGTTGCTGTCTCCATCACTCTGTTGCCTTCCTTGATGCCCCTGACCACAAGGAGGGCTGAGCCCCAGGTTTAGGGACTCATGCTGTCACTGGCTGAGGAGCAGCAATGTCTCAGAGGTCCAGTGGGATTTTAGTGTCATTCAGAGCCACTCTCCAGCCCTCAGCTCTCCTCACTGCTGAGTTCCCACTCCCCTTTCCTGGTCCTTGCAGCAGGATGAGCTCTGTGAATCCCCTTGAGCCTCCCCACTCTTCCCAGCCAATGCACCCACCTCAGTGAGGCTGAAGCTGAAGCTTCTCTGTGTCCTCTGGCACACCAGTCCAGTCCCCTGTGTGGGGAGCCCCAGCCCCAGAGCACAGCACACAGCAGTGCAGTCCGGGCTGGAGCAGCTGCCCTGCAGCCCTGGCTTGGCTGTTTGTGGCAGCTGAATGCTCCCTGTTTCCAGCTGTCCCTGCAGGATGGCCCCAGGGCAGAGCCCAGCCAGGCTCCCACTGCAGCCCCTGGAGCTTGGGGCAGACAGTGCTCCCAGAGCTGAGGTTCATGGGGAGCAGCCGGAGCTGTGCCTCGCACTCAGTGCTGGCAAGTGTTGTGTTCTCATCTTCTGCAGCCTGAGGGGAAAACAACCTGTGCTGCCAGGCCAGCACTGCTCCTCTGGACAGGGACAAGGCTGAAGAGCATTCCCATTCCAGAGGAGCTGGTACTGAGCCTTGGCAGGGCCCGGCCCAGCTTTGCTTGGGGCAGAGGGAGAACAAGGGGCAGCTCCCTCCCAGCCCAGCCCAGGGACCCCTCCAGCCCCGGGGCTTGGGGCACTGTCAGCACCTGCTGCTCCAGCCCCCGCTCCTGCTGGCCCTGACAGCAACACCCAAACTGGGGCTGATCCCGAGGGAGCAGCAGCAGGGCCTGGATCTGATCCCTGACTCTGGGGCAGGCCTGGACAAATGACCCCACAGCAGCAGCAGCAGCAGCAGCAGCAGCAGCAGCACATGGAGCTGACTTTCAGCACAGTCCCTGCCACTGTTCCCTCCTGTGTGCAGCGGTGTCACAGCAGCCTGAGGCACCTGGGAGCCCCCAGTGCCAGCAGGGACTTGAGATGGCAGTCCTGGGCTCCTAGAGGTTGTGCAAGGAACAGAGCTGGGGACTCCCTGTCCATGAGGAGCTTCCAGATGGAAAAGGCTGCTGTGACCAGGCAGCTCCAAGGCCACAGCAAGGAGAGTCTCGACCACTGGGTCTGTGCCAGTCCCACAGTCCTGGGCAGCAGCCACTGAGCCCTGGGGGAAGAGAGGGCACAGCAAGAGGGACAAAACCAGGCAAGGTCAGAGAGTGGAGAGAGCCAGACCTGGGACAGGAACAGCAGCTTCACTGCACTCTTGGAGAAAGCTCCTGGCTGGTTCAAAGTGCTGAAAGGCATGAAGGACAGAGAGGAGGCCATACCAAACAATGCTCCTGTTTCCATACCCTCCCCTCTCTGTGTCCCAGAAGGAATTGGATGGACTGTGTTCTTCTCTCCGAGTTGTCTCATTCAGCATGAGCAGCTTAGCATCAGCAGCTTAGCATCAGCAGCTGAAGGCCACAAGAGCTGAGCAAGAGGGGACTTTCTGAGCAAATGAGTGCTGCTAACATGGACCTAGCTGAATTCAGCACATAGAATCATGGAATCACAGAATCCTTTCTGTTGGAAAAGACCTCTGAGCTCACCCAGTCGAGCTGGTCACACAGCAGTGCCGAACCCAGCACTAAACCACGTCCCTGAGGTGCCAAGGCCTGGACAACAGCCCTGAGTGAGGCCTGAACAGCAGGCCCTGAGCCAAAGGTGGCCTCTGGATGAACCTTCCAACCAAAGGTTATCTTTGTATCTGCTCACTGATGAAATATGCATGGTCATTAGCGCTGTGATAGATGTAGCCACTCATTAGTGAAACATGTATTGACCTTTCTGTATTTAGAAGCCAGACAAGGCCATGAAATCTGACATCTGGCCTTGTTTGGGCTGAAGGATCAAAGTCACCTCCCTTGGCTCCTCCTGGGGCCCTGGCCAGGCTTTGGGAGGAACCCAAGAGGAGGATGAAACCAGATGTTCCTACACTAGAAGTGCTGTCAGTTTGTTCATTCAGCACTGTCAGAGCTGGGCCCTCTCCCAGCGAGGTTGGAGCCTCACCTGTGGCTGGAGGCACCTGCAGGAATTCCCAGTGTCCAGGAGTGGCTCTGCAGCCCTTGGCTGGGACAGCTTCCCCCAGCTGCTGTGTGGATCTGGGGGATGGTGAAGTCTGAGGGTAAATGATGCTGGATCTTTCTTAATCACTGCTGCAATCTTTGGTGGTCATGGTTGGGTGCATTACTGAGCTGCTCCTTTTGTGATCCTTTGCTGCTTTGAGCTGCAGTAAATGACACTGATTCCTTCAGTTGGTGCCTGTGTCTTTGGTGCTGATCCTGCCCACTGGTAAAACAAAACTGGCACAGTCGGGCCAGATCACAGCAAAATGTCTCTTGTTAAATGTAAATGTGAGGAGTCAGTGCCATCAGAAATTCCCAGATGGGAAGCCCTTCCCTGGAGTTGGCTGGCTCTGGAGTGGGCTGAGGTCGCAGCACTGTGTGAGGAGTGGGGCAGTTGGTTAAAATAAGCTGAACCCCTGGATGTCTTAAAATGTATCCAAAAATTGCATACAGAAAAGGAAAAGAACTTGTGGGTTTGGGCAGACAAAGATGAATTTGTTAACAGTACCTTGGAAACAGCACCTTCAGGAGGGACAGTTATTGTTGGAATGCTCCCACATGGAGCAACAGAAGGTTTTAATCTTGAGCTCTGATGCATTTGTGCAAGTGAAATATTAATATCATAAATAACTATGTACATATTTACAGTATAATAAGGCCTTCTTATATATATATATTGATATATATCTATTTTATATGTATGTCTATACCTATCTAGCTATATCTATATTTCTATATCAATATCTATATCTACGTATAAAATAGTAATAATGTGAAATAGTGCTGACAATACGAATTTGGCAGCTTTGGCTGCTCAGGGATGTAACATTAAACACTCTACAGAAAATGATTGGCCAGGACCCTAATGTTATAGGTAAACTTTGTGAGATTGTATACAATGAAAAAAGGAGGAAGGGATAAAACTGTCTATTTTTACAGGGTTTGCTGATACTGTGATGCAGAGTGCTTTGTCTGTTACTGTGAAAAATACCGTGATTCAGACTGCAGGGTTTTTCATGAACCAGACTATCTTCAAACTGCAGGATTTGTTGAACGGGTGAAGGGGTTGTTAAAAGAGCAGTTGAACAAATGAGGAGATGGGAACCTGTCCCCATGGAGAACCCATCTCCCAGATGTGCTCCATGCCCTTAAAAATGGCCCACTGAGGAAATGGAAACCCCCTGGCTGTGCACAGCTGCACCCAATTTGCAACTACAACCATGGGCAGTGAGACTTGGACTGCCTGGGAAACTGTTCTGGGTGTGATGGCCCCTGGCAGGGCCAGCCCAGAGGCTGCAGGGCTGGACCTTCATGCATTGGAATTAATTAGGATAAATCAGAAGCAAATGAGAGCTGTCAATAGTGAGACAGGAATTCAGATTCCTCCAGGACACTTTGGTTTGGTAACTGCTGGCTTGGAGCTTGGCCTTGCAAAGGGTTCATGTCATGGCAGGAGGAATTGATGCAGAATATCAAGGAGAAACTACAATAATTTTGTTAAACAACACTGAACAAGATTGGATTATTCAACTCCATGACAGGGTAGCACAATAATTGATGTTGCAATTTTAAGAACAATTGTGAATAAAGGAGATACGCCTCCAATCACCACCGTTTGTGGAGATTAAGGGTTTGGATGCAGCAGTCCTAATAATGGAGCCAGAGTGTGGGCCCAGAGGCCAAAAGGCTCTCCCAAGGCACGTGAAGGAACAGCTCTGGGGAAAGACAGCACTGAATCCTGAAACCTGAGCAGGAACAATGGGAATATGTCCCTGCAGCCAAGTATTCTGTGTGAGAACAAGGAGATATTACAGGATACTGTTTTACACATCCTGCCAGACCAAATCTCCTTGTTTGCCTCAATGGCCCCTTTGGAAAATGCTCTGATCCACAGGGCTCCATGTGGAGGCTGCTGTGACACTGAGGGACTTGCACGCAAATTCCATCCAGGAGCCTGGGTGCCCTCAGGGACTGGGACCCGGCCCCCTTCCAGCCAAAGGGGAAAAGGCCCCACCAAGCCTTGTTAGCCACAGACAACATGGTAAAGCTGAACAGCAAAGGACCTTGGAGGCATTGTTCTGGAATGGCACCAGCTCCATGGACAACAGAATTATTGTTCCTAACCCAAATGAGACTGAAGAAAAAGAATGAGTAACCTTGTCACTGAAGTACTGCTGATGTCTGTAAGTTGTATCTTGAGTGTCAGCCAGAAACTTTGTTTGCCACAAACACCTCTACAGTTTCACCAAGGATTCGTCATTAAATTCTTATGAGAATGTAAAGATCAAAGTAACCAAAATACTCAAAATATCTAATTGCTGGAAATGTTCTCAACCGATGCTGGGAGGAATGGGGTTCCCTTGGAGGGCCCAGGGAGGAGCCCTGGATCCATCAGCAGCCCACAGTGGGAAATGGGAAATCAGACCTTTGGTACTGGGAATGGGAGCTGCTGGGTGTGTGGACACTGCCCATAAACAGCTTCCTAAAGGATGGTTTGGGTCCTGTTTCCAGGCAATGCTGATACCTCCCTTGAGGGTCCTTCGGCAACAACCACAAGGAAGAGCTGGGGCCAAGAGAACATTTTTCACCCAAGGAGTGCCTTTGTTCTCAGAAAACCAAAGATTCTGGTTCACACTGTGCCCCATGTGCACTGCCCTGTCCTGCGGATATTACAGTAAAGATATAAATTGATTATTAGAAAAAATAGCAAATGATCCTGTTAAAATATCCAATAGTACATCCCAGGAGCTCCAACAAACACAAATGGGGCACAGCCTGGGATTATCTGCTTGCTGGCCAGGGAGGAACCTGGGCTCTCATGGGACAGGAATGTTGCACTGCTATCTGATGGGCTTGAAGACAAACAGTCAGGAATCACCTTAACAGAAAAAGCAGTTGAAGAGTGGCAGCAAGAAGAACATTTTTCTTGGTGGCATTGGCTTTATGGCTGCCAAATTGGAGGCTGCTGTGAAATGAATTTGTGGCAGTGTCTGTTGTCATTGCAGTGTGAGCACTTGGTGTGTTATGATTTCATGTTAGAGTTGTTGTGACACTGTGCTGGAAATGGAGTATTGAGACTTGTCTAGAAAGAGACACAGTCTCAAGAAAAAAGGGACATTTGATAAAATAACAGGGAATAGCAATTAATTAGGGTTGTTTTAAAAGGAATAGGAATTATAGCTCTGAGTACTGAACAGCACTTAAATAAAGAACAAGAGGCAATGCCTTTATGACTAATACCTAAATCTAAACTGTGTTATTGAAAGAATTGTTATGAATTGTAGTTCCTCTACAGGTTAAAGGACAAATTGAAGTCCTGAGGCCTCAGCACCAGGCCCTGATTGAGGCCTGAACACCAGGCCCTGAGCCAAAGTTCAGCTCTAGATAAACTTTGCCACCAAATCTTATATTTGTATCTACTCATTAATGTATCACTATGAGGAATATGATCTCTGTATGTGTTCATTGGTGAAATGAGGATTTACCTTTATGCATTTATAAAACAGACAAGGCCCATTTGGCCTTGTTCGGGGGCTGAAGGATCAAAGTCACCTCCTTTGGTTCCTCCTTGGGCCCTGGACAGGCTTTGGGAGGAACCCAAGAGGAGGATGAAACCAGATGTTCCCACACTAGAAGTGCTGTCAGTTTGTTCATTCAGCACTGTCAGAGCTGGGCCCTCTCCCAGCGAGGTTGGAGCCTCACCTGTGGCTGGAGGCACCTGCAGGAATTCCCAGTGTCCAGGAGTGGCTCTGCAGCCCTTGGCTGGGACAGCTTCCCCCAGCTGCTGTGTGGATCTGGGGGATGGTGAAGTCTGAGGGTAAATGATGCTGGATCTTTCTTAATCACTGCTGCAATCCTTGGTGGTCATGGTTGGGTCCATTACTGAGCTGCTCCTTTTGTAATTATTTTCTAATCATTATTTGATTTACTTTTGTAATTTTTGCAGATTTACCTTATATAAATGACACAATTCCTTCAGTTGGTGTCTGTGTCTTTGGTGCTGACCCTGCCCACTGGCACAACTGACCCTGTGGGCTCCACAGAACCAACGGGCCCTTGTGACACTGCAGGGCCTCCTGTAACCAGGGGACCATGGTGACCCTATGGGGCTTAATGGAACCAAGGAGCCATTGTGACATTGTGGGACGTCATGGAACCACATAGCCCATTCTGACACTGTGGGGACTCGTATAGACAAGGGTCCATCATTTTCCTCTCCCTGCCCCTGCCCCAGCCCAGCAGAGCAGCAGAATCAGGTCTGGCCCTGCAGCAGGAACTGCAGGCACTGGAGGTCAGGGACAGCCACTCTGGGTCTGGAATGCTCAGCAGATGCTCAGCTCGGGCAGCTCCTGCAGCCCCAGGGCCAGCCCCGCTGCCCAGCCCAGCAGCAGAGTTGGCCCCGGGGCTCCTCAGGCAGCTCCTGCTGGCCCAGGGACAGGCCAGCCTCTTGCCAGGGCTCCTCTGCACATCCATGGGCCCCTGCTCTGCTCCTGGCCCATGCCAGCTGCCCCCAGAGCCTTTGCCAGGGGAACACGTCTGTGCTGGCCCCAGCAGCCATTGCTGCAGCCCCTGCCCTGCTGCCCAGAGCCCCGAGCTGGGGCTGCTGCTCTGCAGAGCACGGGGGCTGTGCTGCCCGGGGCCCTGGGCTGCCTCTGCTGGGCTCTGCTGTTCAGCCTGGCACACAGAGGCAGCTGATGGTGCTCCCTGCACTGACCCCCTCCCACACAGGCTCTGCGGGGCCATGGAGGGGGCTCAGAGGTGCCTGCCTTGTGCCAGGGCTGCCAGAGGGGCTTGGGGCTGCCCTGGATCCTCCTGGGGGAGTTCCCTGAGGGTCACACCAGGCAGTGCCCAGACTCCTTTCCCTGGGCCTGCTGTGTCCCTGGGCTGCAGAGCTCTCCTGGCTCACAGCACACATTCAGTCCTTGATCTCAGGGTGAGCCCAGCCTGGCCAGGCCTGTGCCCAGTGAGCTCCACTCCCTGCTGGTCCCTGGCTCACACTGTCCCTGCAGGTCCCCTGTGTTCTCCTGGCAGCTCCCAAGGCCCTCCAGACAAACCTTCCCCTGACATCAGCCCTGGCACAAGCTGCAGAGCCCCAGGAAGGTTCAGCACAGACCATTCAGCATCTGATGGGCACTGGCCACCCACAAGCAAAACCTCATCCCGACCTGAGTCCCCTTCAGGCCCCAGTGAGACCCTGATCTCATCCCACTGAGCTCTGGGAGAACAAGGAACACAAGGATCCTCTTTGAGAGGCCTGAGAGTGACTCTGGATAGGAGCAAAGCCTTCCTGCCCTGCGCTCAGGAGATGCCCTTTGCTGGTGGAGCTGCTGTGCTGGATCCCAGCTGTGTCCCAGCAGTGCCCATGGCCTGTCCCTGCCTGAGGGCACAGCACGGACACGCAGCAGGACAGTGACCAAGCTGCCACAGCACTCCGGCCTGGCACCCACAGCAGGGCTGGGAAGGGGAGTATGGAGCTGGGAGGAGCAGATGTGGAAAGAGGCAGGGCCATTGTCCCTGGCCGTGCTGCTGTGCTGGGAGCCCCTTCCCTCCACCTCTGCTCACAGGCACTGCCCCTGCAGAGCCAGAGAAGGGCTGAGGAAATGCCTTGGACACACAGGTCAGGGCAGCCACTTGTTTTTATTTAAATGCTGAGGGAACAAGCCACCTAAAAGCCTTTGTGTTACAAAAGGGCAGTAGAAGTTCATGTAGAAATGCTCAGAGTAGTACTGCAGTATCTTATATGAAACATTATAACACCAGAAAAATAATAAGAAAAGGTCCCAGTGACAAAATGGACAAATAGGTAAAAAAGGCCAAGATTTTAAAAAGTTGCATTCACAAGGTTCTGGAACAGAAAAGTTTAACCTTTCTGAAAAGATACAGTCATCATTTTCCTCAGGGCAGCCTTGAGCTCCTGGTTCCTCAAGCTGTAGATGAGGGGGTTCAGGGCTGGAGGCACCATCGAGTACAGGACTGACACTGACAGATCCAGGGATGGGGAGGACATGGAGGGGGACTTCAGGTAGGTGAATGAGGCAGTGCTGATAAACAGAGAGACCACAGCCAGGTGAGGGAGGCAGGTGGAAAAGGCTTTGTGCCGTCCCTGCTCAGAGGGGATCCTCAGCACAGCCCTGAAGATCTGCACATAGGAGAAAACAATGAAAACAAAACAACCAAATGCTAAACAGAGGGAGAACACAATAAGCCCAAGTTCCCTGAGGTAGGAATTTGAGCAGGAGAGCATGAGGATGGGGGGGATTTCACAGAAGAACTGGCCCAGGGCATTGCCATGGCACAGGGGCAGGGAAAATGTATTGGCTGTGTGCATGAGAGCATTGAGAAAGGCACTGGCCCAGGCAGCTGCTGCCATGTGGGCACAAGCTCTGCTGCCCAGGAGGGTCCCATAGTGCAGGGGTTTGCAGATGGACACGTAGCGGTCGTAGCACATGATGGTCAGGAGGGAAAACTCTGCTCCAGGGAAGAAGATAATCAGAAAAACCTGTGCAGCACATCCTGTGTAGGAGATGTTCCTGGTGTCCCAGAGGGAATTGTGCATGGCTTTGGGCACAGTGGTGCAGATGGAGCCCAGGTCGCTGAGGGCCAGGTTGAGCAGGAAGAAGAACATGGGCGTGTGCAGGTGGTGGCCGCAGGCTACGGCGCTGATGATGAGGCCGTTGCCCAGGAGGGCAGCCAGGGAGATGCCCAGCAAGAGCTGCAGCTGCCGTGTGTCTGCCAATGCCAGCAGGAGGAAGTGGCTGATGGAGCTGCTGTTGGACATTTCCTGGGGCTGCACGTAGGGACCTGTTCATGGAGAAAGGACAGTGACAAGTCAAGAGAGGCTGCTTTGAGCCAAACCTGGGCCATCCCCTCTAGCTTTTCATGCTGGGACTCACCCAGCCTTTTTCCTGCTCTGGGAAAATCTTCCCCCAGGTCCCTGCTTGAGCTCCAGTTGTGCTGGCTGAGTGTGCCAGGAGCAGCCAGGCCTGTGCGTGGGGGCTCTCAAGGAGCCATCCGTGCCCTGCTGCCCTGGGTTTGTGGGCCTGCTAGGTGGACAAGGCTGGATATTCAGAATTTGTCAGGGAGATCTAATGCAGAATGGCTTGGTTGCATCTGCATTCCCAGGTCTAAAGGATGGCAGAAGCTGGTTTTAGGAATTGTTTTCCTACGAACACATCATTCCTGGCTCTCTGAGGTCAGAAATCCCCAGAATTCCTGCTGCACTCAAAATTTACCACTGAGAGACGAGAGAGGCAAAGGATTCCATGTGGCTGAGGGAAGGTGAGGAGCTGCATGGGCTTGTTCCCAGCTGCCCTGGCTTTGCACCTTTGGCTGCAATCAGAGCACAGTCACACTCCTGGGTCACCCCGGGATAAACCAGACCCTGCCCAGATCAGAGGGATCCCTGAATGTCTCACCCTCTCTCGAGGTCTCTGGGAAAGGTGTCAGCACCCCCTTGTGCCAAGGACACTCACGGCTCCCTTGGCAAACCCAGCAGCATTTCCTCAGCTGTGGCAGTTCTGCCCTTCCCCGTGGGACATTCAAGGAACTGCCAGAGGCTCTGGCACAGATTTGCACCCAGGAGGGCAGCTCAGAGCTTGGAAGAGCACAGCAAGGAGATCCCTGGCTGTGCCCATGATGGGATCTCAGGGAGGGGGCTCAGCTCATTCCCCTTTCCCATAGGCTGCTTTGCCCACAGCTCCACAGGTCCCAGGGAAGCTTGGACACCCCATTCCCATGGACACCCCTGCCTGGCAGGAATGCCAAGGGCAGTGCCTGACTCAGCTGCTGCAAATGCCAGAGCCTCCCTGAGAACAGCAGATAACAGTGACAATATCAGGGCAGTGCAGAAACAAGAGAAGATGCTGTGGTGCTGTGCCTGGGAGGGCAGGGCAGAGACAGCCGGGCTCTCAGGACAGTGTTCCCGTGCCCAGCTGTGCCCGGCACCTCCCACACACCAACAGTGCCCTCCTGCCCCAGCACTGCTCTCTTCAGCCCCCTCTCCTTGCCTGAGCATCTCCCTGGGCCTGGACATTCCCTCCTGAGAGGAGCCTTGTCCCTGCCAGCGCTCACAGAGCCCATCCCACCCTGTGTGCCCTGGCCCCGGCCCTACAGAAACCTGCCTGTGTGCCGGGCCCTGGCTGGGGCAGGCTCTGTGTGCAGGTGGGCAAGGGCAGCTCAGGAGAGCCCTGCTGGGCCCTGCAGAGGTGATGCTGCTGCTGTCCAGGGCTCAGGAGTGGCTGAGGGCCCTTTGGGAGGCTCCCAGCAGAGAGACTGACCACCCAAAGTTAGAGTTCTGGAGTCTCTGTAAATGTTCAAACATTCCTTTGATGATCCTGCTGCGTCCCTTTCACCTCAGAATGTTCTGTGATTCTGGGATTACAATTCCTGTTCTGCCTCTCTCATCCCCCTGTTGTCTCTAATCAAAAGAGTCAAAACCCCTTGCAGCAGTGTTAGAACAGTAAAGTAAAAACCAGACCTTTATTGGAAACTTCCATGTGTCCCAGTGGGGATGGGGCACACCTGGCCCCTGATTTCAACAATTTATTAAGGTTGAATAATTGGGGTATTTAATAGGAACATCCAATAGCAGATTGAGTTGCCCCAGTTACACACCCCTGGGTCAACCCATTGGGGTAGGTCCAAGGGCTTCTTTACATTCACTTTTTGTTATGATTGCTCATATTCTGGGGAAAAAATAAAAAGTTCTTTTTGTAGGTCCTCTTCCTGATAACAGTATTACACAGTATTTCAGGAATGGATTTAGACAGTCAGCTTATTGGTCTAAATTCTAGGCGAAAGGTTAGGAAACATACTTGAGTCAATTAAGGATTATAGTTATAGAAGTATATATTAGCAGTTCAATAGAGTTAATTAAGAGGTTAATAGAATATTTAATATAGTAATGTAAGGATTATAGTTTTATAACTATATAATAGTAATTTACAGGGCTACAAATACATGAAAAATGTATTAAAAGCAAAAACCATTTTGTCATCACCGCAACTTGCCCAACCTTCTCCAAGCAGGAAATTGAAAAAATTCTCAGGAAAGCTCCTGATCTTTCCAGCAATGCCAGGCTTACCTTCTTTGGGCAGCGTCCTCTGGAGCTGTGCCCAGGCTGGTGTGGAGCTGGGAGCAGCCCTGCCCCACCCAGCCCCTCTCAGCAGCAGCACCTGCCCTGCTCAGGGTGGCTCCTTCCCCCCACAGCTTCTCCCCAGTGCTGGGAGCAGCTCCCCGGGCCGGCTGAGAGCTGTCCCTGGCAGGCAGCAGAGTCCCTGCCCCAGCACAGCGCCCTGGGCTGCAGGAGCCTGCTCTGCAGGACAGCCCTGGGCACCCCTGGCTGGTCTGCACAAGAGATAATAGAGAATGTACTCACAGGGTCTGCAGGCATTGGGATGTTCCAGCTTTAGGAGATGGCTCCAGGAGCTGCAGCTGCATTGTCCTGCAGCCAGAGGTTCCTGTGCCAAGGGCTGGCAGTGATTCTGCCCCAGGCACTTCTCAGCACCTTCCCAGCCCTCACTGACTGAAGCTCTCGGTGCCTCTGGGCTGTGCCCGGGCTGGCTGCAGGCAGTGCCCCAGCCCTGCTGGGCTGGCAGAAGAGCTGCTCATCAAGAGAAATGTGCTTTTGAAGCTCTTCTTGCTTACCAGGAGCTGCCTCTGTGCCAGGAGCCCAGCCCAGCTCAGCAGCACAGACACAGCAGCAGGACTTTAATGACCCTCTGGGGCTTTGTGCTCAGGCCCTGAACATCAGTCCCTCAGAGGCAGCTGAAGAAACCTCTCCACAACTCCAAGTCAGAATCCAACTCCAAAGTTTCTTGGACTTTTAATGGGCCCCACTGAGGGACACGACTCAGAAAGTGTCCCCAGGTCCCAGGCAGAGCAGAGAACTGGAGGCACTGATGCCAGGTGGGGACAAAGAGAAGCCAAGTCTTGGTGGCCTGGGGCACAGCAGCAGGGTCTGTGCCACCAAGGGCTGGGAGGAGACACCTTGTCCTGAGGCCCTGGGGCCTCCTGGCACAGCCCCAGCCAGGCTGGGCACTGTCAGCCCCTTGTCCTGCCCTCAGCATCCCCCCCTAGCCCACATCCCAGTGGCCTCCAGGATCTGCTGGAAGGAGTCCCTGGGGAGCCTTGCTCAGCACTGGCCCTGGGGGCTCCTGAATGCTCCCAGGGACTGCAGGTTTTTCAAAGGACTTTGGGTTTTGGTTTATCTCGACTTTCTGAGAAGTTTGTGCAATCATGGCCTCCAATTATCTGCTGTAATTAGTCCCTGGAGAGGCTTTGTCAGTAACAGCACTCAGTTGGGCTCATTAATACTTCAAGGTACTTCAGTTATTTTAAGGTACTCGATGTTTCCCTTTTGATACAGACTCTGTGAGAAGTTTGTGCAATCATGGCCCCAATTATCTGCTTTAACAAGTCCCTTGAGGTCTTTGTACTGACACTCAATGGGCTCATTAATACTTTGAGGTACTCAAGGTTTTTAAAGTACTTTGGATTTTCCTTTTCACACTGAGTCTTTGAGAAGTTTTTGTGCCATCCTGGCTCCCAATTCTCTCCTCCAAGGAGTCCATGAGGAGCCTGTGTTGGGATGGAACTCAGTGGGACCCATTCATGCCTTGACACACTTTGGGGTTTTCTTCTGACTTTGACTCCTGGACAGGTTTGTACAATCTCCTCTCAGGTCCTGAGGTTCCAGGGCTCAGCTCCAAATGCACCATGGGGATTGTTAGCATCAAGCAAGTCCTGACAAACCATGGCTCTGCCTTGATTTACCTCCACTCTACTGCAGTTCATTAGGAGAGTTTCCTTTTTCAGTTATGGAGAAATATTTCAATGAGCTTCTAGCAAGTATGTATTCCTATTTTAAAGGGTGTCTTTTATTGCTGTTCTTATTACACAAGAGGTGATTGCAGCATTCAGTGACTGATATTGATCCAGCAGGGACTCTCCTAAGGAGCTCTGGCCTGCTCAGAGAAGCTGTGCCATGAGGTCTGATGCAGCGTGGACAACCTTGCTCCACATTCCCCAAGCCCATTTTGTCTCTCCTCACTCACCTGGGACCTGCTTTGCTCAGAGAACTGGCTGTACACAGCCAAAGAGGGGTCATTTTCTATTGTATTTTGAACCAATCTAAAACTCCTGAGTTTCCCCGTTGAAAACAGACATCCTCCTCAAGTGTGTGCCAAGCCCAAGCTGCCACCAAGGAGGTTCCCCTTCCCTAAGGCAGATCCCTGAAAGGAATATTTTAGACACACAGGAAGTTCTGCAATAAACACAAATCCAGAGTTTGTTCAGGGCAGAGTTAGACCAACTCCTGAAGGACAGACCAGCTTTGAACTCCTTGCAGCTGAAAGCTCTGAGTTGGGAGGTGTGGGAGAGACCCAAGAGTGAGGGAAGGGAAATGCAGAGCACCCAGCAAGTGCTTCTGTGCAGACAGGCTGTGGGGAAGGGCACTGCAGAGCTGCCCTGGGCCAGCTGTGAGGGTGGATCATCATCCCAGTCTGCACTGGGCCATTACAAGACACTGTTGGATGGACACTGCACCGACCCCAGCGCACCAGCCCCTTGCTCAGGGCTGCTGTCACTGCCCAGAGCCAGAGGGGATCCCTGGCTGGGGGCTTGTGCCATGGCCACCTGCCCTGTGCCGCGCTGGCCGCTCAGGCACCAGGAACCAGCAGCAAAGGACACTGCCAGGGCCAAAGGCCAGCTCAGCCAGAAAGGGGCAGTGCTGGCACTGTTTCCATGGCAGCCCTCACTGGGGGTGACACCTGGGTCACCTGTCCTGGCCCCTGCCATGGAAAGCCCTGGCAGGGACTGAGGGCACAGACACTGGCACTGAGACACGGCTGGGCCGCGTGCTGAGCACAGGGCTGAGCACGCAGAGATGGTTTTGTTCTTGCTGAGCTGCAACAGAGCCAAGGCCTGTCCTGCCCCTTCTCCAGCCACCCTGGGCAGGGGCTGGGGCTGTGGGGAGCTTGGCAGGGGACACAGCCAGGACAGGTGACCCCAGCTGACCCCGGGGATACCCCAGACCACAGGACATCATGCTCAGTGTATGAAGTGCGGGGAACAAGGAACACGGGGGGAATGTTGGAGTGAGGGTTTTTGCCTTCCCAGGTAACTCTTAGGCAAGAGGGGGCCCTGTTTCACCAGTGGGCAGGGTCAGTACCAAAGACACAGACACCAACTTAAGGAATCCTGTAATTTATATAATGCACAGCTGCAAAGAATTACAAAAGGATAAGCTTAGCAAAGCACATAATCATTAGCAAAGAATTACAAAAGAAGCTCAGCAATCCATCCAGTCATTACTAACAAAGATTGCCTGCAGTGATTAAAGAAAGGTCCATCACCAGTTACCCTCAGACTTTACCATCACCCAGATCCACACATCAGCTGGGGAAGCCAAGGACTGCAGAGCCACTCCCAGACACTGGGAATTCCTGCAGGTGCCTCCACCTTTGCAGGCAAGGAGCCTCCAAGCCACTGTGAGAGGACACAGCTTTTACACTGTTAAACAAACAAACTGACATCACTGCTAGTGTGGGAACATCTGGTTTCATTCTCCTGATTGGTTTCTCCCAAAGCCTGGCCAGGGCTCAAGGAGGAATCAAGGGAGTTGACTTTGATCCTTCAGCCCCAAACAAGGCCAGAGGAGGCCTTGTCTGGTTTCTGAATACAGAAATAGAAATCCATGTCTTATCAAGGAACACATTCACTGTTCATAATGCTTTGTTAGGGAGTGGATACAAATATAACATTTGGTTGGAAGGTTCATCTAGAGATGAACTTTGCCTCCAGGCCTGTTCAGGCCTTGCTACTTGGATGGATCCTGAGACCTACAATGAAGTACAACCTTCATAACCATTCTTTCAATAGCACAGTTTAGGTTTAGATATTAGGCATAAAGGCATCTCCCCTTGTGCTTCAATTAAGTGTTGTTAAATTTCATTACTCAGAGCTATTCACATTCCTTTTCAAACATGCCTAAAGAGTTGCTACTATTCTCTCTTCTATATCAAATGCCTCTCTTTTCTTGAGACTGTCTCTTTTAAGACAAGTCTCAATATTCCACTTCCCATCACAAAGTGTCACAACAACTCGAACATGGAATGTCAGAGTGCACACCAAGTGCACACACTGCAATGATGACAGACACTGCCACAAATGCATTTCACAGCAGCCTCCTTTGGTAGCCATGAAGCCAATCCCACCAAGAAGATTTTTCTTCTTTCTGCCACTCTTCTCCTGCTCCTTCTCTCAAGGTGATTGCTGACTGTTGGCCTTCAAACCCATCACTGACAGCAGTGCAACATTCCTGTGCCATGAAAGCCCAGGCTCCTCCTTGGCCAGCAAGCAGATAATCCAAGGCCATGCGGTTCTGTGGAGTCCCCATTTGCGTTTGTTGGAGCCCATAGGATGTGCTACTGGACATTTTAACAGCATCATTTGCTACTTCCAATAATCCTTTCAGCTTATTCATGTCAACTCCACAGGACAGGGCAGCACACATGGGGCACAGGATGAACCAGAATCTTTTGCTTTCTGAAACCCAAGGCACTCCTTGGGAGGAAAATGTTCTCTGGGCTCCAGGTCTTCCTTGTGGTTGTTGCTGAAGGACCCTAAATGGTGGCCCTGCAGCCAGGAGTGGGGTAACACTGACACTGACCAGCTCCAGCAGCCCAAGCTCTACTGACATGGGGAGTGATGGTGAAGCACAGAAATCCTCTCACACTGTGGCCTCTGTAACTAGAACAAGCTTCGGTTCTCCTGAAGGGAAATCTTAGTGAGTCCTGTCAAACGGATCATTGTATTCCTGTGTTTTCTTGAACTGTCCCTTCATTGACAGTTACGAGTCAGAGCCCATGGACAGAGTTCTGGCCAGCCCACAGGGTGGGCCCTCCAAGGGAGCCCCATTCCTCCCAACTTCAGCTGAGAACAAACCCAGCAATTACTGACATGGAGTACTTTGGCTACCCTGATCTTGAAATTTGCAGAACTAATCATTAAATTTTGATGACTAATCCCGTGGTGAAACACTGGAGGTGTTTGTGGCAAACAAAGATTCTGGCTGACTATCAAGGTACAACTTACAGACATCAATAGTACTTTAGTGACACTGTTCTTAATTTTTTCTAAATCTCATTCAAGATAGGAACAAAAATTGTGTTGTCCATGGAGGTGGTGCCTTTTTAACTCCAGAATAATGCCCCCAAGTCCTTTGCTGTTCAGCTTTACCATGTTGTCTGTGGCTAACAAGGATTGGTGGGGCCCTTTCCCCTTTGGCTGGAAGGGGGCCGGGTCCCAGTCCCTGAGGGCACCCAGGCTCCTGGATGGAATTTGCGTGCAAGTCCCTCAGTGTCACAGCAGCCTTCACAGGGAGCCCTGTGGATCAGAGCATTTTCCAAAGGGGCCATTGGGCCAAACAAGGAGATTTGGTCTGGCAGGATGTGTAAAACAGTATCCTGTAACACCTACTTGTTCTCACACAGAATACTTGTCTGCAGGGACATATTCCCATTGTTCCTGCCCAGGTTTCAGGATTCAATGCTGTCTTTCCTAGAAGCTGCTCCTTCAGCTGCCTCAGGAGGGCCTTTTGGCCTCCGGGCCCACACTCTGGCTCCATTATTAAGACTGCTGGATCCAAACCATTTATCTCCACAAATGGTAATGACTGGAGGTGGATCTCCTTTTTTCACAATTGTGCTTAAAATTGCAATATCAATAATTGTGCTACCCTGTCATGGGGTTGATGTAATTTCTCCTTTATATTCTACATCAATTCCTCCTTTCCTCCTGCCATGACATGAACACTTTTCAAGGCCAAGCTCCAAGCGAGCAGTTACCAAACCAAAGTGTCCTGGAGGAATCTGAATTCCTGTCTCAGTATTGACAGTTCTCATTTGCTTCTGATTTATCCTCATTAATTCCAATGCATGAAGGTCCAGCCCTGCAACCTTTGGGCTGGCCCTGCCAGGGGCCATCACACCCAGAACAATTTCCCAGGCAGTCCAAGTCTCACTGCCCATGGTTGTAGTTGCAAATTGGGTGCAGCCGTGCACAGCCAGGGGTTTCCATTTCCCCAGTGGGCCATTGTTAAGGGTATGGAGCACATCTGGGAGATGGGTTCTCCATGGGGACAGGTTCCCATCTCCTCTTTTTTTCAACTGCTCTTTTAACAACCCCTTCACCTGTTCAACAAATCCTGCAGCTTGAGGATAGTCTGGTACATGAAAAACCCTGCAGTCTGAATCACGGTATTTTTCACAGTAACAGACAAAGCACTCTGCATCACAGTATCAGCAAACCCTGTAAAAATAGACAATTTCATCCCCTCCTCCTTTTTTCATTGTATACAATCTCACAAAGTTTACTTCTGACATTAGGGTCCTGGCCAATCCTTTTCTGTAGAGTGTTTAGTGTTACATCCCTGAGCAGCCAAAGCTACCAAATTAGGATTGTCAGCACTATTTCACATTATTACTATTTTATACATTGATATAGATATTGATATAGAAATATAGATATAGATAGATAGGTATAGACATACATATAAAACATATATATCAATATATATATTAATGTCTTATTATACTATAAATATGTACATAGTTATTTATGATATTAATATTTCACTTGCACAAATGCATCCAAGCTCAAGATTAAAACCTTCTTCTGTTGCTCCATGTGGGAGCATTCCAACAATAACTGTTCCTTCTGAAGGTGCTATTTCCAATGTACTGTTAACTAATTCATCTTTGTCTGCCCAAACCCACAAGTTGTTTTCCTTTTCCGTATGCAATTTTTGGATACATTTTAAGACATCCAGGGGTTCAGCTTATTTTAACCAACTGCCCCACTCCTCACACAGTGCTGCGACCTCAGCCCACTCCAGAGCCAGCCAACTCCAGGGAAGGGCTTCCCATCTGGGAATTTCTGATGGCACTGATTCCTCACATTTACATTTAACAAGAGACATTTTGCTGTGATCTGGCCCGACTGTGCCAGTTTTGTTTTACCAGTGGGCAGGATCAGCACCAAAGACACAGACTCCAACAGAAGGAATCAGTGTCATTTACTGCACCTCAAAGCAGCAAAGGATCACAAAAGGAGCAGCTCAGTAATGCACCCAGTTATCAGCACCAAAGATTGCCTGCAGTGATTAAGAAAGATCCAGCATCATTTACCCTCAGACTTCACCATCTCCCAGATCCACACAGCAGCTGGGGGAAGCTGTCCCAGCCAAGGGCTGCAGAGCCACTCCTGGACACTGGGAATTCCTGCAGGTGCCTCCAGCCACAGGTGAGGCTCCAACCCCGCTGTGAGAGGGCCCAGCTCTGACAGTGCTGAATGAACAAACTGACAGCACTTCTAGTGCGGGAACATCTGGTTTCATCCTCCTCTTGGGTCCCTCCCAAAGCCTGGCCAGGGCCCCAGGAGGAACCAAGGGAGCTGACTTTGATCCTTCAGCCCCAAACAAGGCCAGATGTCAGATTTCATGGCCTTGTCTGGCTTGCAAATACAGAAAGATCAATACATGTGTCACTAATGAGTGGCTACATCTATCACAGTGCTAATGACCATGCATATTTCATCAGTGAGCAGATACAAAGATAGCCTTTGGTTGGAAGGTTCATCCAGAGGCCACCTTTGGCTCAGGGCCTGCTGTTCAGGCCTCACTCAGGGCTGTTGTCCAGGCCTTGGCACTTCAGGGACGTGGTTTAGTGCTGGGCTTGGCACTGCTGTGTGACCAGCTGGGCTGGATGAGCTCAGAGGTCTTTTCCAACAGAAAGGATTCTGTGATTCCGTGATTCTATCTGCTGAATTCAGCTAGGTCCATGTTAGCAGCACTCATTTGCTCAGAAAGTCTCCTCTTGCTCAGCTCCTGTGGCCTGAGGCTTCAGCTCCTTCAGCTCCTGGTGCTAAGCTGCTCATGCTGAACGAGACAACTCGGAGAGAAGAACACAGTCCATCCAATTCCTTCTGGGACATGCAGAGGGGAGGGTGTGGAAACAGGAGCATTGTTTGGTATGGCCTCCTCTCTGTCCTTCATGCCTTTCAGCACTTTGAACCAGCCAGGAGCTTTCTCCAAGAGTGCAATGGAGCAGCTGTTCCTCCTCTCATGTCTTGACTCTCTCCAGTCTCTGATCTTGCCTGGTTTTGTCCCTCTTGCTGTGCCCTCTGTTTCCCCAGGGCTCAGTGGCTGCTGCCCAGGACTGTAGGACTGGCACAGATCCAGTGGTTGAGACCCTCCTTGCTGTGGCCTTGGAGCTGCCTGGGCACAGCAGCCTCTTCCATCTGGAAGCTCCCCATGGACTGGGAGTCCCCAGCTCCGTTCCTTGCACAACCTCCAGGAGCCCAGGGCTGTCATCTCAAGTCCCTGCTAGCACTGGGGGCTCCCAGGTGCCTCAGGCTGCTGTGACACTGCTGCACACAGGAGAGAAGAGTGGCAGGGACAGTGCTGAAATGTCACTATAGGACACAAGACAACACAACGCAGAGATGTTGTTGCTCTCAAGGCAGGAAAAAGGAGAAATTTATTTTTTCACTCCAACATTTATAGATTTCCAAAGGTGACAGTGGATTGGAGGGTGAAAGTGCCACCTTTCCAAGGACAAACGAACAGTCCATCAAGTTTCTCCTCCTCCATAAAAGAATGCAAAACAATAAGTTGTTTACAGAAAGTGTGTGAGAAAGTTTGGTACAAGAATGCAAACATCAGAACACTTAGAAAATCTTAAAAAGTCAAGGCGACATTGAAAGTCTCCATGTGCTGCTGCTGCTGCTGCTGTGGGGTCATTTGTCCAGCCCTGCCCCAGAGTCAGGGATCAGATCCAGGCCCTGCTGCTGCTCCCTCGGGATCAGCCCCGGTTTGGGTGTTGCTGTCAGGGCCAGCAGGAGTGGTGGCTGGAGCAGCAGGTGCTGACAGTGCCCCAAGCCCCGGGGCTGGAGGGGTCCCTGGGCTGGGCTGGGAGGGAGCTGCCCCTTGTTCTCCCTCTGCCCCAAGCAAAGCTGAGCCAGGCACAAGTGGGGCAGCACAGCCAACAGGGAGCCTGCGAGTCTCTTCCAGCCCTGGCTGCTCAGAGTTTGGGCCTTGGAGCCTCAGCTGGCCAAAGGCAGCTGCTCCCGGTCCCTCTGGGTGTGCCCCCATGTTCAGCAGTGCTGCTCCATCAGTCTGTGCCCAGCAGTGGGGAAAAGCCTCAGCCCTGCAGGGCCAGGAGCTGCCGGGCTCTGCCTGAGCAGCTCAGCCAGCAGGAAGGGAGCTGCTCCACATGGGAACCAGGAGTAAAGGGCTGCAGCACCTCGTGCTGGGGCAGAGCCCAGATTCTGAGAGGGAATAACAGAGTTATTCATGTGTATTGGTGCATCAGCACTGCAGGTGCTGTGCCTGCAAACACAGAGTTCGAGATCTGCAAAAGAATTCTGCAGCTCTTGACTGGATCAGGATGTCAGCAGTGCTGAACTCCAGCACAGTCCAAATGAAACACTTCACACCTCTGCTCATATCTGCTAGATTTTTTTCTTCAGGGTATCCAGAGAAAAGTAAACAGAGGAGGAGCCTACATTTTCCTTGTTTATCAGAAATGTTTCTCATTTTACTGTACATTCCTTTTTAGAATGATTTTTTCTGTTAAAAAAAAAGGAAAAAAGAGAAAAAAATGAAAGATAAAAACAAAAAACAAATGTGTAGTGAAAATCTTCTCTAACTTTGGATTAAGAGGTAACTGATCTTTTTAAAAAGAGAACTCAGTTACTTTGGCATGGATCCATATTACTGACCTCAGCATCACTTTTTTAAAAGATTCTGGGTTTTGTTTGCAATATTAAGTAATTTTAAATTGTGATTGAATCAATAGGAAATTGAAAGATGGATTGTGTATGACTGTGTCTTGAGTGTAAAAATATTGCAGTTTGGAATTTGGATTTAAAGTGTTGCAAATGAAAGTTATAAATCCCAGTGGACTGTGTGACAGCAGCTTTTCCTAGAGGATGTGCAGCACTCCAAGGACTTCATCAGTGGGGTTGGGGGTACTTGGATCTTTGTCCTGTGCCACTCTGAGACGTCATGGAATGGAACTTCACCTGCCACCAGCCCAGGTCACCCTCTGCCACCAAAGCTCCTTGGACCTTGTGCCCCCAGGCAGGCACAAAGTGTTTGTGCTGTTCCCCCTTTTGCACAAACCCACAGAGAGCTGGGATTTTTCCAAGTCTCATGTCTGCATTGGGCCATATTCCTAAAGAAGCAGCAGCCCAACCTGATGAATATGGCTACTTATGTGGATGGTTGTGAGCTCTACTTCCTGCCTAGAAATCCTGAAACTGCTTCTGAATGCTGCTCCTTCAGCTCTTGGACACCTTCTCACACAGAGCTGGGAAAAAAAATCTCCTGGCCAATAGCTAAAGAGTGAGTTATGCCAAAGTTAGAGCTCTGTGGGAAATCTCTATCCATCCCTATCCTATTAATATATCCATACGTGGGGGTGTGCATGGATGTGTCTTGTACACAAAGGAAGGGGTGTGCAAGCAACGTGACTGACACTTTCACTGTCCGTGTTCATCCCATACCCATGGGTACAGAGACGTTATGGAAACCCTGGCACACACAGAGCCACAGAGCCTTCTGTCCCTGGATACAGAGACATCTAAGAGCCCCTGGCACACCCAGACCCTTCTGTCCCTGGATACAGAGACATCCAAGAGCCCCTGGCACACACACAGACCCTTCTGTCCCTGGAGGACGGAGCGTGGTGGGTGGGGGTGGTTGGTGGGCAGCGAGTCCTGGACAGCAGGCCAGACCCGGCTCCAGCCCTGCCAGGCCCTGCCAAGGCTCAGTGCAGGATCCTCTGGAATAGGAAAGCCTTTCAGCCTTGTCCCTGCCCAGAGGGGCAGTGCTGGTCTGGCAGCACAGGTTGTTTTCCCCTCAGGCTGCAGGAGATGAGAACACAACACTTGCCAGCACTGAGTGCGAGGCACAGCTCCGGCTGCTCCCCATGAACCTCAGCTCTGGGAGCACTGTCTGCCCCAAGCTCCAGGGGCTGCAGTGGGAGCCTGGCTGGGCTCTGCCCTGGGGCCATCCTGCTGGGACAGCTGGACACAGGGAGCATTCAGCTGCCACAAACAGCCAAGCCAGGGCTGCAGGGCAGCTGCTCCAGCCCGGACTGCACTGCTGTGTGCTGTGCTCTGCGGCTGGGGCTCCCCACACAGGGGACTGGACTGGAGTGCCAGAGGAGACAGAGAAGCTTCAGCTTCAGCCTCACTGAGGTGGGTGCATTGGCTGGGAAGAGTGGGGAGGCTCAAGGGGATTCACAGAGCTCATCCTGCTGCAAGGATGAAGGGAGTGGGAACACAGCAGTGAGGAGAGCTGAGGGCTGGAGAGTGGCTCTGAATGATACTAAAATGCCACTAGACCTCTGAGACATTGCTGCTCCTCAGCCAGTGACAGCATGAGTCCCTAAACCTGGGGCTCGGCCTTCCTTGTGGTCAGAGGCATCAAGATAGGCAACAGAGTGATGGAGACAGCAATGGGCTGGGAATTCACTGGGGGGAAAAAAAGGGAGCAGTTGAGAAGTAAAAGGCAGGTGGGGGAGAGAACTGTTCAGAGAAGGGCTGAGCTACAGCTTGAGCAAGCTGAAAAATGTCAATTGATTTGATTTCAGAAGGTATTGAACAAGTTTAATTTTTGGGAGGTGTCACTCTGCAAACTTGAGCTGTGTTGCCAAAATGCTCAAGCAAGTCTGTGCTGCAGGTGACACCATTTCTTCTTTGGCTGATTCTGGCCCGGTGCTGAGCTCCAGCAGAGCCCTGGCAGAGCCCAGAGCAGCCTCAGCATCCGCAGAGCCCGGCTGCAAGGAGAGAAAGCAGAAACTGCTCGTCAGCTGAGGGCTCCTGTCCCCTTGTCCCAGCTGCCCGCGGTGCCCAGGCCATGCTGGCTGTGCCCAGAGAAGTGCCCAGAGCTGCCCATCAGTGCTGCCTTTGGGAGCAGGGCAGGAGGGCAGGACATGTGCCCAGCCTGCAGCCAGCCTTGGCACATCCACCTGCTCAGCAGCTGCCCAGAGCAGGATGCTCCTGTGCTCGCTGCCATCTCCCAAAAGCTCTGATCCCACCCTGCCAAGCACACGGGGACCCACCTCATGCCATCCATGGCTGGAAGAAAAGCTGGTCCCAAACGATGTCCTCAGCCTGCTCCAAGGGCACGGCCCATCCACGCCGCAGTTGCTCTCAAGAACTTCCCGATCCAGACTGGACCAACCAGAATGCTTCCTCTAGAAAAACAAACAACAAATTGTTGAAAATAGATTACAGACAAAAAGGGAAAAAAAGAACAAAGGGAAAAATCATATCTCTGTGAGGGGATTGAGGAAGGCCCAAGCCCTGCATGCCAGGGAAAAACCCAGCCATGTGTGCGCAAAGCCCAGGTTTTCTCCCTTCCCCCTGCACTGTCCCCCACAATAACCGTGATCCCAAAGCAAACAAGGGCAGTGGAGCTGCCCAAGCCCTTCCTTGCCTGCACAGCAAAGCACCTGTGCACAGATTTGGGAGTCCCACCCCTGCTCCCACCACAGGGGTTTGTTTGTGTTGGGCTGGCTGCCCCAGCCCCAGCCCCAGCCTGGAGCACGGTGGGTGCTGGGGGCTGTTGGCAGGACCAGGAGCCCACTCCCATTTCGTACCCACCCCAGCCCATGCCCCCAGCCCTGCCAAAAGCAGCTGGGCAGCCGACTGAAGGATCAGCTGCATCTGCCTCAGCAAAAGGGGAACCTTTGCTTCCCAGCCAGGCTGGGCAATGCCCAAATCTGGGAGCATTTCCCCAGATGTGGACTCATCTGCAAATTCCCTGTGGAGTTTGGCTTTGAAGAAGGTGCCACAATCAAAGTGCATCACCTTCAACTGCTGGTGGCCAGGTTGAGGAAGAGGTTGTCATCCTTCATGTCATCCTTGATGTCATCCTCGCTGTCTCCTGCAGCAGCAGCCCCACCCGGTACAGCTTCTCTGGGGGCTCCTTCTCCTTCCCTGGGGTGAGACCAGGCTGTCAGGGCTCTGCCCAGGGCCCCAGCTGTCAGGGAACCAGGACAAGCAAAATCTGCTTGGATGGCAGCCACCAGGGCTGGGCAGAGCAGCTCAGCTCCAGCACAAGGGCTGCATGTTCCCATCCCATGACCCTGGTGCAGTGACACGGGCTGGCTTTCTTTGCTTCTCATTGCCAAGGCATTTGTGCAGTTGTAACTTACCAGGGCCCTGCAGCACAGTGTGCCTGTGGCTCTCTCCCTTCTTCTAGGGCAGATGAATATCCTGCATCCAAGGATGACAGAACACCTCTTCTAATGAGGGTCTGGCCAAGGGGTGCATGGATAAACACCACCCAATCAGATTTTGGCACTCTGGGGAGAGAAACCAGAAACTGCCCGTCAGCTGGAGAAGGCTCCTGTCTGCTTTGCTTCACTATTCCCATGCCCAGGCCATGCTGGATGCGCTCAGAGCTGGGCCTGAACTTTCCCATCAATTCTTGGTTTTGGGGGAGAGCAGGACATGTGCCACCTCCTCAGCAGCTGCCAGAGCGGGATGCTCCCGAGCCCGCTGCTGTCTCCCAGCACTGGTATTCCCCCTGTGCCCAGAGAAGAGGATTCACCTGGAGAGAGCCGTTGTGGCAGTGAGAGCTGGCCCCAGCTGAAGTTCCAGCCCCTCCTGAAAGGCATCTTCCCACACACCATCTCATGCAGCAGGATGCCCAGGGACCAGATGGTAGCTGGCTCGCCATGGTACCAGCCAAAGCGGGTCCATTCCGGGGGACTGTATGATGGTGTTCCTGTGGAATACAGATGGAGTTCAGCAGGGGGATGCTGCTGCTCCCAGAGCCTGGCCCCAGCACCCCTGGGCAAGCGGGGGCTGCATCAGTGGCACAGAGGGTGACCACTGTCCTCTCACCAGCATCTGGGACTGGTGTACAAACTTGGGATTGCAAAAGAAGCCACTGTTGTGGGAAGGGGACAGTGGAAGCCCTGGCTAGGCCTGACCATGACATGCAAAGGAAATACCCACTGCGTGCTGGGGAAAAACCATGCCCTCATTCTCCCTGTCTGCATTGACCCAAACATATTATAAAGGCAAGACAAACAGGGCAAGTGGAGCAGTCCAAGCCCTTCCTCTTGCCTGCACACCAAACCAGCTGGGGCACAGGTTCTGACCTCCCTCTCTGCTACCCTGACCCACGACTGTTTTTGTCAGGCTGGCTGCACCAGCCCAGCCCCAATCCTGGGCACAGTGGTGGGCAAAGGCTGCCAGCAGGGCTGGAAGATGGCTCCCCACCCAGCCCTGCTCTAAAGCAACTCAGCTGCAGATTCAGTCCCACGAGTGGCAGCAAAAGGGAGAATCCCCGCTGCCACACCCAGCTTGGGCTGTGAGATCTTGGGCCGTGAGATGCCAGGAGCAGGAGCACAGTCCTGTGTAGGCTCACCTGCAAAGTGAGTGTAGGCTGTCTCTTGCAGGTAGGTGCCACAGCCAAAGTCAATCAATTTGGCCTGCCCGGTGGACAGGTCAACCAGGATGTTCTCTGGCTTGATGTCGCAGTGCAGGACCCTGCAGCTGGTGCAGTGCCGCACGGCCTCCAGCACCTGCCGGAACAGCTGCCGCGCCACCTCCTCGCGCAGGAACCCCCGTGCCCGAATGAAATGCAGGAGGTCCTGAGACTGCTCTGGCCGCTCCAGCACCATCAGAATGTCGCTGGGCAGCTCAAGCCACTCCAGCAGCTGGACGACACCAGGAAAGCCTGTGGACACCTTGTCCTGCAGCACAACCTCCAGGGGAGCGCTGGTGCCGTCGGGCTGCGGGAGGAGCACGATGCCGTCAGTGGGGCCGATGCTGGGCCAGGGCTGGGCAACCCCTCAGCCAGTCCGGGATGCTCTGCACCCTGCGATGGCCCCACGCCCGCTCTCTCTTGGGATGTCCTGGCGGCTCCCACCCTGCCGGGGCTCGGCTCATCCCCGCCCGGCACGGCCCGGCTTCTCCCGCTGTCCCGGCTCACTCACCAGCTCGCTCCAATGCCAGATGCAGTTCCGAGGCACCCTTTTGATGGCCACCTGCAAGCCAAGGGGAGCAGCGGGCTGAGCTCAACGCCCGCCCTGCCCAGCCCCATCCTCCTCCTCCTGCGCCCCCTCCTCCTCCGCCCGCCGCCGGCCCCGCCGCTCACCGGGGCGCCGTCCGAGAGCCGCGTTGCTGCGAAGACACTGCCGAATCCGCCGCACCCCAGCAGGGAACCCAGCCGGTACCGCTCCTGCAGGGACTCCTGCGCCTTCCCTGCGGGCGGGACGCGGCTGTCAGCGCTCGGCCCGGGGCCAGCAACGGCCCCCGAGCGCCCCTCACCCGCCCCGGCCCGGCCATCCCGCGGCGTTCGCTCTTTGCAACGCGACCCGGGAGCCGCGGGGCCGGGGGCCGCGCTGCCGAGCGGCGGAGCTCAGGCCGGGCAAGCCGCAGCGGAGGCGGCGGGAGATGCAGCGCCGCGTGTGTCCTCCGCGGGCCCCGGGAGGAGCCGGGGCCGGGGCCGGGGTCGGGGTCGGGGTCGGGGTCGGGGTCGGGGCCGGGGCCGGGGCCGGGGCCGGGGCCGGGCCAGGCGGAGCCAAAAGCCGGCGATGCCGCCCCAGGCACTGAACCCCGCCCAGCAGCGCCAGCGCCAGCACGGCCAGAGCCGGGCTGGGACCAGACCTCGGTGGGACGGCCGGGGGCGGGCACGGGGCAGCCCCGCCCGGGGCCGGGGGCGGGCCGGGGGCATGGCCCGGCCGGGCACGGGGAGAGGGAGGCGGGGAGAGGAGGGGAGACCGGGAAAGGGAGAGCGGGAGAGGTACGGGACAGCGGGGAGGGAGAGGGAGAGGGAGAGGAGAACGGAATCTGAAGTTTCTTGTCTCGCTGTCGCTGCTGCTGCTGCTGCCGCTGCTGCTGTGGCTGCTGCTGCTGCCGCTGCTGCAACTGAAGCTCCGGGGCAGTTTGTCCCCGTGTCCGTTTGTCCGTTGCCCGCTCGCCCCCGCCTCGAGCCCCACGTTCCCCGAGGGCAGCCCCTGAGCCTGTCCAAACACGGGAACTTTGCCGAGTTCAGCCAGAGTCTGGACTCCTGCACAGTGCCTCAGGAATCCCCTCGGTCCCTGCTGTGCATTGTCCCTGCTGAGGGTCAAACACTCTCAGAGCGCAATCCCTGAATGCAGAATTTGTACCTGACACAAACACTGCACTTACCTCTCCAACATTGCTTTCCAAGAAAAACAGGGGAAGCCAAACTGTGTGCAGGTCATGGTATCTTAAAATGTCTAAAACTTGCCAACTCGTGGATCTTAGCGGTGAGATCTGTTTGGAATTAATGGGATGGACAACTAGTGCAAGATGGAAAAGGGGAGCATAAAAATAAATCGAGAAAAACGTCTTGAATTGTTTCAATTTTCATTTAATTTCTTAAAAGCTCTTTCAGTTTTTCCAGAATCTTCTCCTCAGTCCTGTTTGCTTTTTCCAAGAACCTTTCCTGGTGAACGAGGTGCAGCTTCTGTCACAAGGTGTGCCACCAACTGCAGCTTTCCACACTGTGTGTGCAGCACAACACTTGCAGCAAAGCAGGACAAATATTTGAAGAATTTGACAGCTTGTTCTTTTCTTTTCCTTGTGGGCTGGGCAGTTGTGCCATTGGTAAGGTTTTCATTGTTACTGTTCTACCCTAAGAAAACATGACAGGCTACCAAGAACTCTTAGGGAATGCAAGCCTGACTGAATGCAGAGAAACAATCTGCAGAGCCTGCAGCCAGAAGTGGAGAGCTGTGTGATAATCATTCCAACACCCCCAAGGACATCTTGAAAATGATCTAGAAGATGAAAATGGGCTGACAGGGAGTTTGTTTCTGTCTTCAGTCCAGATACTTCTACATCAGAAAACAATTCCACAGTCTCCATCTAAATCAAGAGTACAATCAGTTCATTAAAAGCACCAAAACAAACTGGACCTCTCAGGAGATGACTGAAATAATCTGAAAAGGGAAAATGCAGGAGAAATGCATTTCTCAGCACTGCAGTACTTGCCTACCTGAAACCCTCCTCCATTTCCTCTGCATGCCTGGATCTGGCAGTGTCAGTTCTGTATTCAGTGGTGCCTCCAGCCCTGAATCCCCTCATCTACAGCCTGAGGAACCAGGAGCTCAAGGCTGCAGTGAGGAGACTGATGACTGGACATCTTAGGAAGCATTAAACTGATTGCCAATTTCAGCGAATCACTTGTAATAAAAGTCATCTTTTATAGCTCTTTTGGTTTGGTTCTTTGATTTCCCTGTCGTTTTCCTTTTTAAATATTCTTCCTAAAGCTAGACGATTGTTTCTGCCATCTCTGACTTTGTTTCTCTCCACCTTCCCTGTGGCCACAGACTGTGACAATGAGGGGCTGCAGTCTCAAAGGTTTTAAAGGAACTAAAGGATCACCCAGCAAAGTTTTCTGCAGAGATCCCACTATTCTTGCCTTCTCTGGAGCTGCAGCAGCAGCAATGTCTGTGTGCAGAGCTGGAGCAGATCAGTGCTGGCACAGCAGCTGTGCCCAGCAGCAGCAGCAGCACTTGGTGTTGGCAGTGCTGCTGCCGTGGCCCTGCCCCGCTGCCCTGGTGGCCCTGGTGTTGCTGCAGGGCCTGAGTGCTCTCAGGGCCGGGCACAGTCCTGGGGGTGGCAGTGCCGGGGCTGCAGCAGGGACAGGCCATGGGCACTGCTGGGGCAGCGCTGATGCCTCAGGCCAGGCCCTGGGGGCTCCAGGCTCCTTGCCCAGGCTCTCTCAAGAACACGGCCAGGCCAATGCTCCTGCAGTGCCTGGTGCTGCTCCCTTGCCAGAGGCACCCCAGGCCAGGGGGGCACATCTGGGCTGCTGTGTCTGCCTGTGGGGCTCCCTGTTCTGGGCAATGAGGAGGAGCTGCAGAGGCTCTGCAGGACTGACAGGATGGGCTTTGGGCCTAGGAGGAGAAGCTGAGGCGCCTGGGCTGCTGGAGCTTCTGAAGAGGAGGCCCAGGGCTCATCCTGCACCTGCTGCAAGGGTGGTTTCAGAGAATCCCAGAATCAGCAAGGTTGGAAAAGACCTTGGAGATCATCAAGTCCAACCTGTGCCCTGACACCACCTTGTCTCCCCCGGGCCTCCTCTTCTCCAGGATAAACAACTCCAGCTCCCTCAGCCTCTCTTCACAGGACTTGTGCTCCAGACCCTTCACCAGCCTTGTTGCCCTTCTCTGGACACACTCCAGCCCCTCCACGTTCTTGCTAAATTTGGGGTCCCAGAACTTGACACAGCACCCGAGGTGCTGCCCAACCAGCGCCCAGCACAGGGGAAGAATTGCTCTCCTGATCCTGCTGGTGACACCATTCCTGGTCCATAGGAGTGCCAGGGGTTGGATGAGGGAAATGGTCGGGAGGGGGCAGGAGACACAGTCTGATTGACTCTCAACCATGAAGGGTCTTGATTTTCATACCTATTCAGTCTGCATTAGAAGGTGCTGGGGGTCAATATCAACTGGACATTGCTTATATCAATCTATAAACAGGAAAAAAAATTAAACAGAACAAACTGTTCTCTCTGCATATACTGTTTTCAAGACAGTATATACACTTTGAATACACTTCAGATATCTGTCTAATTAATTACAGAAAACTTGAAAACTTCTGTTATTCCAAATGGCTTTTCTTCTTTGGGCATGTTGAACAAATGTTTATGAGCTTTTCTCACTGAATTCCTGAACTGAAGAGCTCAAGAAAGAAGAGGACTCTGGAGTAGGAAAATTCATCATCAACCTCCAAGTGGCTGAGGATCCATCCCCATCAGAGCAGCAATGAACAGCAATGGGCACAGCTTTGTGGCTACCCCAGCTTTGGGATGGGCCCTGGGCCTGGAGCAGGAGCAGCTCTTGAGGGCCCCAAGGCCGGGGCTCTTGAGCTGCCCTGGGCACATGGGATGGCAGCAGGGGCTGCAGAGCTCTCAGCACCTGAGCCAGAGGGGAGCAGGGCAGGCAGGGAGCCTCCTTTGGCCTTGCCCAGCACCTTCCCCCATGGCTGGGGCTGAGTCCTGTGTGAGCTGCAGCTGCTGCTGTGCCCTTGGCAGGGGCTGAGGCCGTGGGGCCAGTGGCCAGAGCAGCCTGGCCTGAGCAGAGCTGTGGGGCCAGAGCCGGCTGGGCTGGGCTGGGGAGAGGCCCTTGGTGCTGCCCAGAGCTCAGGGCAGCTGGCAGAGCTTGCAGGGAGCTGGGCTGGGCTCAGAGAGCCTGCCCCAGAAAGCATCCGTGTCCATCTCAGCCTGGCTGAGCGTGCAGGGGCAGGACTCAGCCCAGGCCGTGTGGGGCAGGGCCAGCGCCTGTGCAAGGCATTGAAAACAGGCAAGTGCCCCAGAGAGGAGGCTGCTCTGTGCCCTTGGGGGCACGGACAGAGCAGGGAGGGGGCCCAGGACATTTGTCAGTGCCAGCCTCTGTGCCCAGCCCTTGGCAGCCCTGGCTGCTGAGGCCAGCTTTGGCCTGGGCTGAGTTTGGCTGTGGCCCAGCTCCATCCTCCTGCAGGGCTCAGGGCCTGTTCCCGGCCATGGCCAGCCCTGGCCGGCCTCTCTGCTGGCCCAGAGGCCGGCAGAGCCCGGGGCAGGGCTGTCTGTGCAGGCCCACAGGTGCCAGGGGCTGTGCAGGAGCTGGCAGAGGCTGCCCAGCAGGGAGGCCATGGGGCACAGAGCCCCAAGGCTGCTGTGGGCAGCACGGCACAGGGGCCGTTCCCAGCCGCAATGCTCCTGGCCTGGGCTGGGCCTGCACAGGGGCTGGGCCACCATGGCTGGGCCAGCACAGGGCCACCAAGGGGCCACGCACCCACTGCCGGGGCTGACAGCAAGGCCAGGCACACACAAGCAATTGCTGAGCATGGCCTGCGCTGGCCAGGGCTGACTGTGCCACAGGCAGAGCTCAGCTGCCCTTGGGGGCTGCAGGAACAGTCAGGAGCCCAAAGAGCCTCCATGGCTGTGCTGGAGACCAAGGCTGGAGCAGGGAAATGCAGGGCTGCTGCGGGATGGGGAGGGCATTGAATTCCTCACACCTCAGCTCTCTGATGATCCCAGCACCATGCTGGGCCCTGTTTCAGACTGAGCAGAGCAGATGTTGATGGGACAGGAGCCCTGTGGGGCTGTCATGGACTTGCAGCTTGCAAGGTGCTCTGCTCTCCCTCAGGTGCTCTCAGAGAGATCCAATCCCAGCTGGGCACCTCAGGGCACAAGTGGCACTGCCTGTTCATGGGCACACAACTGATGTCTGCCTGGAAAGGGGCACAGGTTTTAATATCTGTTATTTTCTTAATGTAGAAACAAATCTTTATTATCTGGGTTATTTGACTACTTTAAGAAATGGCAACATTTTCCCATGAGGAACAGGAATTTCCTGGATCTACTGGATTCTTCTACAGATGGTAGAAGAAGAAATACTGATCTTCCCCTCTACTTCTGTCACCAATGTTCCGTCTAATATTTAATGAACCTCTTTCATCAGGTGTTTCCAACTTTCCTGTTTAAATGGCCATGTCTCTTCACTAGACCAGCTGGATCTATGACCTTCCCTTTTCTCACTGATTTCCTTCTCTAGATGCTCTCTAGTCATTCAAGTGCCTCTTAACTGACTGGTTTCATACTTTGAGCTTCATGGAGTTGCACAATGTTTCTGAAGTTCAAATAAATATATAATTAATCATCATCTTAATTGTGTTTATATGTGTGTCTATATCTATCACAGAATTACCTTTTCTCATGTGCTTGTCTAAAACTGTTCCTGTATGGAAATCCCCTGAGGATGGGGGACATGTCAGATGCTGCTGGCACATCTCAGAGAGCTGAGGGAAGAGCTGTGATGGTTATTAAACTGTATCATCTTCAACTTGTGTTTCTGGGCAAGAAACCTTTCTGTGCCTCTGAGTGTCACCAGGCCCTGAGCCCGAAGGACACAAACCTGATGAGCTGTGGTTCCCACTACAGGGGCACTTGGACCTTGGTTCTGCACAGGAGAGCTCTTCATCCACTTTCTCTTTTCTTCCCTCTTGGCATGGAGGGAGCTCCTGCCTTCAGTGTGTGACTCGTGTGTGCAAAGAGCAAATCTGGGCAGAATTGGGGCAGGGAGGGTTTGGGGGACCTTGGGATCTGTGCTGGGCACGGAAGTGTTTTCTATTGCTCTGAGACTGTCTGCTGTGGGAAGTGGATTTAATATCCAGCAGAGGAATGACTTTGGCGTTTCATGGAGCTGTGCCTTCCCTTGGCTTTGTTGGCTGAAAATCAATGAACATCCCTCTGTGTCTCGGGCAGCTCCTTCTCCAAGGAAAGCAGGTGGGACTTGGAGCCAAGGAGCTGAAAGCTGCAGGTGCAGCCTGGGCTGGAGGGAGCTCAGATTTGCACAAGGCTGCTCTGAGTGCCAGGGCTTGGATGGGGGAAATGGTGGGGTGGGGGCAGGGACAGGGTCTGATTGATTGTCAGCTGTGAAGGAAGGGTCTTGATTTTCATATCTATTCAAACTGCATGAGGAGGTGCTTAGATTCAATGTCAGTTGGAGATTGTACATATCAATGTATTAACAGGGGAAAAGAAACCTAAACAGGACCTAAAAAATGATTTCTCACTGTCTTTTTAAAGAGATTATATTCAATTTGAATAGGCTTCTGAAATCTGTCTAATTAACCATAAATTATTTGAAAACTGAAATCAAATTATTCCCAGAGGCTTGGCTTGTTAAGTTGTTCTGAATGTCAATGAGTCCTGGGACACTGAATTCCTGCACCAAAGAGCTGCAGGCTGAACAAGCCTCTGCAGCAGTGAAATCCAGCAGCAGCCTCCAAGTTGCTGAGGATGTCAGCAGCCCCCACTGAGGCCATCCCTGCCCAGAGACCATGGGGGAATGGGCAGACAAGGAGAGCGTCCCTGGGGCTGGGCCAGCAGAACTCAGAGGCACCAGCGGCTCCAGCTGGGCAATGGAGTGTGGAATGTGGCTGGGAAAGCCCTGCCTGGGCTGTGCCAAGCAGGACAGACAAACCCTGACTCCCACCCACTAAAAAACTCTCTCAATGAGACATTTTAAAGAAATTGCAATTGTTTGTGTACTCTGAGTTGGACTCCCTGGAGAAATACCAATAAGAGATCCTCAGAAGCTCAAAACAACCAAACAGCCTTTACTGGCAAACACAGAAAAGTGGAGAAACTTCAGCAAAAGTTTTAATACGATATTCAATCAACCAAAAAACCACTTCTTAATGCAATAACGTGGCCCATTCAAATTCAGAAACTGTAAACATGTTCAATTTAATTAAACTCAAAATTTGCAAGGGGGATGGAATTAGAAGATACAGAAAGAAAGACAAAAAACATTTAGGAACACACACACAGCTACTAACTCCTGGATTCCAGCAGTGTTCGGATGGAAATGCCGAAAGGAGGTAGGGTCAAGATGTGTGCTTGCCTTGTGCTCAGCCTTCAATACCCCTTGGTCTTCCTGGGCCCTTTCCCCAGGTGGAACTTGGGCTCATTTGGTCGCTCAGGAGCTGGGCTGGGGCTCCAGAGGTGGCTGTGGAGCATTGCCTGTGCTGTGCCAGGGACTGGCAGCCACTGCTGGGCTGGGATAGAGGCTCTGGAGGGATTGGGGTTCCAGGTCAGGGCAGTGCTGGGGTTGCAGGGCAGGGCAGTGCTGGGGTTCCAGGACTGCCCATTCCTCCCCCACACATGAAATGTTTCCAGCGAACAATCTACTCCAGTCTGTCACGACAGGGAATGTTGGAGGTGAAGTCCCAGTTCCTGCCATGGACACCTGGCCATGAAGGACAGTTCTTTTCCATAGGATTGAAAGCACAGAGCCCCAGTGTTTGGAAGGCAGGTGTGAATTTCACTAGGCCAAGGCCTGCCAGAGTTGTCTGTAATGGCAGATTGTTCTGGGAGTACTCATTGGGTATAGGGAATAGCTGGACCAATCAGGGAGCCCGGTAGGCCAAACCAGCCAGACCTGTTCCGTGTTCCCTTGGTTTTATGGTGCCTCATAGTGTCACAATGGTCCCAATGATTCCATGGGGCCTTGCAGTATCACAATGGTCTCTGTGGTTCCCTAGGCCCCACAATGTGACATGACTCCTCTCTTCCATGAGCCCTGTTGTGTCACAATGGTCCTTGGACCCTGGGGGTTTGCTGTGTCACAATGGTCTTCTTTGGCTCCACAGTGTCACAATGGACCACTGATGACATGAGTCCCCTCTGTGTCACCCTGGAGCTTTGGTTCCATGCAGCCCTGCAGTGTCACAAAGGCCTCTTGGTTTCATGAGGCCCCACAGTATCACAATGGTTTTCTTGGTTCTGTGGGGTCCCCCAGAGTCACTATGGTCTCACTGGTTCCATAAGGCCTCACAGTGCCACAATGCTCTGCTTATGCCATGGGGCCTCATAGTGTCACAATGGTCTCCATGATCCCATGAGTCCCCTAAATGCCCCTTGGTTCCATGAGGCTGTGAAGTCTCTTAATGGTCTCTCCATGGTTCCATGAGGCCTTGCAATGTCACAATGGACCTTTGGCACTATAGGGTCTCACTGTATCACAATGGTCCCTTGGTCTCACAGGGCCCCACAATGTCACCATGGTCCCTTGGTGTCACAGAGCCCCACAGTGTCACAATGGTCCCTTGGTCTCACAGGACCCACAGTGTCACCATGGTCCCTTGGTTCCATGGGCCCTGTGCTGCTGCATTCCCCCCTCCCCTTCTCAGGCCGCCCTGCCAGCTCAGAAATGCTCCTTGGGCCTCGGCCTTGGCCAACAGCCCCTGGGCTCAGCTCCTCTGCAGCTCAGCACAAACACTGTCTGCTCCAGGCACTGCTGCTGCCCAACCAGCTCCTGCTTGCTGTAGGAGCACCCTGGGAACTGGTTTTATTCCCTCAGTGGCACAACATCCTTGTTCTCACACTGCCAAAAAAAGCTATTGATGCCAAGTGCGGCCAGGATGAACCATTGCTGTGACTGCAGCCCCTATCTTGGGGCCCCACAAACAGCGCTGCAAAAGGAGCCCCTTGGAGCTCTCCTGGGCCAGCGACTCCCTCTGAGTGGGGCCTCTCCCAGCCGGGAACTCTCCCGTTTGCTGCACTCGGGGATCCCTGAACAACGAGGGCGCCTGGGCCGATCCCCCCACTCCTCCAGGCTCAACCCTTCACCCGCTGGGAAGATGCCAAAGCATCCACAGGGAGCATTTGCTGCCCTCAGGGGAATTTCTCTCAGGTGCCTTGCACTGACTCTTTGTGTCTGTGTGCACGCAGGAGTGCCTGTACTGAGGAAATGTGGCAGAAATGCTGCTGTCGGAGGGGTTGGAGTGCCTTGGATAGCTGAGTCAGTCAGGCCTGTAAGTAAGGTTAAATCATAAGCTGTAAGTGAAATTAAATGCTGCTAAGAGTTGTTCTTGTGCTAAGTTGTTACATTTAATATAAGTTATTAGCTAAGTTAAATATTGTTCCATGTTATTCCTCTTTTAAATTGATAAGTCATCGGTTACAAGTTAGGTTAAATACTGTTAAGTGCTGTTCTTTTGCTTCATTGTGAAGTTTAAGGTATCAGTTAAGGTTAAGGTATAAGTTAAGTCCTGTTAAGCTTGAGCTCTGTTTAGTCCTGTTCAGCTTTTAGGCCGTATTCCTTTTGTCCTTACCCTCCCTCACTGTCCTGTTGTCACACACACACACACCACACACACACACAGGGTCAGGTCTTGGTTTATTTCTGGTTTGATTGTCTGGATTTTGTATGGTTTTGTTGTTGCTTTGTTTCCTTGGTGTGCCTGAAGTGTCCAGTCAAGAGTGACTCTTACCAAGGAAGTTTGTGGTGCTGTCCCTTAATATTAAATCTGGTTGTTGCTGATCCCTTGCTGGGGATTTTTTCAGCGCTCTCAAGCCCTCGTTTGTAGCAGGGTGAAGGAGCCCTGGCCCAGGCTCTGGCCCTGGGGGACATGGGGATGCAGCCGGGGGATCCCTGTCCCCCTGTCCCACCCCCCATTGCTTTGGCCCCCCGTCCCCGTGTCAGGCTCTGGGGTCGATCTCGTGGAACATCCTCTGGGGGAGGCTGCGGCACCGGGGGCGGGGGGACCCGGGGGGACAGGGGACCCCGCTGTGCACGAGCAGGGTTGGACTGCTCTGGGGGAACTGTGAGAGGAGCTGGGGCAGAGTGACCTCCCCAGTGCCCTCACACAGCCCCTGTGACCTCACACAGCTCCTGTGATGTCACAAAGCCCCTGTGATGTCACGCAGCCCATTTGTGATGTCACAGCCCACATTACGATGTCACAGTTAATCTTGTGATATTACACAACCTACCCTGGGATGTCACACAGCCATTTTGTGATGTCACAACCCTTCTGTGATGTCACACAGATACCCTATGATGGCTGAATCCATTCTATGATGTCCAGCCTATGATGTCACAGAGCCTACTCTATGATGTCACAGGCAACTCAGTGACGACACACACAACTTCTCTGTGATGTCACAGCCTGCTCTGTGATGTCACAAAGCAGCTTCATGATATCAAAGGGCCAGTGCTGGTATACCATTCTGTGATATTATAAATCCGCATTGTGATGTCACAGAAGATTTGGTGATGTCACAAACTCACCATGTGATGTTACAGTCTGTTCTGTGATGTCCCAGCTGGCTCTATGATGTTACTCCGTCACGCGGTGATGTCACAACCCACTCTCTGATGTCACAGATTCACCTTCCATGATGGCAGAGGCTACTCCATGGCCTCAAACCCTACTCTATGATGTAACAGACAGCTCTGTGATGTCACAACCCCCTCCGTGATGTTACACAATCCTCTCTGTGATGCCATACTGCCACTCTGTAATGTCACAGCACACACTTTCACATCACAGCCTGCTCTATGATGCCACACAGAATCCCCTCTGTGATGCTGTTGCTACTTAATGACCTCACACAACAAACTCTGTGATGTCATAGTCCAACCTGTGACCTCACACAGCCCTCTCGGTGCTGTCACACAGCCCCTTGCTGACATCACAGCTGCTCTGTGCCTCTAGGACACAGCCACAGAGGTGCCGCTGTGACACAGCCCCCTCTGGGACATCCCCCAGCCCCTGCCAGTGCTGAGCCCCTGTCAGCTCTGGCTGTGCCCTGCTGGTGTCCCTGAGCTGCCCTGGCAGTTCCCCAGCCCTGCTGGGCCATGCACTGGAGATGCTCCTGGCCAGAGCTGTCTCTCTGCAGCGCTGCCCTTGCCAGGAGCTGCCTCTGGGCCAGGAGCCCGGCCCAGCTCAGCAGCACAGACACAGCATCAGGACTTTAATGACCCTCTGGGGATTGGGTGTTCTTTGCATCAGACTCAGTCCCTCAGAGTGTGCTCAAAAACCTGTCAACATCTCAAAATCAGATTGAAACAGAGAACTTTCCTTGAGGGGTTAATGGTTCCCATTGAAGGACACAACTGAGAAACTGTCCCCAGGTTCCAGATGGAGCAGAACACTGGAGGCAGTGATGACAGGTGGAAACAAGCAAGGCAAAGGTGTCTCTGGTGCTGAGCAAACCTGGATGTGTTTCAGGAATGCAAAGGGCCAAGGCCTGAGCCCCAGCCCCTGGCAAGGCAGATCCTGTTCCTCCCTCATTGCTCAGGGCTCTTCCCGGGATGGGCTCTGGGATGTGGGGATGTGCAATGCCAAGGGCAGCACCATGGGGCAGCCCCTGCCAGGCTGCTGAGCAGGGACAAGAAGGCAATGAGGCTCCAGGCCTGCAAGGGTCACTTGTCTCCTGCTCCTGGCTCAGGTCCAGGGCCAGCAGCCATGGCCAAAGTGCTGCCCAAGTTGGCTCTGTCAGGGCCTTGCAGCTGCTGCCCATCCCTGTGCCCTGTGCAGCCCAGGTTGTCCTACGGTGTCCCTGCCCTGCGCCTCTGTCCCTGCAGGCTGTCATCATCCCCCGGCTCCCCCACCTGGCTGGCCCCTTCCTTTGCTGACAGCTCTGCCTCCTGCCTGCCTCTGCCTACCCACACAAAGCCCTGGGCTGCTCCAGGCTCCTTCTGGGGGATGTGTTGCACCGCAGCCCTGCCCTGGCAGGGAAATTCCTTTCTCCCGCTGTCCAGTCTGGGCCTCCCCAGCTGCCCTTGGTGGCATTATTGCCTTCTCATACTTATATCCTCTTTGAAGAAAAGCTCCAGCCTCTCTGAAACCACCCTTCAATCACTCGCAGGCTACTCCTGTTCTGTCCTCAGTCTGCCCCACTAAGCCCAGAGCCCTAAGCCTCTCCCTGCTGGTTATGTGATGAGGCCTCGAAACCTCATCTTGGGAGATTTTTGGGTCCTGTCCAAGATCTGTGAAAATGGAAAAATAGTGGTCAAAATTATTTTATCTCAAATCTTGCAGTGACAGAACAAGGGTCAATATCTTTAAACTGAATGAGGGTGGATTAATTTTGTTAAAAGGAGGAAATATTTTACAATTATGAGAGTGGCACAAAATGGCAACTTTTTCCAGAGAAGTAGATTTCCTATCACAGCAATACTCCAAGATCAGCAGCTTTTTGCAAACTGACCCAGTGAAACAATCTCATCCCCAAGGACAGAATTCCTGTTGTGTGGGTTCTCTGATGTGCTGGGTGCCCTCACAACGCTTCTGGCCAGAATGTCTGCTGAGGGCAGCCAGGCTGCTGCAGGGGCAGTGACCTCACAGCCATCACCATGGCAGCCCTGTGCCCTGGGCCTGGCTCTCCCCTTTCCTCTGCCCCTGCCTTGTCTCTGCTGGCATGAAGAGTTTTGTCATTCATATCTTGTGCCCAAGGTGCTGGGGCCAATGGCTTCCCAGGCAGGCTCCTGGAGCAGAAGTGGCTTTTCAGAGCCCAGGCAGAAATGAGCCCTGAGGCAGCAGCTCTGCAGTGCTGGCCACCAGGCCGGGCTGCCAAGGGAGGCTTCTGGCCATGGCCTGCAAGCAGCTGCTGCTGCCATGGTGCCTTTGGTGCCTCAGGCTCTGCCTGGCACAGCTGCCAGCACGGCACTCTGCCCTTGTGCCCGAGCCCTTCCCTGTGCTGGGGCTGGCCTGGGGCTTTTCCTGCAGCGGGACCTGCCCTGCTGATGGCACAGGAAAGGCAGTTCCTGCTGGAGCAGGAGGCTCTGCCTGCAGTGAGCTCCAACAACTCCAGCAAGGCCCTGTTTGCAAAGCCCCCAGTGGGAAATGAAGGAGGGGGGTCATGCTGCTTTTGGGGTGAATAATGCTGAAAGCAGACTTCTACATCCCAAAATTCGACATCCTGAGAGGGAGAGGAAACTGTGGCAGGGATGGAATAATTCACAGAGAAAGGAACAACCAAGAGACAGCACTGAGAGCTTCTGCAGGGCTGCTGAGCTGGCCCAGCCTGGGCTCATCTGACTGACAGGGCAGCACTTCAGACTAGAAAAGCCCCGTCCCAGATTTTAACAGCAGCATCTCCTGACATTTCCCTTCTTGTGGAGTGTGGAGATTCCTCCCCGCAGTGGAGACACTGCTCAAGGTCACAGCTCCAGGCTGAGGCAAAGGACTCAGTCCCACCATCCTTGTTCTGCTTAATTACTAGTTTTGCTTTAATAAAATTGCTTTGAAATCACTGCCTAGTGCTCTATACAATATAATATGTTACAGCTCTTATACCTTAGAATAAATATTTCTGATTATTTTGAAGATAATTGTTTCTAATCATTACCATTATAGAATATATATAGATATAAATACCTCCAGCTTGCCAGCCTTAATTCTGTGTGACAAATTCTATAAAGGTCTAATTCCACCTTTATAATTCTTTACATAAAAATTCTTGAAAAGTCTAGGGCTGGGGTTGGAACCAGCTGTTCTAAGGCTCCTCTCACACCAGGGATTTACAAATCCTGGAGGTCCTTGGGGGTATTTGGGAAACTGTGGGGCCTATTAGGGCTCCTTTCTGCACCTCGAGACCCAACAGGAGCCTCTGTAATAAACTTTGCCTGAAGCTCCCACTCTGCCAGGAACCTCTGTGAATGGGACATCCCAGCTCTTTGGCAGCCTGGGGACTCCTGGGATTTCACCATGGAATGGCTGTGACAGCCTCTGACCACAGGGCTCTTTACCAACCCCAGAAACCCCTGGGAGGTGTCCATGGAGTCCCTGTCTCTGCCTGTGACATTCCAGCTCTTGAACAGCCTGGAGACTTGGAAAGTCCCCATGGAACCCCTCTGAGGGCCTGTGACAAATCTGATCCTTAGCAGGCAACCATCACCAGGACCCTGTTCCTATGGGTCATGGGATCCCAGATGCACAGAACTGGCTGAGCTGGGAGGGACCCATCAGGATCCTGGAGTCCAACTGCTGGCCCTGCACAGGACACCCCAACAATGCCAGCCTGGGCCTGGCAGCGCTGTCCAAACACTGCTGGAGCTCAGAGAGCCCTGGAGCTGGGAGCCTTCCCTGGGGAGCCTGGGCAGTGCCCCAGCAACCTCTGGGGAAAAACCTTTTCCTGAGATCCAACCTGAGCCTGCCCCGACTCAGCTGCAGCCGTTCCCTCCAGTCCTGTCCCTGGGCACCAGAGGGAAGACCAGGGGTCACACCAGGGCTGAGAGGGACAGAGACTCCCACGGCCTCCCCAGGGATGAGAATGTCGGAGAGTCCCCCCAACCCCGAGCACCCTCAGTGGTGAGAGGGATGCAGAGCCCCTGGTCCCCAGCCCTGCACAAGCATTCCCTGAGGCCAGTGGGATGGAGACCCCTGAGTATCCCCCAGGGCGAGGGGACAGAGAATGCCCTGAGCACCCCATTGGCATGGGGCTGAGAGGGACGGAGAGCCCCCAGGCATTCCCTGGGGTGAGAATGATGGAGACCCCCTGGGGAATGGCCTGGGGTGACAGGGACAGGGACACCCCCTGGGGGACAGGGACACCCCCTCAAGAACGGCCTGGGGTGAGAGGGACAACCCCCCCCCAAGCCCTTCCCAAGCATCCCCCAGGGTGAGAGGCACAGAGACCCTTCCAGCATCCCCTGAGCACTGGACAAAATAAACTTGGCAGAAATCAAACTTCAATCTGCATAAATCACTTTGATGAAGATTTGATTTTCTCACAAGTCACATGTGAGGAAAATACAAATAAATCCCAAACATTAATAAACCAACAACAGAAGCAATTCTGTGTCAATTCCAAATTTCATCGGTTCCTGCACAGCTCCAGCTCAGCTGCTGGAAGATTCTGATTAAAAAAAAAAAGAAAAAGAAAAAGTGAAAATTTGACCCAATACAGATTATTGAAAGGAAGGAAAAAATCTGTGTGGCTGTGAGAAAGGTGACAGGAACACAGAAAATAATGATTCTCACATTTGGCAAAGTCCCCAAGCCTCAGAATTCTGGAGTTATTCGGGAATTTAGCTACTTGAGCTGGGCTTCTTCTGGGACGTTTAGTAGCCTTGTGTTCCTCAACCTGAATGAACCTTGTCAGCCTCAATGGTAACATTTGCTCACTTTCCTCCAGTGATTTAACAAACATTTCATGGACAGACAACAAAATATTTTCTTTACACTGGCCACCCACAACAGCCATTTTCCTCATCAGTTCTCCCACAAGTCGCTCAGAGGAATTTGCATCCAAGTTTCCAAGAGTTCCTCTGGAAAGAAAGAGCCCTCCTCCCACAGAGGAGGGAACCATGCTGCTGACAAAGGCACTTGGGGTCAGACAACACTGCCCAAATGCACTGTGTCAAAATATTATACACAATCTGGTTAAGAAAATTGTTAGAGAGATGCCTCTGCCCCAATTAAGGTGCTAACGAGACCAAATGCAAAGTGGATTTTATTGAACAGTAAATGTGAGGTAGAGAGAGATGGAATAAAAGAGAAAAAAGGGAGAGGGCAAGAGAGTGACAGGGACAGAGACCTCCCCTGGGGTGGGGCAAGTGTGACATTGTCCCCTGTGTATAAGGCCTTCTCTGGGAGAGGGTTTTACACCTGAGCCAGTTTGGGTAAGGGGGGTGGTGTTCACCCCCCAAGCAGGGATTACTCCACTGTTTCAGGTTGCAGTGCAAGATGTAACCAAATGCATGTTTTCCATCACCATCTTCATAAATTGTTATAAACAGGTGGGGCAGTGTTCTTTATCTCTTCCATGACTCAGCCCTGATAACGCCCTCTGGGGGCTCTCTTCTGTGAATGGGCCATTGAGTGTCCCTGCAGGACTGGCAAAATGACATCATCCCATTGTAGGATGCTCCGCCCAGGGGGAGGAGCCAACCATTCGTACCCAGATATAAGCTGAAACTTGTAACACCAGGAGCACCTTGCCTACTGGATTGCCAGAGGACAAGAGCTCCATCACCAGCACTTGGCTTCGAGACCCTTCTACAGGATCACTGCTTCGACAGAATCACGATCATCACTGCAACAGGACTGCAGCCACCATTTAATGGGACTGCTACCACCACCCTGACCAACAGGGTGTCAGGTCATATCCTGACTATTTCCATTTAAGGCAGTGTTTCTGTATCATTGCCTTGATCTTAATTTTCTTATTAAATTGTAATTCTGGCTTAGACTCTCCCCCTGGTTTGCCCTCAAAACTGTACAAAACACAATGCACTCATCTCTTCTTTTCCTCCCAAAACAGAATTTCCCATCCCCAAACCACTGCCAGATGGAGGAGAAGGCTGCGAGGAAGAGGAAGATGTCCTGGGACCACCAGGTAGGTGAGGAGGAAGTCACAGCTCATTTCCCTCTCTTTCCTGCTCCATCTCCCTGCACAGCACAGCCCAAGGCTGCAGGACAACCCTGCTTCCAACGCCATCCTGCCAGGGATGCATGGGGAGGATCTCCTTCCCCTTCCCTCTGGCACGGAGGGAAATCCCATCCTCTCCTTGCCCTGCCTTCCCCAGACAAGGAGCTGAGGATGGAGACCAACAACGACAAATCTCCAGAGCAGAACCTTGTGGAAGAGGCTGTTTTGAGTGGCTCCATGGCACAGGAATCCAGTGGGCAAGAAAATTCCCTGAGATACTGCAGGAGGAGGAGCTCCAAATCCAGCCCAGGTGAGGAGGAAAGACCCACCCTGTGCCAGGAAGGTGGACAGAGCTTCAGCCAGGGATTGGAGCTGGTGGCCCATGAGCAGCTTCATGATGGGGAGAAGCCCTACAAGTGCTTGGAGTGTGGGAAGAGCTTCAGGTGGAGCAGCCACCTGATCAGCCACCAGATGATCCACACCGGGGAATGGGCCTACGAGTGTGGGGAATGTGGGAAGGGCTTCAGCTACAGATCCACCCTTGTGACCCAGCAACGCATCCACACTGGGGAGAGGCTCTATGAATGTCCTGAGTGTCAGAAGAGGTTTCAGACCCGCTACAATCTCCTCAGGCACCAAAGGATTCACACGGATGAGAGGCCCTTCCGCTGCCCCGACTGCGGGAAGGGCTTCAAGCAAAACTCCACCCTCATCACCCACTGGCGCATCCACACTGGGGAGAGGCCCTACGAGTGTCCCCAGTGTGGGAAGAGCTTCATCCACAGTTCTAACTTAACCAGACACCAACACAGTCACCAGTAAGGGAAGCCCTGCAAATGCTGCAACTGCAGGAAAAGCTTCATGCACTGCTGCAGCGTCATCCCCCTTTGGATGACCCATGCTGGTCAGAGTCCTGGTGATCCATGTTCCCAGTGATCCATACTGGGAAGACACCTGTCCCTTCTCCTGCCCCTGCCAATGGCATGATGTGGGATTGATGAACATGAGGGTCTGGCCATGGCTGTGTCGTTACATTCACTCCCACCTCAGGTCATTGCCATGGGCAAGAAAGGGAATCTCTCTATCTTCCTACGAGGAGAAGAGTGTCCTTTCTTGGCAGGAGGAAATTGTGTCTGGGAAGAGACAGTCAGCTGAGTTGTAGTTTTCCATTTTTCTTATCCCTTTTGTTATCAATATTGTTGCTGTTCCTGTTTGTTCCTGATCTTGTTGCTGTTCCCAATAAATTGTTCCTATCCTAGCCCAGGATCTTTGCCTTTTGTGCTTTCCATGGGAGGCAGGAGGCTACCAATCGGCAGCATGGTTTTAGCGGGACCAGGAAATTGGGGAATCCCATTCCTGAACCCCACCCTGTGGAAACCAAGCATCCCAGCTGGTCCCAGCCCTGGTTGCCATGCTAAGGATCAGATTTGTCACAGGCCCTCAGAGGGGTTCCATGGAGGCTTTCCAAGAGTCTCTAGGCTGTTCAAGAGCTGGAATGTCACAGGCAGAGACAGATGCTCCATGGACACCTCCCAGGGGTTTCTGGGGATGGTAAAGAGCCCTGTGCTCAGAGGCAGTCACAGCCATTCCATGGTGACATCCCAGGGCACCTTGGGCTGCAAAGGCACCGATCTGTCACAGGCACTCATGGGGGCTCCCCGGTGACATCCCAGGAGTCCCCAGGCTGCCAAAGATCCGGGATGTCCCAGACACTCACAGGTGTTCCTGTCATGGGCACAGTGGGAGCTTCAGGCAAAAGCTTTATTTCTTTATTGGAGAAACTCCTGCTGAGTCATGAGGTGGAGAAATGACACCCAACACCCACCATGGATCCTCAAACCCCTGCAGGACCCCTAGACTTCTAAAATTCCTTCTGAAAGAGGAGACTGGGAGCGGCTGGATCGAATCCCAGGCCCAGACTTTGTCAAAGGTGGAAAAGATTGGACAGGTTAGAATTGAACCTTAATTCAATTTGTCCCACAGGATTAACAATGGAATACCAGATGTATTTATATAAATACAGCTCTGATTGATTCTGATCATGATTAGATAACATGCCTTATTTACACCACAGAGTAAATTATTAAAAAAACAGTTATTTACTCCACAATACGGGAACTATAACAATTATTTGAATATAGTGCTCCAGGAAGCAATTTTGATGTCAACAGGGCCTTGCAGGAGTTGTTGGAGCCCATTGCAGGCAGAGCCTCCTGCTCCAGCAGGAACTGCCTTTCCTGTGCCAGGAGCAGGGCAGGTCCCGCTGCAGGAAAAGCCCCAGGCCAGCCCCAGCACAGGGAAGGGCTCGGGCACAAGGGCAGAGTGCCATGCTGGGAGCTGTGCCAGGCAGAGCCTGAGGCACCAAAGGCACCTTGGCAGCAGCAGCTGCTTGCAGGCCATGGCCAGAAGCCTCCCTTGGCAGCCCGGCCTGGTGGCCAGCACTGCAGAGCTGCTGCCTCAGGGCTCATTTCTGCCTGGGCTCTGAAAAGCCACTTCTGCTCCAGGAGCCTGCCTGGGAAGCCATTGGCCCCAGCACCTTGGGCACAAGATATGAATGACAAAACTCTTCATGCCAGCAGAGACAAGGCAGGGGCAGAGGAAAGGGGAGAGCCAGGCCCAGGGCACAGGGCTGCCATGGTGATGGCTGTGAGGTCACTGCCCCTGCAGCAGCCTGGAAGAAGACCAGACCCTTCTACAGGATCACTGCTTTGACAGAATCACGATCATCGCTGCAACAGGACTGCAGCCACCATTTAATGGGACTGCTACCAGCACCCTGACCAACAGGGTGCCAGGTTATATCCTGACTGTGTCAGTTTAAGGCAGTGTTTCTGTATCATTGCCTTGATCTTAATTTTCTTGTTAAATTGTAATTCTGGCTTAGACTCTCCCCCTGGTTTGCCCTCAAACCTGTACAAAACTCAATGCATTAATCTCTTGTTTTCCTCTCAAAACAGAATTTCACATCCCAAACCCACTGCCAGATGGAGGAGAAGGCTGCGAGGAAGAGGAAGATGCCTCGAGACACTCAGGCAGGTGAGGAGGAAGTCAGTGCCCCTTTCCTTATCTCTCCTGCTTCATCTCCCTGCCCAGCACAGACCAAGGCTGCAGGACAGGCCCACTGCCAATGCCATCCTGCCAGGGATGCACTGGGAGGATTTCCTTCCCCTCCCCTCTGGCATGGAGGCAAATCCCATCCTCTCCTTGCCCTGCCTTCCTCAGACAAGCCGAGAATAGAGACCAGGGAGGACAAATCCCCATGGCAGAACCTCATGGAAGAGGCAGATTTGAGTGGTTCCATGGCACAGGAATCTAACAAGGAGGAGAATTCCCTGAGATCCCGCAGGAGGAGGGGCTTCAATCCCAGCCCAGGGTGCTCTGAGGAGGAAAGACCCACCCTGTGCCAGGAAGGTGGAGAGAGCTTCAGCCAGGGCTTGGAGCTGGTGGTCCATGAGCAGCTTCCTGATGGGGAGAAGCCCTACAAGTGCTTGGAGTGTGGGAAGAGCTTCAGGCAGAGCAGCACCCTGATCAGCCACCAGATGATCCACACAGGGGAATGGGCCTACGAGTGTGGGGAATGTGGGAAGGGCTTCAGCTGCAGCTCAAAACTTGTCAGGCATCAATGCATCCACACTGGGGAGAGGCCCTACGAGTGTCCTGACTGTGGGAAGAGGTTTCACACCAGCTCCAACCTCCTCCAGCACCAGCGGATTCACACAGATGAGAGGCCCTTCCGCTGCTCTGACTGCGGGAAGGGCTTCAACCGCAACTCCCACCTTGTCACCCACCGGCGTATCCATACCAGGGAGAGGCCCTACGAGTGTCCCCAGTGTGGGAAGAGCTTCACCCAGAGCTCTCATTTGACCAGACACCAACACAGTCACCAGTAAGGGAAGACATGCAAATGCTGCAACTGCAGGAAAAGCTTTGTGCACTGCTCCAGCTTCATCCCCCATGGGAGAACCACGTTTGGAAGAGCCCTGGTGATACGTGTTCACTGTGATCCATGCTGGGAAGACACCTGTTCATTTTCCTTCCCCTGCCAATGACATGATGTGAGCCTGAAGAACATGAGGGTCTGGCCAGGGCTGTGTCATTACATTCACTCCGACCTCAGGTCATTGCCAGGGGCAGGAAAGGGACTCTCTCTCTCTCTATCTATCTCCCCCTGAGGAGAAGGGTGTCCTTCCCAGGCAGGAGAAAATTATGGCCAGGAAGATACTGTTGTGTTGTAGTTTTCCCTTTTTTAAAACCCTTCTGTTGTCAATATTGTTTCTGTTCCTATTTGTTCTTTATCTCGTTGCTGTTCCAAATAAATTGTTCTTATCCCAGGCCAGGATCTTTGCCTTTTGTTATTTCCATGGGAGGTGGGAGGGCAGCGAGCGGCAGTGCGGTTTTAGCGGAGCAGGACATTGGGGAATCCCATTCCTAAACCCCAGCTTGTGGAAACCGAGCATCCCAGCTGGTCCCAGCCCTGGTGGCCATGGCAACAGCCTTGGGAGCGGGTCTCTGGCTGGGGCTGTGGGAACCTCTTCCCTCTGGTGCCCAGGGACAGGACTGGAGGGAACAGCTGCAGCTGAGTCGGGGCAGTCTGAGGATGGATCTCAGGAAAAGGTTTTTCCCCAGAGGCTGCTGGGGCACTGCCCAGGCTCCCCAGGGAAGGCTCCCAGCTCCAGGGCTCTCTGAGCTCCAGCAGCATTTGGACAGCGCTGCCAGGCCCAGGCTGGCATTGTTGGGGTGTCCTGTGCAGGGCCAGCAGTTGGACTCCAGGATCCTGATGGGTCCCTCCCAGCTCAGCCAGTTCTGTGCATCTGGGATCCCATGACCCATTCCAACAGGGTCCTGGTGATGGTTGCCTGCTAAGGATCAGATTTGTCACAGGCCCTCAGAAGGGTTCCATGGGGACTTTCCAAAAGTCTCAGAATCACAGAATCACAGAATAATGAGGTTGGAAGAGACCTCTAAGATCATCAAGTCCAACCTATGCCCTAACATCTCAACTAGACTATAGCACCAAGTGCCATGTCCAGTCTTTTTTTAAACACATCCAGAGATGGTGATTCCACCACCTCCCTGGGAAGACAATTCCAGTGCTTTATTATTCTTTCAGTGAAAAATTTTTTCCTAATATCTAACCTATACCTTCCCTGACGTAGCTTGAGACTGTGTCCCTTTTTTCTGTCAGTTGCTGCCCGGTGGAAGAGACCGACCCCCACCTGTCTACAACCTCCCTTCAGGAAGTTGTAGAGAGCAATAAGGTCACCTCTAAGCCTCCTCTTCTCCAGGCTAAACAACCCCCGTTCCTTCAAACGTTCCTCGTAGGGCTTGTTTTCCAAGCCCCTCACCAGCCTCGTTGCTCTCCTCTGGACACGCTCAAGCATCTCAATATCCTTCCTAAATTGAGGGGCCCAGAACTGGACACAGTTCTCAAGATGTGGCCTCACCAGTGCCGAGTACAGGGGGAGAATGACCTCCCTGCTCCTGCTGGTCACACAATTCCTAATGCAGGCCAGGATGCCGTTGGCCTTCTTGGCCAACAAGGCACATTGCTGGCTCATATTCAACCGGCTGTCAACCAGCACCCCCAGGTCCCTTTCTGCCTGAACACTGTCCAGCCACACCGTCCCCAGCCTGTAACGCTGTAGGGGATTTTTGTGGCCAAAATGCAGAACTCGGCACTTAGACTTATTAAACTTCATACTGTTGGACTCTGCCCATCCATCCAACCGATCTAAGTCTCCCTGCAGAGCCCTCCTTCCTTCCAATCGATCAACACAAGCTCCCAGCTTAGTGTCGTCTGCAAATTTACTAATGAAGGACCCGATGCCCTCATCCATGTCATCTATAAAAATATTAAATAGAACTGGTCCCAATACAGACCCCTGAGGGACACCACTGGTAACTGGTCGCCATCTGGATGCAGCACCATTCACAACCACTCTCTGGGCCGGCCATGCAGCCAGTTCCTAACCCAGCCAAGAGTGCTCCTATCCAAGCCATGGGCTGCCAGCTTTTCCAGGAGTGTGCTGTGGGAGACAGTATCAAAGGCCTTGCTGAAGTCTAAATAGACAACATCCACAGCCTTTCCTGCATCCATCAGACGAGTTACCTGGTCATAGAAGGAGACCAGGTTGGTCAGACATGACCTACCCTTCATAAACCCATGCTGACTCGGTCTGATACCCCGGCCATCTTGCAAGTGCTGTGTGATAGCACTTAGTATGAACCGTTCCATTATCTTACCTGGTACTGAGGTCAGGCTAACTGGCCTGTAATTACCAGGATCCTCCTTCCCACCTTTTTTGTAAACAGGTGTCACATTGGCCAGTTTCCAATCATCTAGAACCTCACCAGTGAGCCACGACTCCTGGTAAATGATGGAGAGCGGCTTGGCAACCTCATCTGCCAGCTCCCTCATCATCCTAGGGTGGATCCCATATGGTCCCGTTGATTTATAAATATCCAAGTGTCCCAGCAGTTCTCTGACTGCCTCCTCTTGGATAATAAGAGGACCATTCTGATCCCTGGCACCACCTACCAACCCTTGAGGACAGTTGTCATGAGGATAAGCTGTCTTACCACTAAAGACTGAGGTGAAAAAAACATTAAGCACTTCCGCCTTTTCCGCATCTTTAGTAACTAGTTTGCCTGCTCCATCCAATAAGGAACCGAGGTTGGTTATACCCTTCCTTTTACCATTAATATATTTGTAAAAACTTTTTTTATTATTTTTAACAGAAGTTGCCAAGTTGAGTTCAAACTGAGCTTTGGCCTCCCTAATTTTTTTTCTACATGCCCTGGCAGCACCCTTAAATAATTCCTCAGAAATCACTCCCTCCTTAAAAAGATGATACATTTTTTCTTATTTCTAAGTTCCTTCAAAACCTCATTCCTCATCCAGACTGGACGTTTGCCTCGTCTACTCATCTTTCAGCACACAGGGACAGTCTGTTCTTGTGCCCTCAAGATCTCTGCTTAGAAGCACACCCATCCCTCCTGGACTCCTTTGTTTTTAAAGGCTGTTTCCCAAGGAATTCTCTGGATAAGTCTTTTAAATAGGCCAAAGTCTGCCCTCCGGAAGTCCAGTGTAGAGATCTTATTGATATTCCTCCTTATTTCACCAATTATTGAGAATTCTATAGTTTCATGATCACTATGCCCCAAGCAGGCTGTTCAAGAGCTGGAATGTCACAGGCAGAGACAAGGGCTCCATGGACACCTCCCAGGGGTTTCTGGGGATGATAAAGAGCCCTGTGCTCAGTGGCAGTCACAGCCATTCCATGGTGACATCCCAGGGCACCTTGGGCTGCAAAGGCACCAATCTGTCACAGGCACTCACAGGGGCTCCCCGGTGACATTCCAGGAGTCCCCAGGCTGCCAAAGAGCCGGGATGTTCCAGACACTCACAGGGGTTGCTGTCATGGGCACAGTGGGAGCTTCAGGCAAAGCTTCATTTCTTTATTGGAGAAACTCCTGTTGAGACATGATGTGGAGAAATTACTTCCAACAGCCACCATGGAAACTCAAATCCCTGCAGGACCCCTAGACTTCTAAAATTCCTTCTAAGAGAGGAGACTGGGAGAGGCTGCATCCAATCCCAGCCCCAGACTTTGTCAAAGGTTTATGTATAAAAGATTGGAGAGGTGGAATTGAACCTTAATGCAATTTGTCCCACACGATTAACGATGGAATACCAGATAAATTTCTATAAATACAGCCCTGATGGATTGTGATCATGATTAGTCAGAAAGATCTTAACCACAGTACTGGAATTATAACAGTTATTAGAATATAGTGCTCCAGGAAGCAATTTTGAAGTCAACAGGGCCTTGCAGGAGTTGTTGGAGCCCATTGCAGGCAGAGCCTCCTGCTCCAGCAGGAACTGCCTTTCCTGTGCCAGGAGCAGGGCAGGTCCCGCTGCAGGAAAAGCCCCAGGCCAGCCCCAGCACAGGGAAGGGCTCGGGCACAAGGGCAGAGTGCCGTGCTGGGAGCTGTGCCAGGCAGAGCCTGAGGCACCAAAGGCACCTTGGCAGCAGCAGCTGCTTGCAGGCCATGGCCAGAAGCCTCCCTTGGCAGCCCGGCCTGGTGGCCAGCACTGCAGAGCTGCTGCCTCAGGGCTCATTTCTGCCTGGGCTCTGAAAAGCCACTTCTGCTCCAGGAGCCTGCCTGGGAAGCCATTGGCCCCAGCACCTTGGGCACAAGATATGAATGAGAAAACTCTTCATGCCAGCAGAGACAAGGCAGGGGCAGAGGAAAGGGGAGAGCCAGGCCCAGGGCACAGGGCTGCCATGGTGATGGCTGTGAGGTCACTGCCCCTGCAGCAGCCTGGCTGCCCTCAGCAGACATTCTGGCCAGAAGCGTTGTGAGGGCACCCAGCACACCAGAGAACCCACAAAACAGGAATTCTGTCCTTTGGGAGGGGACAGGGTTTCATTGCATCAGGTTGCACAAAGTTCCTGCTCTTGGAGCATTCCTGTGATGGGAAATCCACTTCTCTGGAAAAACAGTTGCTGTTTTGTGCAATTCTCATCATTATAAAATATTTCCTCATTCTAACAAATGTAAATCCGCCCTCATTCAGTTCAGAGATATTGACCCTTGTTCTGTCACTACAAGATTTGGGAGAAAATATCCTTGACCACTATTTTTCCATTTTCACATACTTCGGACAGGACCCAAAAATCTCCCAAGATGGGTTTTGGAGGCCTCATTGCATAACCAGCAGGTAGAAGCACAGGGCTCTGCGATCAATGGTGTAGAGACAGGTCAGAACAGGAATAGCCTGGGAGGAATTGAAGGGTGGTTTCAGAGAGGCTGGAACTTTTCTTCAGAGAGGACATAAGCACGAGAAGGCAATAATGGCACCAAGGGCAGCTGGGGAGGCCCAGACTGAACGTCATGAGAAAGGAATTCCCCTCCCAGGGCAGGGCTGTGGTGCAACACATCCCCCACAAGGAACCTGGAGCAGCCCAAGGCATTGTGTGGGCAGGCAGAGGCAGGCAGGAGGCAGAGCTGTCAGCAAAGGAAGGGGCCAGCCAGGTGGGGCAGCCGGGGGATGACGACAGCCTGCAGGGACAGAGGCGCAGGGCAGGGACACCGTAGGACAGCCTGGGCCGCACAGGGCACAGCTGCAAGGCCCTGACAGAGCCACCTTGGGCAGCACTTTGGCCACGGCAAACACAAAGAGCTCCAAAGCCCCAGAGGGTCATTAAAGTCCTTGTGCTGTGTTTGTGCTGCTGAGCTGGGCCGGGCTCCTGGCCCAGAGGCAGCTCCTGGCAAGGGCAGCGCTGCAGAGAGACAGCTCTGGCCAGGAGCAGCTCCTGTGCACAGCCCAGCAGGGCTGGGGCACTGCCAGGGCAGCTCAGGGACACCAGCAGGGCACAGCCAGAGCTGACAGGGGCTCAGCACTGGCAGGGGCTGGGGGATGTCCCCAAGGGGGCTGTGTCACAGCGGCACCTCTGTGGCTGTGTCCTAGAGGCACAGAGCAGCTATGATGTCAGCAAGGGGCTGTGTGACAGCACAGAGTGGGCTGTGTGAGGTCACAGGTTGGGCTATGACATCACAGAGTTTGTTGTGTGAGGTCACTGAGCAGCTACAGCATCATAGAGGAGACTGTGTGACAACTCAGAGTAGGCTGTGACATCATGGCATGGCTGTATGACATCATAGAGGAGACTGAGGTCAAAGTGTGTGTTGTGACATTAGAGAGTGGCAGCATGACATAACAGAGAGGGTTTTGTGACATCACTTAGGGGTTGTGACATCACAGAGCTGTCTGTGACATCATGGAGTAGGGTATGAGGCCATAGAGCAGATCCGGACGTAACAGCTGGTGGCTCTGTGACATCAGCGAGTGGGTTGTGACATCACTAGGTGGCTGTGTAACATCATAGAAAAGACTGTGACATCACAGAACAGACTGTGACATCACAAAGCAACTTTCTGACATCACAGAGTCTTCTGGGACATCACAATGCAGCTGCATGACATTCCAGGGTGACATCCCAGAATTGGCTCTGTGACAAAACAAGGGTGCTGTATGACATCCCAGAGGTGGCTGTGACATCACAGGTGGCTGTGTTACATCATAGGGTGCTCTGTGACATCACAAGATGCTGTATGAGATCACAGGTGGCTGTGTGACATCCAAGGGGCTGTGTGACATCACAGGGTGGCTGCTTGTCCCTGCTCAGCAGCCTGGCAGGGGCCGCCCCATGGTGCTGCCCTTGGCATTGCACATCCCCACATCCCAGAGCCCATCCTGGGAAGAGCCCTGAGCAATGAGGGAGGGACAGGATCTGCCTTGCCAGGGGCTGGGGCTCAGGCCTTGGCCCTCTGCATTCCTGAAACACATCCAGGTTTGCTCAGCACCAGAGACACCTTTGCCTTGTTTGTCCCCAGCTGTCATCACTGCCTCCAGTGTTCTGCTCTAACTGGAACCTGGGGACACTTTCTCAGTCATGTCCCTCAGTGGGACCCATTAAAACTTCAAGAAACTTTGGAGTTTCAATTTAACTTTGAGTTCTGGAGAAGTCTTTGGAAGGCTCTCTCAGGGACTGAGTCTGATGTAAACAACACCCAAGTCCCAAGAGGGTCATTAATGTTCTTTGTTCTGTGTCTGTGCTGCTGAGCTTTAAAGGAACAGCTCTTCCCAGGACCAGCTCCTCTCCCAGCCCAGCAGGGCTGAGGGCTCTGCCTGCAGGCACTGAGGGGACAGGAGCCAGGCAGAGACAGGCTGAGGAAGTCATTGAGCTGAAACTTCACTTGGGAAAGATCTTCACAGCCCTCCACATGGTGAGTCAGTGGATGCAGGGCAATGTCCCCTGTGCTCCTGGAGGGATCTCCTGAAGCCAGCACACCCCACAGCCTGGGGGATGTGCCAGGAGGACTCTCCCAATTTCTCTGTGGCAGGGGAGCAGGAGGAGGAGGATGTGCTGCAGAGTGGGGCTGCCCTGGGCACCCTCAGAGGGACAGGGCAGGATGGCTCCTGCTGCCAGGGACGGCTACAGGGGCTGAAGCTGGGGCTGCAGCCAGGGCTGCCCAGGGCTGTCCTGCAGAGCAGGTGCTGCAGCCCTCAGGGCTCTTGGCCAGCCCAGGGGATGTGCCACCTGCCAGGGGCAGCTCTCAGCCTGCCTGGCAGCTCCCCATGGACAGGTCAGGGGAGCTGTGGGGGCAAGGAGTGACTCCTGCCAGGGCAGGTCCTGCTGCTGTGGAGAGGGTGGTGTGTGGGCCAGGGCTGCTTAGAGCTCCAGCTCACGCCCAGCTCATTCCTGAGGGGACTTTTCATGAGCTCATTCAGGGCAGGGCTTTCCTGCTTGGGTCTCTGCTTTCCTGAATCTGTGCTCCCACCTTTCCCTGGCTCAGCTTGGTGGCAATGGAAACTCAGCTGTGCAGGGCTGAAGAGGGGCTGACGCTCTTAAACCATCACCCTGAGTTTTCCTGGGAACCTCAGCAAGTGTCCCCCCCCCTCCCCAGCCTCCAGGCCCATCCAGCATCACCTTTCCATGGTGCCCAGGCTGGGGGAGCTGTTCTTTAATCCCTGCAGCCCCGGGCAGCTGCAGGGCAGAGCTGGCCCAGGGGCTGGGCTGGGCTCTGGCAGCTCTGGCAGGGAAGGAGCCTGGGGCCACAGGAGCAGCTCAGGCTGGCACAGCTCCAGCAGCAGAGCCGTGGGCAGGGAGGGAGGGAGGCAGTGCTGAGGGAAGCCCTGCTGCAGGGCAGATGTGGCACTGCCAGCCCTGCCCTGCAGGGCAGACACTGCCCTGAGCAGCACAGCTCTTGTGTCCCCTCTCAGCCAGCACAGCCCTCAGCCCGGGGGCTCGGGGCCCTCAGTCCCTGCTGGGTTGGCAGAGCAGCAGCAGAGATGAAGGGCATCTCTCCTGCCATGTGCCCATTCCCTGTTGACAGGGCCTGAGGGCCACTGCCCTGCCCTGGTGCTGCCTGGCAGGGGCTGGGCAGGGCTGGGCAAGGAAAGGCTTTTCCTCAGGCCCAGCTTTCTCTCTCCTTGCCTTGCCCAGGTGCTCCTGGCATTGCTGAGGGGCTCTCTGGGATGGCAGTTCCAGCTGCAGGGTCAGGCCCAGCCCTTGGGCTCCTCCTGTGCAGGCTGAGCTCAGCAATGGGGTGTCCCAGCTCCCTGTGCCCGGGGAGCTCTGGGCAGGGCAGGCTGGCAATGAGCCAACTCTCCTCAAGCAGTGCCATGGACAGGACCCTTGGTGTGTCCTCGGGATGCAATCCAAGCTGTGAGCTGCCTCCAGGGGACACTGGGGGACAGGAGTGTCCTTGGCCAGAGTGGGGCTGAGACTCTGAGAAAGGCTGAGCCAGTTTGCTCTGCTGTGGGTCCCTCTGCTCTCAGCTGTGTCAGGCTGATTTCCAGGGGAACACAGGGACTCCCCTGGATCTCAGAAAGGGCCGCTGGGGACAGATGGAACGACAGAGCAGCTCCCCTCACCCTTCACTGAGTCACAGCCACTGCTCTTGCATTGCTCATTTCTCTCTGATCTCCCTGGGCACAGCAGGAAACCCTCTCAAACTGCCTTTGGCCGTCACCATTCCTTAGCCCTTGGACAGGAGATGCTGCCGAGCTCCTCTGCCTCAGGAGCAGTTTGGGCTGATGAAGTCCAAGCCCAGGACAGGCCCCTGTCCCTGTTCCCATGACCCCACTGCTGCAGAATAGAGCTGACTCCTCGGTGTCCATGGGCAGAGCCCCTGCTCGTCACAGCAACGGGGCCAGATCCCAGCAGAGCTCCAGGCACAGGGCTGAAGGAAAAGCTCTGAGAAAAGGAAAATTGGGTGGCACAGAGCAGCAGGGGCAGAGCTGGGAGAAAGGGCTTGGACACTGTTTAACAAAGTCAGCCCTGACTTGTCACTGTGTCCTCCTTGAACAGGACTGCATGGCCAGAGTGAAGAAATGTCCAACAGCAGCTCCATCAGCCACTTCCTCCTGCTGGCATTGGCAGACACGTGGCAGCTGCAGCTCCTGCACTTCTGCCTCTTGCTGGGCATCTCCCTGGCTGCCCTCCTGGCCAACGGCCTCATCATCAGCGCCGTAGCCTGCGGCCACCACCTGCACACGCCCATGTTCTTCTTCCTGCTCAACCTGGCCCTCAGCCACCTGGGCTCCATCTGCACCACTGTCCCCAAAGCCATGCACAATTCCCTCTGGGACACCACAACCATCTTCTACACAGGATGTGCTGCACAGGTTTTCCTAATTTTCTTCTTCCTTGGAGCAGAGCTTTCCCTCCTGACCATCATGTGCTACGACCGCTACGTGTCCATCTGTAAACCCCTGCACTACGAGATCCTCCTGGGCAGCAGAGCTTGTGCCCACATGGCAGCAGCTGCCTGGGCCAGTGACTTTCTCAATTCTGTCCTACATACAATCAGTACGTTTTCTCTGCCCCTGTGCCATGGCAATGCCATGGGCCAGTTCTTCTGCGAAATCCCACACATCCTCAAGCTCTCCTGCTCACACTCGAACCACAGGGAACTTGGTCTCATGGTTGTTAATTCCTGTTTAGGTTTTGGCTGTTTTTTGTTCATTGTTTTCTCCTATGTGCAGATCTTCAGGGCTGTGCTGAGGATCCCCTCTGAGCAGGGACGGCACAAAGCCTTTTCCACCTGCCTCCCTCACCTGGCCATGGTCTCCCTCTTCATCAGCACTGCAGTGTTTGCCCATGTGAAGCCTCCCTCCATCTCTTCCCCATCACTGGATCTAGCCCTTTCAGTTCTGTACTTGGTGGTGCCTCCAGCATTGAACCCCCTCATCTACAGCCTGAGGAACCAGGTGCTCAAGGATACAGTGGGAAGACTGATGACCGGATGCTTTTTGGGAACGTTAAAGTGCTGGAAAATATCTGCAAATCATTTGCAATAAAAATTATCTTTGATACTTTTTGTTGGTTTCATTTTGGAGATTCTTTTTCTCTGTTTTACTTTTTTCATATTGTTATCAATGATAAGTCATGGTTTGTGCCATAACTCATCTTGTTTCTCTCCACCTTCCCTGTGGCCACAGACAGCATCAATGAGAGGCTGCACTCTCGGTGGCTTTATAGGAAATAAAGGAGCACCGAGCACAGTTTTCTGCAGCGATGCCATTTTGTTGCCTTCTCTGGAACTGCAGCAGCAATGTCTGTGTGCAGAGCTGGGGCAGATCAGTGCTGGCACAGCAGCTGTGCCCAGCAGCAGCAGCAGCAGCACTTGGTGTTGGCAGTGCTGCTGCCGTGGCCCTGCCCCGCTGCCCTGGTGGCCCTGGTGTTGCTTCAGGGCCTGAGTGGTCTCGGGGCCGGGCACAGTCCTGGGGGTGGCAGTGCCGGGGCTGCAGCAGGGACAGGCCATGGGCACTGCTGGGGCAGCGCTGACGCCTCAGGCCAGGCCCTGGGGGCTGCAGGCTCCTTGCCCAGGCTCTCTCAAGAACACGGCCAGGCCAATGCTCAGCACAGAAAAGCCCCAGGCTGAGCAGCCCCAGGCTGGCCGTGGGCAGGCTGGGGGCAAACAGCATGGCTGGGGCTCTGCAAGGGCCCTGGGGGAGATGGGAAGGAGCAGCAGAGCAGGGGCTGATCCATCCCCAGTGCGCTGCACAGCCCAGGGCAGCGTCCCAGAGCGTCCTGATGGAGCTGCCAACAACATCCCCCTTCTGCAGCCCTGGCCTCTCCCCCAGCTCACACAGGTGCCGCATCCTTGCAGGCACAGCCACGGCAGCACTGGCTCAGGAGCCCCTGTTTGCATTGCACAGAGCAGGCAGGAGCACTCCCATGCTGCTGCTGTGGGGTCATGAACCTGAGGGAGCACAAATGCCATCAGCCCCTGGGGCCAGCAAGGGCTGGGGGACACCAGGGAAACCACTCAGCTTTGTCCTGGCCTCTGCAGTCAGCCAGAAAGTTTGTTCCCATTAGCTGGGAGATTCCTCTTCCACTGCAGATGCTATTACTCAGAGCCAGGGCTGCCTGACAGCCACCCCCAAACTGCCCTCAGCATTTCCTTGGCTTCACCTTTGATTTTTTTTCCCCTTTGCTTTTGTACCAAATTCTTCCTCTTTCCCAGCCCTGCTCCCTCCCCTGCAAACTGCCCATCCCTGTTTGCCCTTTCCTCTCTGGCCCCACTCCCCACTGCAGTTCCTGACTTGGCACCATGGGAATGTCCCTTGGGGAGCAGGATCATCCTCCAAGTGCTGCAGGAATTGTCTGCAGGCTCCTGCAGTGCCCTGTGCTGCTCCCTTGCCAGAGGCACCCCAGGCCAGGGGGGCACATCTGGGCTGCTGTGTCTGCCTGTGGGGCTCCCTGTTCTGGACAATGAGGAAGAGCTGCAGAGGCTCTGCAGGACTGACAGGATGGGCTTTGGGGCTGGCAGGAGAAGCTGAGGCACCTGGGCTGCTGGAGCTTCTGAAGAGGAGGCCCAGGGCTCATCCTGCACCTGCTGCAAGGGTGGTTTCAGAGAATCCCAGAATCAGCAAGGTTGGAAAAGACCTTGGAGATCATCAAGTCCAACCTGTGTCCTGACACACCACCTTGTCTCCCCCAGGCCTCCTCTTCTCCAGGATAAACAACTCCAGCTCCCTCAGCCTCTCTTCACAGGACTTGTGCTCCAGACCCTTCACCAGCCTTGTTGCCCTTCTCTGGACACACTCCAGCCCCTCCACGTTCTTGCTAAATTTGGGGTCCCAGAACTGGACACAGCACCCGAGGTGCTGCCCAACCAGCGCCCAGCACAGGGGAAGAATTGCTCTCCTGATCCTGCTGGTGACACCATTCCTGGTCCATAGGAGTGCCAGGGGTTGGATGAGGGAAATGGTCGGGAGGGGGCAGGAGTCACAGTCTGATTGACTCTCAGCCATGAAGGGTCTTGATTTTCATACCTATTCAGTCTGCATTAGAAGGTGCTGGGGGTCAATATCAACTGGACATTGCTTATATCAATCTATAAACAGGAAAAAAAATTAAACAGAACAAACTGTTCTCTCTGCATTGTTTTCAAGACAGTATATACACTTTGAATACACTTCAGATATCTGTCTAATTAATTACAGAAAACTTGAAAACTTCTGTTATTCCAAATGGCTTTTCTTCTTTGGGCATGTTGAACAAATGTTTATGAGCTTTTCTCACTGAATTCCTGAACAGAAGAGCTCAAGAGAGAAGAGGACTCTGGAGTAGGAAAATTCATCATCAACCTCCAAGTGGCTGAGGATCCATCCCCATCAGAGCAGCAATGAACAGCAATGGGCACAGCTTTGTGGCTACCCCAGCTTTGGGATGGGCCCTGGGCCTGGAGCAGGAGCAGCTCTTGAGGGCCCCAAGGCCGGGGCTCTTGAGCTGCCCTGGGCACATGGGATGGCAGCAGGGGCTGCAGAGCTCTCAGCACCTGAGCCAGAGGGGAGCAGGGCAGCCAGGGAGCCTCCTTTGGCCTTGCCCAGCACCTTCCCCCATGGCTGGGGCTGAGTCCTGTGTGAGCTGCAGCTGCTGCTGTGCCCTTGGCAGGGGCTGAGGCCGTGGGGCCAGTGGCCAGAGCAGCCTGGCCTGAGCAGAGCTGTGGGGCCAGAGCCAGCTGGGCTGGGCTGGGGAGAGGCCCTTGGTGCTGCCCAGAGCTCAGGGCAGCTGGCAGAGCTTGCAGGGAGCTGGGCTGGGCTCAGAGAGCCTGCCCCAGAAACCATCAGTGTCCATCTCAGCCTGGCTGAGCGTGCAGGGGCAGGACTCAGCCCAGGCCGTGTGGGGCAGGGCCAGCGCCTGTGCAAGGCATTGAAAACAGGCAAGTGCCCCAGAGAGGAGGCTGCTCTGTGCCCTTGGGGGCATGGACAGAGCAGGGAGGGGGCCCAGGACATTTGTCAGTGCCAGCCTCTGTGCCCAGCCCTTGGCAGCCCTGGCTGCTGAGCCCAGCTTTGCCCTGGGCTGAGTTTGGCTGTGGCCCAGCTCCATCCTCCTGCAGGGCTCAGGGCCTGTTCCCGGCCATGGCCAGCCCTGGCCGGCCTCTCTGCTGGCCCAGAGGCCGGCAGAGCCCGGGGCAGGGCTGTCTGTGCAGGCCCACAGGTGCCAGGGGCTGTGCAGGAGCTGGCAGAGGCTGCCCAGCAGGGAGGCCATGGGGCACAGAGCCCCAAGGCTGCTGTGGGCACCACGGCACAGGGGCCGTTCCCAGCCGCAATGCTCCTGGCCTGGGCTGGGCCTGCACAGGGGCTGGGCCACCATGGCTGGGCCAGCACAGGGCCACCAAGGGGCCACGCACCCACTGCCGGGGCTGACAGCAAGGCCAGGCACACACAAGCAATTGCTGAGCATGGCCTGCGCTGGCCAGGGCTGACTGTGCCACAGGCAGAGCTCAGCTGCCCTTGGGGGCTGCAGGAACAGTCAGGAGCCCAAAGAGCCTCCATGGCTGTGCTGCAGACCAAGGCTGGAGCAGGGAAATGCAGGGCTGCTGCGGGATGGGGAGGGCATTGAATTCCAGCACACACCTCAGCTCTCTGATGATCCCGGCACCATGCTGGGCCCTGTTTCAGACTGGAGCAGAGCAGATGTTGATCGCACTGGAGCCCTGTGGGGCTGGCAGGGACAATCTGCAGCTTGCAAAGTGCTCTGCTCTCCCTCAGGTGCTCTTGGAGGGATGCAATCCCAGCTGGACACCTCAGGGCACAAGTGGCACTGCCTGTTCATGGGCACACAGCTGATGTCTGCCTGGAAAGGGGCACAGGTTTTAATATTTGTACATTTCATAATATACAAGGAAATCTTTATTATCTGGGTCATTTGAGTACTTCTAAGAAATGGCCAAGTTTTCCCACCAGGAGCAGAAATTTCCTGATTCTACTAGATTCTTCTACTTATGGCAAGTGGAGAAATACGGATCTTCCCCTCTATCTTTGCCATGAACATCATTCACTCTAATATTTCATGACCCCCTCCTTTACATGTTTCCAGCTCTCCTTTTGAAATGGCCATGTCTAAGGACATATCTTCATTTAGAGCAACTGGATCCTTGTCCTTCGCATTGCTCCCAGAAGTCTTCCTCCAGATGCTCTCTGCTGATTCCAATGTATCATCCTTGATTGGCTTCATGATTTGAGCATCAGGGAATTGCCCAATCTTTCAGAAGTTTAAATACCTCCTTAGTCAGCATCTTAGTTGTAGTTTTATCTTTTCTATCACCTCTTTTTATGTCTTTGTCTAAAATCCTTCCTGTATGGCAATCCCTTGTGGATGGTGGACATGTCAGATGTTGCTGGGATGTCACAAGAAACTGAATGAAGGCTTTTGATGTTTATTAAATTTTATCATGTTCACATTTTTTGTTTTCCATGAAGAGAAACCTTCCTGTGCCTCTAGTCTCACCAGTTCCTGGTCCCTCAAAGGACACAAACCTGATGTGCTGGGGAAATGTGGCAGAAATGCTGCTCTCGGAGGGGTTTGAGTGCCTTGGATAGCTGAGTCAGTCAGGCCTGTAAGAAAGGTTAAGTCACAAGGTCTAAGTGACATTAAATGCTGCTAAGTGTTGTTCTTTTGCTAAGTTGTTATGTTTAATATGTTATAAGCTAAGCTGAACATCATTAAGTGTTATTCCTCTATTAAATTGAAAAATCATAGGTTATAATTTAGGTTAAATACTGTTAAGCTCTGTTCTTTTGCTAAATTGTGAAGCTGAAGTTATCACTTAAGGTTGAGGTACAAGTTAAGTCCTGTTACGTTTGAGCTCTGTTAGGCTTTTAGGCCGTATTCCTTTTACCATTGCCCTCACTGTCCTTGTGTCACACACAGAGTCAGGGACAGTTCTCAGTTCATCTCTGGTTCGATTGCCTGGATTTTGTTTGGTTTTTTTGTTGCTTTGTTTCTTTGGTGTGCCTGAAGTGTCCAGTCAACAATGTGTCTTGCCAAGGAAGTTTGTGGTGCTGTCCCTTAATATTAAATCTGGTTGTTGCTGCTCCCTTGCTGGGGATATTTTCAGCGCTCTCAAACCCTCATTCAGAACAGGGTGAAGGAGCCCTGGCCCAGGCTCTGGCCCTGGGGGACACAGGGATGCTGCCGGGGGGTCCCTGTCCCCCTGTCCCACCCCCCAAGGCCCCGGCCCCCCGTCCCCATGTCAGGCTCTGGGGTCAATCTCGTGGAACATCCTCTGGGGGAGGCTGCAGCACCGGGAGCGGGGGGACCCGGGGGGACAGGGAACCCCGCTGTGCACGAGCAGCGTTGGACTGCTCTGGGGGAACTGTGAGGGGAGCTGGGGCAGAGTGACCTCCCCAGTGACATCAAACAGCCCCTGTGATGTCAGAGCCCCCTATGAAGTCACACAGTCAGCCTGTGATGTCACACAGCATCATGTGATGTCACAGAGCCCCCTATGATGTCACACAGCACCCTTTTGGTGTCACAGAGCCAACTCTGGGATGTCACCCTGGAATGTCATGCAGCTGCACTGAGATGTCACAGAAGAGTCTGCGATGTCACAATGTCACCATGTGATGTCACAGCCTGCTCTATGATGTTACACAGTCACCTAGAATGTCACAACCCACTCTCTGATGTCACAGAGCCACCCTCTATGATGGCAGGATCTGCTCTATGGCCTCATACTCTACTCCATGATGTCACAGACAGCTCTGTGATTTCACAACTCCCTCAGTGATGTCACAAAACCCTCTCTGTGATGTCATACTGGCATTCTTAAATGCTACAGCACACACTTTGACCTCACAGCCTGCCCTATGATGTCATACAGCCATGCCATGATGTCACAGCCTGCTCTGCGGTGTCACAGAATCCCCTCTATGACCTCACACAACAAACTCTGTGATGTCACAGACTGGGCTGTGACCTCACACAGCCCACTCTGTGCTGTCACACAGCCCCTTGATGACATCACAGCTGCCCTGTGCCTCCAGGGCACAGCCACAGAGGTGCCGCTGTCACACAGCCCCCTCTGGGACATCCCCCAGCCCCTGCCAGTGCTGAGCCCCTGTCAGCTCTGGCTGTGCCCTGCTGGTGTCCCTGAGCTGCCCTGGCAGTGCCCTAGCCCTGCTGGGCTGTGCCCAGGAGCTGCTCCTGGCCAGAGCTGTCTCTCTGCAGCGCTGCCCTTGCCAGGAGCTGCCTCTGGGCCAGGAGCCCGGCCCAGCTCAGCAGCACAGACACAGCAGCAGGACTTTAATCACCCTCTGGGGCTTTGGTGCTCTTTGCATCAGACTGAGTCCCTCAGAGTATCCTCAAAGAATTTCTCAAGAACTCCAAATCAGATTCAAACTTCAAACTTTCTTTAACTTCTAATGGGTCCCAAGGAGGGACACAACTCATGTGAATGTGTTCCCAGGTTCCAGGTAGAGCAGAACACTGGAGGCAGTGATCACAGGTGGAAACAAGCAAGGGAAAGGTGTCTCTGGTGCTGAGCAAACCTGGATGTGTTTCAGGAATGCAAAGGGCCAAGGCCTGAGTCCCAGCCCCTGGCCAGGCAGATCCTGTCCCTCCCTCCTTGCTCAGGGCTCTTCCCGGGATGGGCACTGGCATGTGGGGATGTGCAATGCCAAGGGCAGGACCATGGGGCGGCCCCTGCCAGGCTGCTGAGCAGGGACAAGGAGGCAATGAGGCTCCAGGCCTGCAAGGGTCACTTATCTCCTGCTCCTGGCTCAGGCCCAGGGCCAGCAGCCATGGCCAAAGTGCTGCCCAAGTTGGCTCTGTCAGGGCCTTGCAGCTGCTGCCCATCCCTGTGCCCTGTGCAGCACAGGCTGTCCTACGGTGTCCCTGCCCTGTGCCTCTGTCCCTGCAGGCTGTCGTCATCCCCTGGCTGCCCCACCTGGCTGGCCCCTTCCTTTGCTGACAGCTCTGCCTCCTGCCTGCCTCTGCCTGCCCACACAAAGCCTTGGGCTGCTCCAGGCTCCTTCTGCACCACAGCCCTGCCCTGGGGGAGGAAATTCCTTTCTCCAGCTGTCCAGTCTGGGCCTCCCCAGATGCCCTTGTGTTGTGTTCCACTGCAGTAAGCAGCAAAACAACTCCCCCAGGCCCCAGAGTCTCAGACCTCCGGCAGGCATCGATGACCAACAGGGAAAGGAAGGCAACAGGATGGGTACTGGTTTAGAAAAGCACAGGATCCTTTATTGTGCCAGGGACCAAGACAAGAAATGAAGGGGGAGAGGGGGTGGTGGCTTGTCATGGGTTTTATATGACAGGGTAGGGGTGGAGTTTAGGGTCGGGGTCCAATAGCAGAAGGAGCAGGGCACTGCAAAGGAGTGGATAGAGGAGGACAACCAATGGAAAAATGTGTGGCAGGGACTTTGCAGTAGAATTTGGACCAATGAGGTTACAGAAAAGGAAAAATGTTCTGTGGCCACTCCAAATTTGACCAGATGTGGTGGAGTGTCTTTTCCTGGGCTTGCAGGGGCACACCCGACAGGGTGGAGGGGCGGAATCGTCTTTAAATCACACTCCTCACTTGATGCTGTCTGTCTGGCTAGAATCCCTACTTCCTGGGGCAGGGGAACTCCACACCCTTGGTGCCATTATTACTTTCTCTTGGTGTTTTATACAATGAAGAAAAACTCCAGCCTCTCTGAAACCACCCTTTAATCCCTCTCAGGCTGCTCCTGTTCTGTCCTCAGTCTCCACACCACTGAGCCCAGAGCCACCACATTCTACCTGCTGGTTATGTGATGAGGCATCCAAACCCCATCTTGGGAGATTTTTGGTTACTTTTCAAGGTCTGTGAAAATGGAAAAATAGTGGTCAACATTATTTTGTCCCACATCTTGCAGTAACAGAACAGGAGTCAATATCACTCAACTGAATGAGGGTGGATTTACATTTGTTAAAAGGAGGAAATATTTTACAATGATGAGAGTGGCACAAAACTGCAACTGTTTTTCCAGAGAAGTGGATTTCCCATCACAGGAATGCTCCAAGAGCAGGAACTTTGTGCAACCTGATCCAGTGAAACAACGTCATCCCCAAGGACAGAATTGCTGTCATGGGGGTTCTCTGATGTGCTGGGTGCCCTCACAACGCTTCTGGCCAGAATGTCTGCTGAGGGCAGCCAGGCTGCTGCAGGGGCAGTGACCTCACAGCCATCACCATGGCAGCCCTGTCCCCTGGGCCTGGCTCTCCCCTTTCCTCTGCCCCTGCCTTGTCTCTACTGGCATGAAGAGTTTTGTCATTCATATCTTGTCCCCAAGGTGCTGGGGTCAATGGCTTCCCAGGCAGGCTTCTGGAGCAGAAGTGGCTTTTCAGAGCCCAGGCAGAAATGAGCCCTGAGGCAGCAGCTCTGCAGTGCTGGCCACCAGGCCGGGCTGCCAAGGGAGGCTTCTGGCCATGGCCTGCAAGCAGCTGCTGCTGCCAAGGTGCCTTTGGCGCCTCAGGCTCTGCCTGGCACAGCTCCCAGCAGGGCACTCTGCCCTTGTGCCTGAGCCCTTCCCTGTGCTGGGGCTGGCCTGGGGCTTTTCCTGCAGCGGGACCTGCCCTGCTGATGGCACAGGAAAGGCAGTTCCTGCTGGAGCAGGAGGCTCTGCCTGCAATGGGCTCCAACAACTCCAGCAAGGCCCTCTTGACATCAAAATTGCTTCCTAGATCACTATATGCTAATAATTGTTATAGCTCCTATACTGTGGAGTAAATAACTCTTTTTTAAAATTTAATCTGTGGTGTAAACAAACCATTCTGTCTAATCATGATCAGAATCAATCAGAGCTGTATTTATATCAATTTATCTAGTATTCCATCGATAATCCTGTGGGACAAATTGCATTAAGGTTCAATTCTACCTGTCTAATCTTTTACAGCTTTGACAAAGTCTGGGGCTGGGATTGGATCCAGCCACTCCCACTCTCCTCTAATAAAATAAATTTTGGAAGTCTAGGGGTCCTGCAGGGGTTTGAGGATCCATGGTGTCTGTTGGGTGTCATTTCTCCATCTCATGACTCATCAGGAGTTTCTCCAAAAAAGAAATAAAGCTTTTGCCTGAAGCTCCCACTGTGCCCATGACTGGAGCCCATGTGAGTGTCTGGGACATCCCAGCTCATTGGCAGCCTGGGGACTCCTGGGATGTCACCGTGGAGCCCCCGTGAGTGCCTGTGACAGATCAGTGCCTTTGCAGCCCAAGGTGCCCTGGGATGTCACCAATGAATGGCTGTGACTGCCTCTGACCACAGGGCTCTTTACCATCCCCAGAAACCCCTGGGAGACCTCCATGGAGCCCCTGTCTCTGCCTGTGACATTCCAGCTCTTGAACAGCGTGGAGACTCTTGGAAAGTCCCCATGGAACCCCTCTGAGAGCCTGTGACAAATCTCATCCTTAGTGGGCAACCACCACCAGGCCCCTGTTGCTATGCTCAGTTTCCATGGCATCCATCACCAGGCCCCTGTTCCCCCAGATCCACAGAATTGGCTGAGCTGGGAGGGACCCATCAGGATCCTGGAGTCCAACTGCTGGCCCTGCACAGGACACCCCAACAATGCCAGCCTGGGCCTGGCAGTGCTGTCCAAATGCTGCTGGAGCACAGCGAGCCCTGGAGCTGGGAGCCTTCCCTGGGGAGCCTGGGCAGTGCCCCAGCAGCCTCTGGGCAAAAACCTTTTCCTGAGATCCAACCTGAGCCTGCCCCGACTCAGCTGCAGCCGTTCCCTCCAGTCCTGTCCCTGGGCACCAGAGGGAAGAGGTTCCCACAGCCCCAGCCAGGGACCTGCTCCCAAGGCTGCTGGCATGGCCACCAGGGCTTGGTTTCCACCGGCTGAGGTTTAGGACTTCGGGTCCCCAATGTCCTGCTCCTGCTAAAACCGCGCTGCCCTCACTGCCCTCCTGCCTCCCATGGAAAGAACAAAAGGCAAAGATCCTGGGCTGGGATAAGAACAATTTATCGGGAACAGCAACAAAACAAAGAACAAACAGCAACAGAAACAATATCGATAACAGCAAGGAATAAGAGAAAGGATTTGCAGGAAAAGCTACATTACCACTGACTGCCTCTACCCAACCATGTTTATCCTCGCTCCCGGGAAGGATACCCTTCTCTTCAGGGAGACAGGGAGTCTCTTTCATGCTCCTAGCACTGACTAGAGATGGGAGTGAATGTAATGACAGGGCCATGGCCTGACCCTCATGTTAGGCCCAAATCATGTCGTTGGCAAGGGTAGGAAAAGGTACAGGTGTCTTCCCAGCATGTATCACAGGGACCATTGATCACCAGGGCTCTTCCCAACGTGGGTCTTACAGTGGGGGATGAAGCTGCAACTGGGCATGAAGCTCTTCCTGCAACTACGGCATTTGCAGAGCTTCCCTTACTGGTGCCTCCGTTGGTGTTGGGTCAAGTGAGAGCTCTGGGTGAAGCTCTTCCCACACTGGGGACACTTGTAGGGCCTCTCCCCAGTGTGGATGCACCGGTGGGTGATGAGGGTCGAGTTGTGCTTGAAGCCCTTCCTGCAGTCGGGGCAGCGAAATGGCTTCTCCTTGGTGTGAGTCTGCTCATGCAGGAGGAGATTGGAGCTGGTGGGAAACTGACACGATCCGTCCTAAGGACGCGATTCGTGTAGGTTCTTTTTCACTGATCTCAGGGTGCAAAAAACTGACACGACAAGGGGATTTGCAGTAAAATCAAAATACATGTACTTTTATTAAATAGCCATAGAGAAGATGCGTTAGAGAGAAGGGGAAAGAAGAAAGGGAAAATAATAAGGAAAAGAAAAAGAAGAGAGGGAGGGCAAGGAGGTATATAGCTACCAGACGTGCGGATGACAAAGTCCCTCGAAGTCCGGTCGATGAAGAGGCCTGTCGTCTTCACATCAGGGGAGATCTCAAAGGTATCAGTCAGGTCTAACCTTTTTTATAGTCCTTTTGAAATGGGGGAAGGGGACCCATTTCAAAATAGTCTACAAGGAGTCCATCAGTAGTCCATCAGGAGCAGGTGTCGTCAGCAGCAGATGTCGTAGGCAAGAACCATTGTCTTCTCAGTCCAGTGGTCGCTTGCAAAACTTGCTCCGGTCCTCACGCACACCTTCCCTCACCCTACGGTGGGGATTTCAGTCTTAGTTCTTTTGGGAAGAAGAGGGGAGCTTTTCCATGTAGGGGTTGCATGTCTCAGTCCTTGAGGGAGAACCTTCTCCCATCTCAGTCCATCTGTCACGGTGGTTGATGTACGGTGAATGAAGGGTCCTTTTGTGGTGACCCCCGGGAAGGTCATTCCAGAGAGAAAGTCCAGCCAAGTCAGAAGGGTGGAGAAATTCCAGCACTAGCGTTGCTAGGTGATGCAGGTGAAGGAGAGCACACTGCCCCTTCTCGGGTGCAGTGTTCCATGAGTTGAGCAAACACACCCGTAGGCAATAATCTGGCTTGATGGACCAGACAGACCTGGATTTTCAGAACAGGATCTTTTCCTTTCCCCGGTGGTCTTGGCTTTCATGACGATCGAGAGGCAAAAAATGAGGGAAGTTTTGGACAGACACTCACACGACCCCGTGACTCACGATTGTCTTGAAAGGGTCTTCATCAGCAGGTCTCAAGTCTCCTTCACGCTGGTAGCATACCTCAGAAAACAGGGACAGTATGACAGAGAGAGAGGAAAAGAGAAGGAAAGATAAGAAGGAATAAAAGAAGGGCGAAAAAGAGAAGCAATTAGCAAAACAAAATCAAAACAATTTTTTAGCAAATAATTAAATAATAATTGAAAATTATCAAAATAATATTATAGCTTGAATAATTGGAACAAACTCACAAATTATTATAATGGCATTATAGCTTAAATAATTTGAAAAATCACAAATGGTAATAATCAAATCAAATAATCAAAATAAAATCACAAATGGCCAAAAGTAAAAGCAATAATTAAGTAATAAAATGAATATAAATTTAACAAAATCACAAGATGGAAGGTAAAAGGTTTTTCAAAACACATCTACTGATTCATAATCGCCTTGTGTCAATTGTCTTGGGGACATCCATAGTAAAAAGGACATCAGCCAAATTGTGTGCATTATGGACGTCAGTCTTGTTAACCGTTTTATCATTCTCCAATTCATGACAAACAAGATTGCTGACAAAACAAAACCAATTGAAACCAGGATCAAAAGGACAACAATAGTTGTGATGTTGAATGAACACCATTGTGATGAAATGGTGTTCAGGACACTTGTGGCAGTTGGTGACCACCCAAAAAGAGTATCCCACCACTTGTGTTCAGCATCTCTCTTTACTCTTTCCATGACACGATGTATTTGTTTTACATTGTGATGAACAGTTACCAGGGTCTTCTGCCCATCTTTCTTGATCTTTCTCAGAATCTCAGCCAGGTCCTGGTGGAGCAGCAACTGCCTTACCAAAGTGAGGTTCATCCCAATTGGAGTAGGTATCAATTTGTGAATCAGGGTGTAATTGGATTGCAAAAGCTGGTGAGAGGTAACTGGAGCTACATAAGAAAAATCATATCCTACAATTCTGGTAAAATTACAAGCGCAGAAATTTGAATGATTCCTAGTATCCACTACTACATTTTCTACAAATACAAGATCACAGGCAGTTCTAAAGCATGCACATCCATTGCCTATGTATATGAGAACTGTTTCAGAAGTCTCGTTAGGATGTATTTCAAAGTGACAGATATTCTGCTCTGTGTCCAGACAGATATCCTGGGCTATGATTGCATTGCTTTCACAGATGAACCCTTGTTGTTCATGGACAATACAAGATTCCAGATTGACAGTTTGCCATTTGTTGTTAATCTGATGGGCCCATTCCCTATGCTCCGAAGGATAGAGAATAGCTCCGTCATGATTTATCCCTAATGCTATAATAGGAAAAACCAAATGCACTGAAGCACTGCGTATGGTTAACACAAAAGCCGTGGCCACGTTTGAAATGGGGTCATAAGTGAAATTTACCAAATTCCACCAGGATTGGAATTCTCTTTCAAAGTCAGTAGCACTGTCCCAGATTATTTTTCAAATTTCAGTGGGAAAAGTGCCTTCTTCACCTTCTTTTATAATTGAGGCAGCAACTGACTGCATCCACAATTGAGCCCGAACACAGCTGAGAGCCAAGGAAACATTATTTTGTGTGGCATTGAGTGCATCAATCACCAATTGTGGTTGTTTACATTTACCTTTTCCCAATTTGGTAGTATGTTTGATAGCAGCCACTGATGTGTTAAGGATGATTGCAGTGGTTGCTGTAATTTGGTCAGATTTTTACTTGTAGCAGCCAATTTGTTCATTATTATTTAATTTACTTGTTAAGTGTAATGTTATCACTTTGTGTTACCATAAAGGGAAGGGAAAACATTGTATTTGTTGTACAATGCTAGTGTTATCATGGTTTCTCAGGTCTCCATGTCCCACGGAGTTCTTCTGTAAAAATAAGCACAACAGAATCTACTACGAAGAGGCAGAAAGAGTTAGAACAATGGGGTTGTCAGAGAGGTTTTTAACACCAGTGGTACTTCCCCTACAATAGGGGGTGGTCCACCAAAAAGAGGTTGTCCAGGGTAATGTGCTGGGTTCTTGAAATCATCTGGTCCGTGTAGTGAAGGAATTATGCTTGGAGCTGTCGGGCAAAAAGCAGTGATTTTAGGACACCCATGTGCCCACCATCTGTTGTAAGGGGTGTGAGAAGTCCATTCAATCCCTTCACCTTTTGCCCAATCCTGCGCACTTTTGACAGTAAAGTGAGAAACATTATCAGATTGAATTTCCTGTGGGCTTAGGAAAATTCCAAACCATCCCTGTATTGCTTTAACGGTATTATTTCCTGTAGTTCTTTTAAAAGCATTGGCCTGAAACAACACAAATACAAGTGCGGCATAGGACTTGATGTTAATACAGACAAGAAAATAATTCTGTCCCTCACACTGGAAAATACTACAAATGGTTAACAGTTCCTCTGCCTGAGCACTGCCTTCTCCCTCTCTGTTAGCAGAAGCAGGGAAGAAAGGAGGGGTTGCTTTAATCACAGAGGCAAGTTTGTTTTGGCTGCTACCCAAGCTCTCAGTTTCTTGTATCGCTAAGTTTTTTTCTACTTCTATGAGAGTTAAGCCAACCACGGACAAACCTCTTTCCCAGGTAGAGTGTCTTCTCTCAGCATCTTTGAAACCATGGGAATAAAAACCAACAGGCCTTGTCGGACCCTCGGGACCCCACTGCCCAATGTGTACTGACAATCCTGAGGAGGCAAATCCCCACTCTACCTGAAAGGGATCTGTAGGATGGATAGGGTCCAGTGCTTGGTGAGCTGTTGCTTCAAAAATCAGCGATTGCAGTGCTTTCTCTTGAGAAAGACTCCAATCCCATTTTATCCCTTTTCTCGGCAAGTCATAAGAGGGAACAAATGGGTTATTCTGGTTACTAAGAAGTTTATCTGGTGTTTCTATAGGGGACATAGCTGCTATGGGTTTTTGAGGGAAAATTGCTATAGGTTTAAGTATTTCTGTAAACCTTTGAATTAAAGAGGTCATAATTTTAGACTTTACAGGTGATTGCATTGGTGACTCATAGCTTGTAGTTGGTTTTCTTTCATGCATTATTTGCGAGCAGGCAGCTTTTTGAATGTTTTCCAGGAGTTGGTCAGGGGTACCGGCTATGGTTAAAAGGTTTCCCCTTTCCGAGGGGTTAAGCCCCTCTGTCCAATAAGCTATATGCTGAATTAGGGACCATGGGATGCGTCTGTCTCCCGTTGTTAAGAACACTCCATGTCCCCAGTACCCACCGGCTTCTTGTTCTGACAAATGTGTTTGAACTTTCCCAGTGAGAGATTTTGTTTCAGTTTTGTGGGAGAGAAGCCCATACTGCTTTGCAAGTTTTGTTAATTCAGTAGCAGTGTATGGGATTTCTTTAGTGATTATATGTGGGTCAAAATCCTCATCATTAATATAGTTGCATTCTGTTTTAATTTGAGGTTTCATGCTATTGCAACAACAGTGTTCCCCAAAATTTTTCATCAGAACTAATTCTTTTTGGGGGTAATTTTGATTAAGGTGAGAAGTTTCCTTCTCCTCTGTTTCTTTTGAGGAATCAAAGTTCTGTGAATTTTTAACATGCACCTCTCTCAAGGCAGCCCGTAATAAATTATTTTCATTTCTTTCTTCATTTAATTGTTTTTGCAAAACTCCAACTAAGTTTTGAAGGGAGTCTATTATAGCATTTTCCTCACTTCTTCGCTTAGAGCGAGTTTCTATGGCTGCTGTGAGGCAGGCTCCCAAAACTGAGCAGAGGATGGTTTTATCTTCACCAAGTTTAAATTTTGTTTCATGTTGCAGAGAACATATTCTACCAACAACATTTTCTAAATTAAACCAATTGCTCTTTGCCCAGGCCTCTCCGCCTGGTGAAGGTTTTGCATTGTGTTTAGCAAGTAGTGTGTAAAAATCAGTTTTTGCCTTGGCACCAAAATCTTCATTCATCTTGTGAAGGGACTAGGGACCACAACAGGGAGGTGTTTTCGGTTACACAATCACACACTGTGTTTTCCCTTCACTCAACTTTTTCCCTGGGTGGCTGAAGAGACAGAGTCAATCTGGGAGGCCCTGCTTAGTTTCTTCAAGGTGTCTCTTCCTTCCCAGACAGTTAAACACACATACACAGTTGAAGAGACAGAGTCAATCTGGGAGGCCCTGCTTAGTTTCTTCAAGGTGTCTCTTCCTTCCCAGACAGTTAAACACTCTTAGAACAGAAACAGTTTTTTTCCCCCTTTTGCACCAAGAGATCTTTTGTGATATTCTGGAGACAGAACCCTCAAAAAGAGTTTGGAGAATGCTTTTTCCGCCTTGGTTCGTGCAGTATGCGGGAAATTCGAATCACAGCCCTTGCCTTCTAAATCCGTTCAACCCCTTTCGGGAAAATTGACGGTTTAGGTGTGGCTGCCGTGAAACGTCCTTCCCCTGTTACAAACTACACGTAACCTGCAGACTCCTCTGTCCCCAGAACCCAAGATCCGTGACGCCAATTTATGACACGATCTGTCCTAAGGACGTGATTCGTGAAGGTTCTTTTTCACTGATCTCAGGGTGCAAAAACTGACACGACAAGGGGATTTGCAGTAAAATCAAAATACATGTACTTTTATTAAATAGCCATAGAAAAGATGCGTTAGAGAGAAGGGGAATGAAGAAAAGGGGAAAGAATAAGGAAAAGAAAAAGAAGAGAGGGAGGGCAAGGAGGTATATAGCTACCAGACGTGCGGATGACAAAGTCCCTCGAAGTCCGGTCGACGAAGAGCCTGTCGTCTTCACGTCAGGGGAGATCTCGAAAGGTATCAGTCAGGTCTAACCTTTTTTATAGTCCTTTTGAAATGGGGGAAGGGGACCGATTTCAAAATAGTCTATTGATAAAGGGTACAAAGAGTCTATCGGTAGTCCATCAGGAACAGGCGTTGTTAGCAGCAGATGTCGTAGGCAGGAACCATTGTCTTCTCGGTCCAGTGGTCGCTTGCAAAACTTGCTCCGGTCCCCACGTACGCCTTCCCTCACCCTACGGTGGGGATTTCAGTCTTAGTTCTTTTGGGAAGAAAAGGGGAACTTTTCCATGTAGGGGTCACATGTCTCAGTCCTTGAGGGAGAAACCTTCTCCCATCTCAGTCCATCTGTCACGGTGGTTGATGTATGGTGAATGAAGGGTCCTTTTGTGGTGACCCCCGGGAAGGTCATTCCAGAGAGAAAGTCCAGCCAAGTCAGAAGGGTGGAGAAATTCCAGCACTAGCGTTGCTAGGTGATGCAGGCGAAGGAGAGCACACTGCCCCTTCTCTGGTGCAGTGTTCCATGAGTTGAGCAAACACACCCGTAGGCAATAATCTGGCTTGATGGACCAGACAGACCTGGATTTTCAGAACAGGATCTTTTCCTTTCCCCGGTGGTCTTGGCTTTCATGACGATCGAGAGGCAAAAAATGAGGGAAGTTTCAGACAGATTCTCACAATTGGCAACATTCACATTATTACTTACTGCTTGGTTAAGGAACAACATGGGGAAAAAAAGCAAGAAACAAAATTCAGTCAATCAAATGAGAAACATTCTGAGAATTATGTGTGTGTGTGTGTGTGTGTGTGTGTTTAGGTGCATTTGAGAAAGGGACAGAAAGGACAAGGATCAGAAGGAATACGGCCTAAAAGCTTAACAGCACTGGAGCTGAGCAGTGGTTAAACTGGAGCCTCCAGGAGTGGGCTCTTGGCCCAGGATCCGTGGCTGCTCAGTCATGCTGCCAGTGCAGCAAGCTTGAGAGCCCGCTGGCTCTGCGAGGCCCCACTCAGAGGGAGGTTGCTGCTGGCACCTCTGGGCTCCAGGAGAGCCCCAAGGGCCTCCTTTGGGAGCGCTGTTCATGGGCCACAGGCGAGGGGCCTCAGCCATCAACGCTTCATCGTGGCCGCACCGTGGGTCAGCAGCCTGGCTCTGAGAGTGGGAGAAGGAGGATGTCATGCCATTGAGGCAGGAAAAGCGGTTTCCAAGGCAGTTCACAGGACACCCCAGGAGCTCTTCAGACAGCAGAAGTGCCTGGCAGCGCTCGGTGTCTCTGGGAAGCTCAAGAGGAGCTGGGCCCAGGGGCTGCTCAGCAAGGCCCAGGCCTGACAAGCGTTTCTCAGGTCACCGTGTGGCCAGACAAGGCCGGGGCCATTCGCCACCACAATCTGAAGCACGAGGTTTTGATGTAGGGTAAAAAGGCATGGCCCAGTGGAAGTGGGCTGTGTCCTCAGGCCTGTGGGAGAATCACAATGCAGATCCTTGTGCTGCTGATTCCATCTCTCCCATTTTTCTGAGTTCTTGGTGGCAAGGTCATTTAGGTCACACAGCTCTCTGAAGCTTTCTGCACAATGAATTAAAGTGAGATTACACATCCCAGATTGTGTTCTGTTACAGTTTAACTGATTGATTTAAGAAATTTCTGGAGCAGAAAACTTGCTTCCTCAGATATTTACTGTGTGTGGCACCAAGCACAGAGGAGAGATTTAATGTCAAAGGCATGGCCCAGGCAATTCTCTTTTGACAAGTTCTGCCCTGAGCTTTCCCGAGGAAGATCTGAAAGGTTCGATGTCATTTGCACAAGCTCCTGCAGTGGCTGCTGGCCAGCAGAGCAGGGCTGGCAGCTGTGCAACAAGTGTTGCCACAAGCAGCAACTCAGCCAGGGCAGCAAATCAAGAGCTGGGAAGGAGCTGATCTGAAGGCCAAATTTAGCTCCTAAAAGAGCTGGAACAGTTCCTCATTCCAATGAGGTGCAGTGTTGGACACGGCTCTGTGTGAGCACTGGACACAAGTTGCTCCCACTGAGTGCTGTGATGGTTTCTGCAGGAGCTCTGGGCTCCTGTGTGTGCTGGACACAATGAGGAGAGAAGGAGCCAAGTGCACTGACACACCTTTGCCTTGAGCATGACCCGGCCTGCACCAAACACACTGCAAGCTTTCCCCTTTGGCCCATGTCTCAAAATGTCAGGTCAGCTGTTGGACAACTCAGGTTGGTTTGGTGTCAAAGAATTCCCCTCAGAAATACTGGGTTTGTCTTCCTCTGTGCCTTCCCCTCAGCAGCCTTGGGGCTGCTCCTGTGTGAAGCCATGTGTCTCACACAGTTTGGGAGAACTTAATACAGGACATTCTGCAATGAGTCGTCTCCTCTAAAGTGCTCCAACAATCCCCTTCCAGTAACAGGAAATGAATACTAATAGATGAAAGTGGGAAAAAATTGCAACAGTTTATTAACAAGCGGAATAGCTGAAAAGCAAGCAAAAAGGCCAGTGACTTTCTCCCAGAGGCAGAGCTCTGTGGAGCAGTCACGGCAGGTGAAGCAGCTGGGCTGGAGCCCCTCGGTGTCTTTTCTCCCCGGCGTGGCTCAGCTCACGCTCTCGGGCTGGGAGCGGGGCTGCTCCACTCCTGCCGGCACCATGTCCCTGGGCTTGGACAGTTTTCTGCCAGGAGAGCCCAGCATGCTGTTACACAGATCTCTCATAAAGGCCCAAACCAACTCCAAACACTCTGCCTACAGCAGCATTTCACAAAGGGCTGCAGAAATCCAGGACAGCTGAAGTGAGTGTCAGACGGCTTTTGTCTTGTTCTTGCAAGCAGAATTCTTGATGATCTGATGCAATTTTATTCAGATGTTACACAGGAGCTGTGATTTCTTATTGAAATATTTCATGATGAGTAACAAGCCTTGGGAGCATGAGGCACAGGACTGACGTGTGAAAGCATGAGCATATCCTCCAAAGTCACCAGTTTAATTGTCCATTTTATTACCCTTGTATTTATTCCACACTAATAAGCAAACTCAAGCTTTGCTTGGATATAAAACAGGCACGGCATACCCTACGGCCCCTTGCAGGGTCACCAGGGCTGGCAGTGACAAAGCAGGCAGTCTGCTTCATTGTGAATCACTATGGATCTGCATCACAATGTGTTTTTAAGTAGCATGGTATTATTAAGATCTCCTTTTCTGCACGAGATACAAAAAGGAGGTTCTGAAATTATTTCCATGCAATCAGGCAGTAAAGAACTGACCCTGCTATCCTAACGAAGCTTTGGCTTTGGCAATTGCACTCTTCCCATTCATCTTTTGACGCAGGCACTCCAGGTTTTCCCCACACCCCTGCAAGGCTGGCAATCCCTGTTTCCCATGTACTGTTCTTCCCTAGAGCCAGTACAGTGGCTGCTTTGAAACTAAAAGCCCTGAGATCTGGGCATCTTGAAGGAGCATGAAATGCTAATTAAGTGTTCCCATTGGCAATATCCTGGTCTGCACTTCCCAGAGCTCTGAAGCAGCAGCAGGAGGGCCATGCATCATTCCTGTTGGTGGATGTTCATGTTTCTGGTGTGCAAGAGCAATGCCTTTGAGGAGGGACAAAAATGCCCCTATTCAAACAGTGGCTGTGCAAGGAGATATGAAGTTTCACTGCCTTTTTTAAGATATTTTAGACAGATCTAAGAGAATACTGTGGCATGGAGCAGGTCCCTAATTTTGTCTCCAGAGAAATCCCCAAAGGACACATCTGCTCTGCTGGTGATGGCAACCCCATAAGCTCGTGGACTTGTTTTCCCTGCAACATGCCAGCCTGCCTGGGCTTTACTAGGCCAGGACTAGACCCATAGCTATGCCAACACATGCAGCCACGTGACACAGAATCAGAGTTTTCCTTCAGAAAACTCAATTAACACATTCACATGCAGTTTCTTCTAGAACATCAGAAGCTGGCAGCCATGAGGACTTTGCTGTCACAAGGTTACAGTTTGCACTGGGCCCAGAAGTATTTTTCCCTAAGGCAAAACAAATTGAAATGTGAAGTTTAAATCTTCAAATGACTATGAAAGGAAACTGTAGAATAATTTCTGGAAAGGCAGCATTGTCAATGATCATGCAGCCCACCAAGAGCTGGAGCGGAATCCAGAATTGCTTGTTCCAGCTATGCAGGAATTCATTACCCTGGCAAGCACCAGTCCATGGGAACAAATGATCCCATAGCCCTGGGCAGAAGGGCACCCAGGCTGCAGTGGCAATAGATTTGAGGAACCCTTGTCACTTGTTATTGGCCTCACAGCCCACTCATCCCTTGGCAAGCAAGTTGCAAAAAACACTGTTGGACTGCTGTCCTGGGTAAATCTACATACAGATGACTATTCCAAAGCAGGGCATCTTTTCCCAGTGAAATACACATCCTCTTCTTACCTATGAAATTGTGCCTGAAGTCACCTGTGAGCCAGATCTGTGTGAGATTGCAAAGGAGCAAAGCTTTGGCATTTGGGCACACTTCTCTTGGTTTCTTTGCTCAGGGCTTTGTTGAGCACAGAACATATCCAGGTAGAAAACTTTTGACCATACAGGATCTTTTGTTTCCATTGTCCCCCAAACATGTGAAGAGGTGGTGCTGTTGTAATGCCAATTTAAAAAGAGTAGCACAAATGACACAAAAAAGACATGGCAAAAGAGGAAGAGGAGCAGCCCAGTGAGGAAAGGATGTGGTGAGACACTGGCACATGGAGTGAGCTGCACTCCCATAACCTCTGGGCTAGCAGGTCCTGGTCACACATTCTCCTCCTGGTTTATTTAAATTTTTTAATTTATTTACCTTTTCAAAAAACATCAAAATAAAATATATACAATTAAAAATATGTCATCAAAATTTAAAGATACAATCAAAACACATTTATTCAAAACTATATTTAAAGATCAGAACATATGTACATCTCTAACTATGTAGACTAATGAATAAATCCTATTCTTGAAATACTCTTCATGCAGGCGGCAGCTTCTTCCTGAGCTTGGAGGAAAGAGAGCTCTTCTGAATGTGAGGGTAGGAGATAATGGGAAGTCAGCCCAGAAAACCTGTTGGTAAGAGTGTAGGCAGTCAGATCTGCAAAGTGGAGACACAAAGTTCAGCAGAGGCCACAGTGCAAACCTAACACTGCCAAAGCACCATATTTCATGGGACATATTTCCTGCCAAGATCTTTTATGGGACATTATTTCCAAGAGCTGCACAGGGAAACATGGTCCTGCTGGCAGACACTTCAGGCAGGCCAGGGGGAAAAATGTTGATCCACTTCCACAGAGCTGCCACAGGAACAGCCTGGCCTCTGGGCTGCCCTGGGACAGCAGGGAGCCCCGAGCCCTGTGCTCTCCAGCAATGGCTCAGCTGCACATACACCCTCCTGCTCCTCTCCCTGCCCCACAGCTGAGCAGCCCTCCAGCTGCACGGGGCACTGGCAGCAGCACAGCTCATTGCAGGGCCACATGCAGGGCACAGCTGTTCCCTGGCAATGTGCACAGCCTGGCTGGGCTGCCACAAGACCCTTCCTCCCAGCAGAGAGTGGCCCAGCTCCCCCCTCACCTCTGTGTGAGGCTGAGCCAAGCTGGGCCTTCATCTTGTCCTCAGTCTGGAGTTGCTTCAGGCCCCACACGCCATGACTAGGAAGGGCGATGGAGAGAGCAGGGGCAGATGCACGTCCTTCCTTAGTCTTTTGTCATTTTTGGCACAGCTAAGAAGTCACATCCGGAGGTGTCCAACTCAGCTCTTGGTCAGCTTTCTGGAGAACATGATGGCTTCACCAGCCCAAAAGGCTGTTGAGGTTTTCCCGCACGTGGGGAGGCTTGCTGGCAGCACACTTCCTCAGCTGGGTGCCCATCACCTGGCAGAGGGCACAGGCCAGCTTGGTGAGCACAGTGCGGACGCTGGCGCTTCGCACAGGCAGCGCCTTGTTCTCCAGGCAGGACCAGAGCACGGGCAGGGCACAGCGCTGGACCACTGCAGGGCTCCTGGCATGAACCCACTCCCCGAGCACTGCTGGGAGAGAGACACAGCTCCTTACCCACCAGCCTCAATGCAAACAGGGATCTGCCTCTGCTTGTGCTTCTTGGGAGCCTCTCTGGCTAAGGTCAGTGAAACAGCACACAGAGCCCCATGACCCAGAAACGGGCAATGCAGCTGATCATCCTGGAAACAGAACCACCAACCCCTCAGGACTTTCTCCAACCAGAGCCTTGTCCCTGTGGCAGACTTTGTACCTTTCCTAAAACATTTCACAATCTGTTCCTGCAAGAACAATGACTGAAATGTCAAATTGCTTTTTATTTCCATTAAGAAGTTGTCTAAACCCACACTGAAGATTTGGAAATGCACCCTAGAGAGGCAATTGAGAGATTTCTAAGAAGAGGGATGATTCAATTTTTGTAACTTTGATGTCAAGGGCCAAAGGTCTAACCTGGCTCTCCCCTTTGCTCAGTGGTGCACAGCAAAGGGCAGCATTAGAACCCACTTCAAAACTCCAGCCCACAGAGATGGGTGCTGCCTGACAGCTGGATGAGAAACACCAGTGACTAGCTGGTGTCTTGGGCAGAATGCTTTTGAGGCTTCCAACAAAATGCTGTTTCAAACTTCAGGGTGTCTTAGAGAATTACCAGACCCCATTGCTGTGGCATTAGGACATCTCCACATTTTAATGGCATTTCCACTCCCAGTGTTAATGCAATTTTTTCTTATAATGTCCACTGAAATAGGGACATAGCGAGAGAAAAATGCTGCACAGCGGATGGAAATTTAACCAAAACAGAAGTGTTCTCTCACATTGTCTCTGAAATTTGCACTCTGCTCATTTTCTGAACTGAACCATATCAAACACAGACAAAAATTTACTACCAACAGGCTTCTTGCATGGCAGATTTGGCTGGGAGATCAAAACCTGAAATGCTCTGGAGACCATTTTTATTTTCCGATCAGGCAAAATGTTATGTAGTAGCCATTTATTATCCTGTGCTGGAAGAGACTTCATTTTCTCTATGCTGTTAATCCACCAGCACCCTAATGCAACAATTCAACATTGAAACAGCTCCTGAAAGACCCTCAACCAATTCTGCTAAGCACGGAAAGGGTTATGGTACCCCTTTCTAAATGGGAGTTCATTTGAGTTTAAATGTAGTTAAAGGCATTGGTGACTACTGAAGGTGAGGAACAGCTGTCTGTTCCTACTAAATCTCAGAGAGAACATCTGCTCTTTCCAAAGTAGTCCTAATTTATGCTTAATTCCTTTATTTGAAAAAGAGATCAAAAGAACTGCAGAACTAATTTCCCTATTATTTAGGGATATTTAGCATTTAAAGATGCTGGCATAATTAGCAGTGGATTTAGCCCCAGCTTAAGCAAGGCTAACAATTGTCTTCTCTGCTATATATTGAGATTGTAATTTTTCCATTCTTTGGCTACTGCTGACATAGCAAGCTCCTCTGAGGAATCCATTAACAGTTGCATTTGTAGCATTTTGGACAGCGCTGACACAGGCAGACACTGTTTGCACACCCTGAAATGCTCACTCCAATGCCACTTGGATTTCAGCACAGGCAGGGAGCCCAGCACTCTGCTTCTGCCCCTGTGCCCCCAAAGGCTGCCTTGCACTAAATCCGTGCCTCTAAGACGTGTGTTGAGTTTTGACCTAAGCTGGGACCCCCAGGCTCTGCACGGTTCAGCCTCAAAACTTCCCAAGAGAAAAACAAGAATTCTGTGAGAACAAAACAAACTGATTCCCTGAAACAGCGTTTGCCACCATTTTCCCTAAAGGATCACAGATGTCCCTGAGCTCCCAAGAGAGGAGCCAGCTGGGGTATTTGAGCCCCTCCCTTTCCTACAGCTGGGTTCTGAGATGCCCCAGTGAGGGCTCAGCCCTGAGGCCGAGCGCTGCCCCATCTCAGGTGCTGCACAGCTCTGCAGCAGCCAGGGAAACCTGCCAAATACACCTGCCTTGGCTGCTGGGCAGGAGGGACAAGCTCAGCACCTCCTGATGTGGAGGAGCTACTCTGCTGTCTGCTCACAGGCATTCCCTGTAAATACTCCCTCGGAGACCTCTTGGCTTAGAAGGGGAGGCCATACCTGCGATACTCCCGGTGACATCCAGCAGAGCTTGGCCACTCAGATGACTCCATTGGTGGCTGAACTCTTTCAGCAGTGATACTTTATCTACAAGTGAAACACATGTTTCTGCTCACTTGCCTGAGGTCATAGGAGAAAGGAGAGTGGGGAGGGAAAGGGCAGGGGCAACCCCATTTTATCAAAGAAAGTAAATTTCTGCTGATTTCTGAATCGTTATTGACTTTCCTTCCTGCCTACTTGGCAGGGTTTCAAATTCCAAAAGAAAAGCTCTCCTTTCACATTTGCAAATCCCAACTCATCTCCTGTACCAGGAGCTATGTGAAAGCATTTCACATCAGGGACCTCAAGAGGAGTTCAGTCACATGTAAGAAGCAGTGGAAAGGTTTTGCATCCCAGAGCAAAAAGGAAGAAGCCCATCCTTGGCACACAGAAAGGCAATGAGTCAGGCAGTTCATGACTTCACAGAGCAGCTGAGGTGGAGAAAGTGGAAACTGCCCCTGAAGATCTGCCTCCTCAACACTCCATTTTTCAGGCATTTTCAGAGCTGACATAAGTCTATGTGGCAAAGGAATTTAGAGTAACCCTTGCCTATGTAGTTCTTTGCTATTGTCATCTTGCCCCACACAAAACAACACGTAGAACAAGGCATCGTTGCAGCTGGATTTAGACTTGCTTGTTACAAAGAAATTAACTTGGTGAATCATAAGTTCCCCTTTGAAAAAAGAAGAGAAAGAAGAAAGGTAGAACATAGGCAGCTAATGCCTGTAATGTAGAGCCTGCCAGGTGGCTGCTCTGCAGAAGCTCTGATGGGCCAGTGTCCCTGCATGCCAACAGCAAAGCTGTTCATTTGGGAATTCAAATGGGGACCAAGAAAACTGCAAAACCCCTTTCCCTCTGATTTGTAGCAAAGCTGTAGTCCAGGACTTGCTCTTCAGACCTGCAGCACAGAGCCAAGGGCTCCTGGGACTGTTGGGCAATGCTGCTGCACATTCCAGCCTGCTGGGGACTGGTGCATAAGGACTGCACCTGCACAGCTTCTGGTGGCTGCCAGCTGGAGCCTTCCACAGGCAACAGCAGCTACCAAGGCACTCAGCGTTCTCTTGTGTGGGAGAGACAGAGGCACGGGACAGGAGAGTCCGTGCCAGGGCTCAGCCTTACCCAGATGAGCAATGGATTCTTCCAGTGCGTTCACAGCTGCGGCATGAACCCCGGGATCCTTTGAGTTCAAGTTCTTTGTTATTCCCTGCACCAAAGGGATCATCACCGGGTTCAGGGCATCTTCCAGGAGGCCGATGATTTCAGCCAGCACGTCCAGCGCCTTCTGCTTCACTTTCTCGTGGCTGTCAGATATTCTCAGGACAAAATAATCAAAAATCTGTGAAGAGAAGAAGCAACATGAAAGCTGGATTAGAATGTCTGTTTGAAGAGTGGATATAGCACTCAGCAATGTAAGAGATGAAAGTGATCCTCTCTCTCAGGTCAGCACTTGCTTGCACAATTTCACTCTTTTCCTGTGGGCCACTCACTGGAATGGTAGCGCAACCTCATGCTGCTTGAAAGATTTTCTTCTGTTTTTAAGAGGTTTGGTTGGGGACAGATTAGTTCTATTGTATTTCTCTCCATCTAGAAATCATTAAATCAATTCCATTTGTTAATGCAAAAGGCTACCTTTGCTTTGCAAGTATGTAAGCAGATATTTACAATGCCCATTTTTCTATACAGTTCCCTCAAGTACTGAGGGCAGCTATGATTTTGGCAAAACTATGGCTGGAGAAGATCTAAGTTTGATTTTGTCTGTCTCAAAACCTGTGTCTGGAGAAGGGCAGGGCTCTGATCAACTCTTCCAGGATCCAGATCATTTCTCTAACTAAGAGGAAGACTTCTGAAATGAAATGTGCTGTACAGCTCTCCTTAGAGCAGGTTCAGTCCCTTGACAGCCACAGCATCAGGCACCATATTCTGGACAAAGGGAAAAAGCAGCTACTGGGAGGAGAAAGGATGGATCTGTCCTTAGCTGTTTTCTTCCTTTCCAAAGAGAACAAAAGGCCCCCCAAGAAGGGTGAGCACTGTCTTTACCAAGAGGAATAGGGACAAGTGGAAATGAGTTGGAAAAAAGTGGAAAAAACTGGCTTTAAACCAACCCAGCCTAATACTTCTCTTCCCCGTGCAAATCCATCATTTCTCTAGAGAACAACAGCCATGCTTTCAGTGGCTGGATTCCCTTCACTTAACCCAACTAGCAGTAGGAGACAGCAGCAATTACAGCAGCAGAAAATGCTGCCATCATCTGATGAACATCATCAATGGGCACCTGCCAGACAAATACAGCTGGACTAAAAAAACTTGTCCTGAAGCCTGAACCTGGTATAAATTTGTCTGGGTAAGAGGGACCAGACTGTCCCAAACAGCCAGGATGGAGTGCCAAGACTCACTGAATTAACTTTACTTCTGCAGCCTTAGGAAAGGACCTAAAGGAAAGGGACAATGAAGACACCCTACATACTTGGACAATGTTAGTGGAGATGAGCTGGGGGCTGGTTTTGCACAGGTCTAGGAGGAGTGCCATTCCTTCCATGCGTGTCTGAAACCCCTTGGCTTCCAGGAGATGGTAGAGCTTCTGGAGCGGCTCCGTTTCTTCCACAGCTGCAGGCAGCGTGACCTGGGCTTTGGCACGGTGTGCAAGGCGTCCATCAGAGGTAGGTTTCACCCTGGAAAATAAATCCAAATTAGGACCTGTTGGTGACAATGCCTTCAGTTAATTGTGAGCAAAACAGCTTGAGGAGCTTTCCTCATGACGTTATTTCAAGCTAGAAAATCATGAGGCTCGGAAGAACAACATGGACCTCGTGACTATCATTATGGGAGGCAATCTGCAAGGAACATTCTCCCAGTGCTCACTCAGGAAAACCAAGGATGAGATGCATCTGATCTATCTTCAGATGGCTTCCAAGGCACACGGGTTACATTGCTTTGTGGGGAAAGAGAGACACTACTTCCAAGTTTAAATGCCTCTTCATATGGGACGTGTGTGCCTTATAATAAGGAAACTCATCACTCTGGAGAAGTGTCTCTACAACCAGGCATGACAATCTGCAAAAGCAGCTCAGATGCATCTGAACAGATGAACAGGGACACATCTGAAGGATCCAGAAAATCAATAATAGAGATAAAACCAGAAGCCAGACATCCCAGAACTATGCTCACATTTTGTTTGCTTCCCTAGAGACTAGATGCATAGCTCAACAACCCCACAGGGAACAATTCTCCTGGATCAACCTGTCTCTTCCACGAGCATGGAAAGATGCTAGAGCCATGCTACTGAGGCATGTGGTCACGTTCCTGCCACTGCTGAGCACAACAGAGCTAAATAAATCCCCTCTGTTATCAGAGGAGCATAGGTAGCTCTGCCACTGGCATGAAGAGAAAGCATGGACCAAATTCCTGTCTTAAATGCTGATTGCAGCACAGGGGGAAATAAACCAAACATGCTTTCCATCGAGCAACATATATGAAGGACAGGAATATCAAGACAAAACATCCACCTTGAGACAGCTGTTGACCAAAGTTGCAAAGGAATTGCCTTGCTACTTCCTACTCAAACTTGGTACTGTCCGAGGGTAAGAAAGCCATCATTCAGCCAGGCCAAATCACATGGATGAGACCTGCATCTTTGTGGAATGGCACCTTGCTTCTAGTCTGGGACTTCTCATCAAAACACCCATCTGGAAAAGACTCCACTCAGATTAAAAAAAAAAAACCGAAACACCCTAGTTCAATTTACTTGTCCCAAGTCAGGCAGCAGAAAAGTGGACCTCTCCTAGCCTCCACAACCCTGCCCTTGCCACTGCACTGGATCATCTGAGCTGCCACCAATGGATGTCTTTTTGTCTCCCCATTTTTTGTGGAAAGCTCTCCAGAGAAGTTGTGTTCAGCATAATGCAGAAGTAGACATTTTTTATCCTAGAGCATTTGTAGGGAAAGGAAACAATCTCTGGCACTGGTCATCTCTGCCAGAAAGATTTGCCTGAAGAAGAGGCATGTGAAGCTTGTCATGGGCTTTGTCACATCTGACAAAAGTTCTCAGTACCGTTTGCTAGAAGGCAATGTGGCCTGGGGCTTCTTGGAGCCATCGTTCCTCTTCTCCACCGGCTCCTTGACAGATGGACGTTCACCTTTCTGGTTTTCCATCCCCTAGTGAGACATAAAAAAACCCCATCAATCTTTAGGATATAAAACAGGAAATTCCTGTTTAAAACACAACTTAGAACCAGAATCACTGCTACCAAGGCCTAGGGAAACATTTCCTAACTTACAGAAATAAACAGACCAGAGATTCAGTGATGCCAACTCTTTGTTTTCAATAGCCCAAGGCAGGTTATGGGTGCTACCACACTGAGCAGCAGTCTAAAATCCCAAATTCATTAGTCCTGAGCACAAATGGGAATAATGCAAACTGGTAGGCAATGAGTGGTCTTAAAGGAAGCAGCAGAAAAAGTTGGACTCTTTGGGGGTTGGCCCATTGTGTTGGAAGTTGATTTGGTTCAACACTCAGTCTCCCTGTGCCTGCACAAAGGCACACTCTATAATGTTGATTAAAAAAATAAAATCCCCCTCCTAACAAACAAAGGATTTTTCACTGGATGCTGCTGAATTCACCAAGCTTCCAGCTCCACAGGGCTTGACAGCAGGGCAGTATTCCCAAAAGACAGACAGTAATTGTAGTAACTAGGATTTACTTGGACATCTTTTGTATATTTGGAAGTTTTCTTGGTAGTACTGCTTCCATGTCTTTTGCAAAGACTGTTATCTTCAGACTCTGTTATGTTCAATTCTCACTTAATTGCTTTACTGGGGGCAGAGCAGGGAGAACGTGGTGGGGGCTTACTCTTAAAGGTAAACCCATTTTCTCCTCTTTCCCTTTCCTCTTTGTGACCCATATTCAAAGTATTCCAAACCCCACTTATTCCCTAATAATGGCAGTTTCTTTGCGGCCTGCAGATGAACAGGCTGAGGATTAACAGCTCATTCCCAAGAGCAAAGTGATTCAGCAGAAGAGAAATGAGATAAAGACACATTGGGTATGCTTGACCTAATGTAAGCATACTAGCACAAAGGAGACATTTCTCGTGTCAAGCACTTACTTTCTTCTTAATTCTTGTCAGAATATCTTCCAGATCACGCGTGGAGAGAGATTGTTCCAGAAGCATTTTAAATTTTTGATGCCTCAGCAACATCTTCACCATCTCCTGTCCATAATGCCTGAGGAAGGATAGAAGGAAGGGCAGGAGAAAGGAAGACAGGAAGGGAGGGAGGCAGAAAGGAAGGCAGGCAGGAAGGAAACAACAGTGAAGAAAGGGAGAGTGTTAACAGAAGACGCTGACACCTTAAACTCATCAGGTGCAACCCCTGCATGAGAAGGCATTACCTACTCAGCAAAGAGGGAGATTTACCTCCACTTGACACTGCACAGTGCTGTCAGCTGAACACAAGAGGCAAGAGGAGAATGTGGGGCCACAGAAAAATACCATTTCACTCTGACACTGTGGGTGTTCCCAGGGAATAAGCAAAACACACCTGCTTTGTTGTCAGAGCCTATTAGCAGTGTCTTGCTGCCATTGCACAAAAATTTGCCTTTCTTTAACTGGCAGGGAAGCCGAGACAAAACACCTCCTGCATCCTGTTGCTTATTCTATACTATATGTATGCACAGGGGTAGCTAGTTGCTCTGGTGATCTTGGCAGCTATTAATGGGAATTTCATCATCAAAGTAAGGGGATTTTGGTGGTTTGGGTTGATTTTGCCACCAGGAAACCACAGTTTTCTTCAAGAAGAAATTTGGAGGTTGTTGAACCACAGATAACAGCATTCTAGAAATCTGCAGAACGGGTTTTAGAAAGAGTGAATACATTGTCTAAAGACCCCTGAAATATTTCTAGGAATGTCTTAAGTTAATGAGAAACAGATGTTTGGGATCCTTCACTGATGAATATTAGCCAACACTTTGGCTTTGTGCTTTGCACCTAAGGCAAATCAAAACTGTTGGACTGGCTAATCTGAGCTCTTTTGGACTCAGTAAAGAATCCTTCAAGTCACAGGAAGCTGGCAATGCTCCTTGCTGGCCAGCCTCAGGTTACCCAGTACTGTCATTTCCCCAGGCATTCCAGAGCAGTGGTCACAGCACCAAGTCTGACTGAACTCAAGAAGCATTTGGACAATGCTCTCAGGCACACGGAGTGACTCTTGGGGTGCCCTGCTGTCCTGGGCTGACTATATGATGCTTTTATCCCCAGTCGTCTTGTTCTGTTTATACTGAATAATAAGTTTTACACCTTTAAGACTCTCTTCCAGACAGTGAAGAGGGGAGGCAAGAAGCACGCAGTTTGTTTTCAGACTGCTCTCACTCCTCCACATTCCTGCTCCTGGACTGTGTTGTCTGTGGATGGACAGACAGCAGGACAGAGCTCCTTTTTCTGTTTTTTTGTTTGTTTTTTTTTTTTTTTTTTTTTTGGTTTTAGCTAGCTGAGGCAAAGAAGTTCCCTGGACTGTGATTTTTTTTCCTTTTTCTTGGACCTGTTCAAGCCTGCTCTGGACTGAACACCCAGAAGAGCACCAGCAGCTCCACCTGTGGCCCCCCTGGCCGGGCCTGGGCCGTGGTATTTCCAGCACCAGAGACTGATCAGAGACTGAGTGAGCCGAGCTGCAACCCGGGGAGAGGACTGTTCTGAATTTGCCCTTTTTTTGGAGCAGTGAGAAGTTTTATTGTTTAATATTGTTTGGGTTCTATTGTTTAATAAACAGGTTTCTTTCCACTTTTTCTCCAAGGAGATATTTTCTCCTGAACCGGTTGGAGGGGCAATTGAATCTGCTTTTGTAGAGAAGCCCCTCTGAGGGTTATCTCCCAAACTTGCCCTAAACCAGGACATGGCTGGGAGCTGGACTGGATGACCCTGATAGGTGCCTTCTAACTGGGCATATTCTGTGATTCTATGACCCTTATCCACACAGTGAGGTCACTTATTATTTCCTTGAGTTTCCGCTATTTTCTGGTTTTACCTTTAAAGCCAAACACAAAACGGTTTTCCTGTTTCAGGAAGTGAAATGAAGATCATTACCTTGTGTCCTGGTGACAGTCCTGAGCAAGCGTCCCTGCCACCTGTGCCAGCCTCTCAGCCCTGGCTGTGCCTGCCAGCTTTGTGACTCCCAATTTCTGCATCAGGGACAGGAGGAGTTGGGCCGCACACTTCCGCACCTGGGCGTAGCGGCTCCTGGGAAGGAGAGAGCAAACCCTGGGGCACGGGGAGAAGGAGCAGCAGCAGCACAGGCCTTGGCCAGAGCCTGCTCCCTGTCCTTGCTGGGGGAAGGGGGCCTGGCTTCTCCCTGCAGCTGCCGACACCTGCAGAAGGTTCTGTCCTCAGATAAACACAAAGTTAGCATTGGGCTGCTCTGTGCAATGATCCTGATGATCCTGAAGGGCCCCTTCCAACTGGCCATATTCTACAGTTCTGTGATTCTGAGAACTAATAGGCTGCAGGAGGGTAGAAATAGGTGACAAGAGGAAAGAAATGAGGTTGATCAGAGAATGAAGTCACTGAGTTCCCAGAAGATGCAGGATACAGGACCCTTCCCTCCCATCATTCCCATTCTTTCCCTCATCCCTTCCCCCACCCACACACTAGACGCTGAAGAACATCACTGGAAGAAGAAGAACCTACTTGACTCCCCTGTCCATGAGAGCAGCCATTGCTCGTGCAGGAGTCACATTCTCTACCATCATCCCCAGGCTCTGACAGGCTGCCTTCTGAACAAACTCTGGGGAGTTCCACACCATCTGGAGAAGGACTGCAGCAACCTCATCCGCCTCGCAGTCCATGTCCTTCTTCAAGGTCACAAAGAACTCTCCCAGAGTGACAACTGCAGAGTAGGACACCTTGGACCGGAGATTGGTCACCTGGGGAAGACATGATAGGAAACATAAGAATCACCTTGAACAGAAAACCAGTTGCCTTCAGCAGAAATCCCAAGAAATGACAACACATCCCACTGTGTCCAGAGGAACATAAAAGCACAGTAAGAGCAGGAAGATACAAATACTGAAAGGCACTTACTCTGGAACCAATTTCTGACCTCAGACCTGCTTACTGCAAACCAAAAAAAAACCAAAAAAAAAAAAACAAAACAAAACCCCCCCCCCAAAAAAAAAAACAAACAAAAACCAAAAAAACAAAATTCACTAAAGCTTCCTACCTAACCCTTCTAAAATGTCCACTGCCATGATTTTAGGCCCTTTCACTAGAAAATTAAATCAAGGGCTGCTTTCAAATCATAAAGACACAAGTCATAAAAATAGAAGAGTCAATTGCTCCTGTTCAGAAAAGCTACACCAGCAGCTGAAGCACTCAGCCAGGAAACAGAAAACACAGGCTCAGATCTACAGACTCATTTGCAGTGTTGAATTACAGCTTGGGCAGAGATTAGGACTCTGGCAAATAACGTCATTAGTGTCTTGATTTTGCCATTTGCACATTGCATTGTAATGGCACCTCACTCACAGACAAGTGTCAGATATTCGACCTACCAGTAAATACAGCTACATGTGCACACAGATCCTACAGATAGCTGACAGACATGGGAAATAGAAGGTCTCAAACCAGAAATGGAGGCACACCCTGAGCACACATGGAGATGAACAAGCACATACCTACTCTGCACATCCTGTATGAAGTATGGGGAACAATTCAAAACAATGTTCTCACCTCGCTGGTAACTGCCAAGCAAATGTCATGAAGTCTGGACAGCAGGACTTCTGAATGGGACTCAGCCAGGTGCTTGATGTTGAAGAGTCCCTTCTCCTTCAGCTCCCTGAAAGGCATGTAACAAAAAGATTGATTTTTCTCTCTGCCCAAGAAGTAGGCAGCACCCTCCGAAATGACCAGGCTGGCAGCTCAAGCCATGGGAGGTGCTTTTCAAGGAGTACTTAATGAAATCGTGGAATGTGTTGCCACAGGATGCTGTAGATGTCAAAAGCACGCACAAATCCAAGAGGCAAAGAGAGGGCTTTCAGAGACTTCATTCGTGGCTGTTTAAGAAGACAGCCTTCCTGAAATCTCTGGCACATGAAGTCCCTCTGTCGCTGCTTCCTAGAAGCTGTGAGGCTGGGCCATGCTGCTGTTTCTTCTCAGTTCCCTGTACCTGTCCCTGAGACACAGTCCCATTGGGCTGTTACTGGGGCATTTTCCTTCTTTGTCTGCCCCAGCAGGCAGTTCAGCACTGAGAGTCTGCACTGGCACTCTGGAGCTGAGTTTCCACTCTTCAGTCTAGGCCTGTGTGTCTCACCCACTCCACCCCACCTCACAAATTCCCAAAAAAATCAGTAGGATGCCCCAGAAGATTCCAGCCCTGGGCAAGAACTGTTGAAACTCTGGCTTACTCAAAACCCCCCTACCTAAAACAACTTGCACAACAGACACGTGTTATTTCAAAGCTGAAAACAACTCCATCTCTCAGCACTTGCTTTGTGCAGGCCCTCAGCTCCAGGAAGGAGTGTGAGGCATCAGGGCTGCAGCACAGGGCTGGCGACTGATCCCACGGGCACCCCTGAGCCTCATCAGGACACTCACAGCTGCAGAAGCTCTCTGCACCTCACAGGGCACCCAAGAGAAATGGGGAAGAAAAAGCAGAAGAGAAAGGGCAAAGCAAAGGCCACTGCAGAAGGAGATGAACCGTTGGAGGTTTCTTATGGTTCTCCCAATATGAATGGAGGCCTTACCCCTGTGTGAATGAAGCATCCAACAGGGAGTGATCAAAAAGCCATCAGAAAGACAACCAATATTACCTCACATTTGTAGGCTTGTAACTTCTGGGCCTATTTGTAACTGTGTATAATTTTGGGACACACTGGGAGTACTGACAAAATATCTCAGGCCCATAGGAAGCAGTGAGAAGGAAAAAGTTAATTTCCAAAAGTGCAAGATTCCTAGAGGATTTTATTTCTTTTTCCTTCTCTTCTGCCATGAGCCCCTCAGGAGTAATGACAGGCTGAGGGACTTGAAAGCACAACTCAGTCCATTCCTCAGAAAGAGGAACTCCCCGGAGCTGCTTCTGGGACTCACATGCAGGAGATGACAGGGAGAGCCTGTCACCTGCCCTTGCTGTCAGCAGTGGGAGCAGAGAGAAATCTTACTCAGTCCCACTGGGCCAGTGGCCCAAGGCACCCAAATCTGTACACTCAAAACTGCTGCCATCCTGCTTCTGCCTTCAGCCAGCAAATCATCTCTTTGCACAGCTTTCTCTCTTCCCTCAACATTTCCTTTGCAGCTCCATGGAGCAGCTGCCAAAGCCAGGAAACAGCATGGACCTGCTGCAGCTGGAGCGGTGCTGCAGAGCAAGGCCAAGAAAAGGCTGCTCTCCAGTCTTTATCCTCTCACTGCTCTGCAGAGGTTTCAGCAGTGCTCTTTGGCCCTCTGGGCTCTCGGGGCTCAGAGGCACCAGCGAGACACGCTTCTGACCGACCCGAACGCTGTGAGGGACACAGAGTGATGGGGCCTTTCTTACCAGTCATCACTGCCCAGCAAGGAGAGTGCCTCCTGCAAGGACTGCTGTGGCTCTGGAGAGGCTCTGTCCTTCTGCCCATGCCCACGGAGCGGCTCCTCTCGGCGCTGGGCACCAGTGGCCGTCTGCGAGGTCACTGCAAGGAGAGGGTCGGCCATGGGCGCTGCAGGCCCGGGCAAGGCATCCGCCATGGAGCGGCCTGCAGCCCATCTCCCAGCCAGGGTTCCCTGTGGCACACACTGCCACTGGGGCAGAGACTTCCCTGCTGTCTGCCTCCTGGGGCCCCTTGCTTGCTCCCAGCCTTCCCCAGCTGGGCACAGCTCCAGGCTAAACCTGACAATTGCCCTGCAGCCCCAGCTCCCCAGGGCCACAGGTGCCACGGCCAGCGGCAGGTTCCTGCGGCCGCAGAGCTCCCGCTCCCTGCCAGACAGCGCTGACCAGCAGCACTCGCTACCCAGGAGGGAACCCCTCAGTGCCCCTCTTGTCTCAGCACCCTGATTTCCCCAGCCCTGAGGACAGGAGCACTCTGCAGCTCCCTGAGGAAAGACCTGCAGCTGCCTCGTGACAGCCCCAAGCCAAGCCTGAACAAGCCAGCCCTGCTGGGCCCGGCTCAATCCCCACGGAGCAACGACCAGGGAACAGCCATACCTGACCCTTCACACCTGACAGTGCCTCTGTTTCCATTAACTTCACATATTCTAGACAGAGGCAGCTGACTGCACATACATTTAGCCTACTGTTGGGAAGGCAGTGGTTTATGGATTTTGTTCTTTCCAAGCATTGTGAAACTTTGCTCTTTCAGAGGTACACACTGGCTGTATTTCAAAGATGCTATGGGGAAATGTATTTGTCATCTAATGGCTGTATTTGCAAACTCAAACATTTCTAAACTAAATGCAATTTCCAGACTAGACAGTTGATAAAAAAAGCCTTCCAAATGCATCCTGGGGATAAAAATAGGCAAATACAGATGCACATTGTTGGCACATGCACTCTGTTGTTAATCAATTGGCCTGGGTTTGCCTTAATTGAATTTCTTGGTAAAGAAAGGAATTAACAAGGTATGAAAAAATCAGATGGGGAATGCATTTCTTATGAAACCCATCTGTCATCAAAAGTACTGTCAATCAAAAATTTCACATCATGTACTCAAAAGCTCATTTCCTCTTGTGTAGATGAAAACATTTGAGCTGTCTAAAAGGATGGAGTATAAATATTACACAGAATCTAGACAAACTGCTCTAGACTTTGTAGGGCTTTTGTGCTACCTTGCATGTTCTCACAAAGTATGGAGGAACCCAAACATCAGAACTATTCAGGCAGGAGCTAATCTGGGTGTCACTGATGTACCTCAGCCACTGACACCAGTGATGGCACTGCAGAAGTATGTAGACATACACACATCTAGATTCACTGTGGATGGAGAGCCACATCAGGCTAGTTCTGGTCAATTCTGAACATGGAATAGCATCACTAGCAAAGAGCATTGAAGTATCATTCCTAGCTGCCTTCTTCTTATCTCGCCCTGCTTGGCATCACAGCACAGGCAGGCTGCCCACAAAGGAGAGACAAGAGCCACTGGGGACTATCTGCTGTGCATTTCCTGCAGGCAGCAAACAGCCTGGGAGCAGCAGGCAGCCCCTCCTGGCTGTCACCTGCTGCACACAGCCACTGTCTTTGCTGGGTGACACAGGAGGCACTGCTTGTTCCCTCTTGGCACTGCAGGCCCTGGATGGCGGCAGCCAGGAGCCATCGGGCACTGCTGGGAGCAGAGGCACAGCTGCACCAAGCCACTGACGGCCCTGCAGAGACAGCCCTTGCTGGACAGCAGAAAAGCTGGCTGCAGAGCCGGACTGCAGACAGGCAGAGGGCCCACATGGTGAGTGGACAGCAGATCATGGTGGCACTTGTAGGTGCACGGTGAGCACAGCCTGGCATGCTGCCCCATAGCTCATCCCTGCAGTCACAGCTGCCTCCTGGCACCAGTGCTGTAGTTTGGAGTATTAGGATGGGCAAAAGCCAGAGCTTAGGCCTTCAGCACGGACTTTATTCAGCCCCACTTTCCAATGGATCTCTAAGAACCAACTCTCTAGTGCTACCAAACTGGAGTAACTGAAAAGTAGATTTGCTGCTCATTCTCAGGACAGCCTATAGCCCCAAGATCCCAGCTGTGCTGGCTGAGGCAGGGGACACTTTGTGCTCCTTGTGCAGGGAAAAAGCCATGCAGGGAAAAGCTTCCATGGAGCAGGCTTACCTGAGGAGTTGCGTGGGAAGCTGCCATCTCCAAGGATGGTGGGCTTATTGGGCAGTAAGGGCACGTTGTCCTGCTTTCTCAAGACCTTCTTCTTCAAGGCAGTACCAGGGTCTTTTCTCTGCACCCTAGGAGCTGTGCCATCAACAGGTGGTAAGCTAAAGTCTGCAGGAAGCAAAGAAGAGCTTGTAAGTGGAGGGTGCTGGACAGGTTGACAACAAAAGTTGCTGGAGCTGGGCAACATCTCTTTGTTATCCCAAAGAACTTCAAGTATAACAATGGTATACCACTTTATACCAAGATAACACTAACAAGGGACAGTGATCACAGAATCCTAGAAGAGTTTGGGTTGGAAGGCACCTTTAACCACCGTCTAGTCCAAGCCCTGTGAGCAGGGATATCTTCGTCTAGATCAGGTTCCACAGAGCCCCATGTAAACTGGCCTTGAACACCTTCAAGGATGGAGCAACAACAGCTTCTCTGGGCAAACCTTCCAACTTTTCATCCCCTTCATTATAGAAAAAATTCTCCCTGATATCTAGTCAAAATCTACCCTCTTCTAGTATAAAACCAACCTGCAGTGATGCTTCCTCGAAGAAACAAGGAAAAGCCAGTATTGCCTTGCTTTTGTTCTCCTGTTCCAGACACTGGCAGGGGAAGTTACCCAAGAAAGTGCAGCTAACCTTGCGTGCTGCCCTGGGGCTGAGTGCTGCCTCCTGAGGGCCCCGCTGCCGCCCTCGGGCAGCGCTCACAGCCCTGCAGGCAGAGCCTGGCCGGGATTCAGTCGGGAATGCTGCTTGCTCCTGGGGCTGCAGCAGAAGCACTGCCTGGGGGCTTCAGCACAGCTCTACAGCATCAGCTCCTCAGCAGGGAGCGGCAGGAGAAGGATCTCTGGTGTTTTCATGAGAAGGAATGGAGCTTTGTTTCTTCCAGGTGGAATCCCAGTTGAAAAGCAGTCTTTTGGCCTCACCTTCCCTGGAGGCTGCTCTCCAGGAGGGAGTCTGAAGCCCCAGTGTACTTTGCAAGACAGAATTTTCTACTCTGAAAGACTTTAGAGGTGAAGGTGGGAAGCTGATATTCTGTTACTGACTCAGGGAGGCCATGGGCAAGACTCTTCATGTCTCTGCATTTTATTTTGGGAAACAGAAACAAATAAGCAAGCTTCTACTCAGATGCAAGCAGAACAGCCCCCCAGTCTGACTGCAGCCATGTGCAAGGGGCAAGCAAGTGGTCAAAAAGGACCACAAGTGTAGCCACCACTTACTTGCTTCAGCTGCGTCCCTGGTCTCAACTGTCTCAGGAAGAAGCTGCAAGAATCTTTTCTTTCGTCTCCTTTTCTTCATCTCTTCCACAAAATGCTTTGTGTCCATTGGCTCCAAGTTCTCTTGAGCCAACTCCCACAGTGCAGCACGGATCTAGGTGCAATGGAAATACATCACAGACTGTAAGCAGAGACACACAAACCAGACACAACATCTCATCAGGAGCACAGAGTCCACAGGGTGCCATAGGCTTCAATGCAGCTCCATATCCATTCCAATAGTTTCAGAGGAATGTCTCCTGTCCTCACCTTGGCAATTACACACAGTGAGGTGGAACAGTTCAGTGCCATGACCTTCCACTGCTGCAACTGCAACCTATGTCAGGAAGCCCTGCTTGAAGCATGAATTCATAGGAGTGCTCCAAGACAGATGAAGAGCTCACATGACAGTGAGCAGGCAGTTCAGTTCCTACAGGCCATGGCAGCAGAATAAAAACCATGTGCAATGCCCAGCAAGGAGTGGTAATGAGCTGTTGCTTAACACTCATGGCCAGGAGTTGCAGCTATTTCTCACTTCCTGGCTTCTGAAGGACTCAGCTCTGAAGGACTCTGAAGGACTTGGTCTGTGAGAACACGAGACCAAAAGGAGGACTCGTGTGAAAACAAGTTGCAGAAACGTTGAAGTTAATGAGCAGAAACCTTGAGAATGAGAGGGCTGTGAGATACAGCCACAAAGGTAACCAGGAAAAGTCAAACTCTCCCATTTTACTTTCCAGCCTTGCTTACACTCAACATTAGAGTCTTTGCTTCTCTGCTTCTGAGGGTGCACTTTGCCCACATTCACTGATGTGTAGCTTGCTCTGTCATTCAGAACTTCTCTAAAACAGCTTTTGCACATAAAGATTGCTTCTGGCATGACCTTAGCACCATGTCCAAGCTAGTGACCTTGGCACTACTGGAAATAGCCAAGCAATTGCTCTGGAGTTGTCAAATATATTCCCAAGAGAATCCCCATCTCCCAGGGCGGGGGGAAGATCATGATTTTCAGTGACATTTTGGGCCAAGTACTAAACAGCCACTGGAAAGGAAGTCTGCTCATCCCTGTCCTTGTCCCTTACCTTTCCAAAGCCGTCCTTCAGCTCTCTGTCCCTCGTAAGACCAGGGCTAGTGGGATGATCTGTCTCCTTGGCCTGGCTCAGGGGGAGGCCTGGGAATGGAAGCAAAGGTTCCTGTAAATCTCTGGCAGAGTTCAAGCCCCAAAAAATGCCGTGCTGGGCAACAGGCAAGACAGGTTCCAGGTTGCAGAGCTCTCATAAAACACAGAGATTGGGACTGAGAGCAGCAAGGTCCACATGCCTAGACCCTCTCCCAGGGGATGGGCTACTGGCAGCAGACATGACATTACTCTGCTGGCCAGCAGACTGAAACCTGCTGCATGGTGAAGGCCAGAGCCCTTGGATGCTGGAGAGCCTCTGTGCCTGATAGAGAAGGGCAGAGATGGAGATTGCTCTTGACAGAGATTCTTATCTGCCCTTATTCAGGCTGATTTTAGTAAACATCTTCTTTCCAGCTCCTGGAAGAAGTCACAGGTACTAATACATGTATGCACTTGGATTTACATTTTCTTCTCTTTGTTGGACTGTTTTGGAGGACATTCAAAGAAAAGCTCAGCATTGCAGGAGTGTTACCCAAACGTGAACTGTGTCCTTGAGACTAGATATTTCATTTTCCCCAAGGGTGTTCATTCTAAACTGTATGAGATTGGGCCACTTTCAAGCTAGTCTGACCAAAGGCTGATTTTCTAATTTCAAGTAGAACAATGGAGCTCATTCTGAAATACTCTCCAACAGAGCTGTTAAAATTCAGAGAACTAATCATTCTATACAACAGCTTCATAGAGGACAAAATCAAGTGACAGCACAGTAGGAAAAAAGGAATTCTTAAATCAGAATTTTTTGCTCCTGCAGAATGGTCAGCTTAACAATAAAAAGGAGAGTTAGAAATGGGCTTTGAGGAAGGTAGGGAATTCAGGGTGGAAGGCAATGCCTTGGAAGGTAAAAGCATTTGGGAAGTTGGCAGGGAAACTCCTGATCCCAGGGTAACCTCCTTGGAACCACTGCAGTCATTCAGGTCAGAAAAATGGACACACAAAAGGCAACAGAGGTCACAATGCAAACCTAAAACATCTGAAGCTCCGTATTTCATGGGACACATTTCCTGGAAACTTCTAAAGAGCTGGACAGGGAAGCATGGTCCTACGGGCAGACACTGGAGACAGCCCAGGGGAAAACCCTGCCCCACTTCCACAGAGGCACCCCAGGAACAGCCTGGCCTCTGGGCTGCCCTGGGACAGCAGGGAGCCCCGAGCCCTGTGCTCTCCAGCAATGGCTCAGCTGCACATGCACCCTCCTGCTCCTCTGCCTGCCCCACAGCTGAGCAGCCCTCCAGCTGCACGGGGCACTGGCAGCAGCACAGCTCATTGCAGGGCCACATGCAGGGCACAGCTGTTCCCTGGCAATGTGCACAGCCTGGCTGGGCTGCCACAAGACCCTTCCTCCCAGCAGAGAGCGGCCCAGCTCCCCCCTCACCTCTGTGTGAGCCTGAGCCAGGCTCCTGGGGCTCCTGGGCCGAGGCCCCCTGAGCCGGCCGGGAGCCCAGACCTCCATTCCCAAGGTCGGGCTTCGGCACATAGGTCTCCAAGCCAAACAGGTCAGCCAGTTTCCTTGGGAACAGAGGCATCCCAGGTCCTATCTTGCACCAAGAGCTCTTTCCCTTCTTCCTCTGGGTGTTTGCAGCAGGCTCAGAAGAAGCTGTAATTCAGGTACAAGAGAAGAAGTGAGTTAATTGAACTCATGCCTTTACAATCAACCCATCTAATGGGTGAGGCATTCAAAGCACATTTTAGTTACTGAAAAGATTGGTTGGTTTCTTATTTTACATGAAACCAGCATCAGTTTAATTTCTCTGAACAATATGGAGCTGGCAAGCCAGGAGAGAAGGGTTCTACTATTTATGTCTTGCCTGTTGCCTCCCCACTACTACAGGATCCCTTTCCTTCCAAACAGTTGGAAATTCACAGTGGTCTCTAGAATCGGACACTGTCAAGGAAATCATTGTTTGCAAAAGTAGCTTTCTAGGCCTTTGTTTCTGTAGGTCCCACTCAATTTGAGGTCGGGTTTTGCACATTTGGGATTTTTATATTACTCTTTACAACAAAGGAAGTGCTGGGACACAAACAATGGCACCACGTGTTACACATAAAAGAAGCTTTGCTTTCTCCATTAGATGCGCCCAGTATTCTGCGAGCCTGTATTTGTAGGGAACAAAGTGGTCATCCAAAAGTGCCAATTCTGCTCTACTTGCCTCTTCCTGGGGTTCATTCCCCGCTTTTTTTTCAGCAGAGTCACCCAAACCCAACATAAACATGGCCTGCCTCAAAACATTTCTGATCTTGGCTGATACGGTCAATTCAAAATTTTCCTAATGGAAATAGCAGAGGGCAGATCATTCTAAAATACTCTCCATCAGACCTGGAGGATCATTCTAAAATACTTTCCATCAACATGTAATTCTTTACATGGCTTCACGGAGGATAAAATCATATGGCATCCAAGCAGAATGAGTGTCTTAAAACTGGATTCTTTCACCCTGTAGAATGCTGGGGTCAGTAATAAAAGTAAAACAGGCAGGGTTTAATAAGATAGGTACTTTCTAGTCCAGAACTGATCCAGCAAAAATGTCACCTAACTTACTGAGCAGTACTACTCCTGAGCTGCATTTAGCACTCCAGCTGCATATCAGGAAATAAAGAGTCATTCCAAAGGGGCCACACCCAGGATTTGGCAGACCTAGCTCTGATCCCCAAATGGACCAGGGGATCTGATCCCTTTTTCTGCATCAGCAGAATTATTTCTCCAAGTCTCATCTCTCCTAGCATGACACGCCCAGAGATGGCAAAGGAACAACAACAGTGTCACTGGGGCTTTCAACTTGAAAGCATTGGCTGAGCCAGATGCACCAGAGACTGCATTTTGTCTGGCACATTGCACTTGTCAGGGATCAGGCAAGGCAGGGACAGGGACAAGGCAGAAGGCATCTCCTCCCCCAGCCTCAGCCTGCAGCACTGACACAGGCAGAGACAGCCAGGGAAGAGATTTGTCATTGTGAACCTGCCACGGGTGGCTTTGTTCTTGTGCTCTCAGAGGATGACAAACTCACACCCTGCCTAAGCTGCATCCACCTGGAAGCCTCCTTCTCCTTCACTGCAAAATTCAAAAGGACTTTCTGTCATAGGAGCTTTCCCTATTTCTGCCAGTGCAAAACCAGGCAGTGCCCATGAATCTCCTCCAGATCTCAAAGGGTTCAGCTCAGAAACTGCCCCAAGGAAAGGTATTCTCCTTCAAAAGCAGGAGAAAGGAGTGGTAACATTTCTCATTTCATGCTAAATGACTTCATTTTCCCTACTAAGTGTGATACTAGGAAGGCTTCAGGAAGATAAAAGGCATGTGCAGGAAAAAGAGGAATGTTTCCTTTTCCTGCACTGCATTTCCAGGGCCCCAAGCCACCACTCCAGCTCTTGCCACCCAACACTTCCCACTGGAGGAATTTTCACTGCACCACCAGAGCACACTCGCAGGGACTGGACTCTGGGAGACTCCACTGAACCCATCAAGGAATTGAAATTAATTTAATGAGATTTTCAAAAGAATGGGTTTTAACCAAGCTCTCCAAATGTCACCTCTGAGGCAAGACTACAATGATCATTTTAGGACAGGCATGCCCTCTACCTACCTGCATCCTCAGAGCTGTTCACTTTGCTTCTGCTGCTGGGTCTTGGCCTGGAGAAAATAGAGGACAAAAGAACATATGAGGAGGTAGAAAGAGAAGGGAGGGAAAGGGCGTACCATGAAAGGAGGCAAAGTTATTAGCATGGCCACTGTGAGGAAGGGGGAAATGCAACACATAAACCCAACAAGACGCCAAGCTGATTAATTGTCCTTGGGCTTTCTGTTTCTGGAGTCACACAGAGCTGGCCAAGCTCTGGCTGAAACACAGCAGTCATTCTTCAACTTGCATCAAAACTCCCCAAGTCTGCTGCCTCTCCTTTTGGAGCCAAGTGGTTCCTAGAGGCTCTCTGAAGCAGCAAGAGCTGCTGAGCTGAGACACGAGTCTGTATGGAGGGCAGCTACTTTTGTACTGCTGCCAAAGCTTGACTTTGCCTGCTCCTGCATTACCCTGGTGACAGCCTTGTTCTACATGTGGTCAGAGCACCGCTGTCTCCTGAGAATGACATTACACCATCTGGCTCTTTCCAGAACAAAAAGGCTTTTTCCAACTCAGCTCTTAGGGAAGGATATTCAGATCACACTTTCAAAGCCCTACTGAAGATTTTCAATTGGAAGGATACTTCTGTGACTCCTTCTTTATTGTTATCACTTGGATCAGCTTGACAGCTTCATTTTCTCATACATATCCAAGCCAGTACCTTTCCATCAGGTACAGTCCTATGCCTCTTCTCAAGCAATTTGCCCTGTTTGATCTTAAGCTCAGATCAAAATATTAAACATCAATCAGATTATACATCTATATCCCAAAATTTCTCTGGGATCTCATTTCACAGTGGAGGCCCAGGCACCTTGAATTTACACTTGAAGATTACAGGAGCAGCACCTGAAGTTGCAGACACCTCTCCAGGAGCCAATATTTGCCCAAACATATTCTCCTGTTTGCAGAAGTTGACAGTCAAGGATCACAGCATTCAAGGATCTTCAGGATCCAGACCCATGCAGTACAACTACCAAATGACATCACAACCACTGCAGAGGCAATCAATAGCCAAGTCCAGCCCTGGACGCATCTTGAGGAGCTTTTAAGCCCTTCCTCCTCTTCCCCACCACAGCCCCTGCTCTTGGGGCATTGGTGTTGGGATTGACATTGTGCTGGATCATCACAGATAGGCAAGTTGGTGAAAACACAGATGTTTGCATACATACACGGGACAGCTGACTGTGCAAAATAATCACACGAGATGGGAGGAGTGAGGTGAACAGCACACTGGAGCAGCAGACACCTTGGCTTACCTCATCTCCCGGGACTCCTGGGAATCCAGCTGGGGAGAGCTTGGCAGAGACCCCGCAGCACTGCCCACAGGGGGACTTCCTGCCCTGCGTATTGGGGGGACCAAAGGCAGTCCCAGTGACCCCTTCTTCATATCCCCACCAATGGAATGCAGCAAGGCAGCCTGGAAAGAGTAGAACACAGGGCTCAGATCAAGCATCCAGCCTTGCCCCCCTTCATGCCTCAAGACATCTAGATATGCCCTCAGCTGGGACCTGGCAGGAATAGTCAAACTGATGGTGCGGTTGGCCGAGGATGGGGAATGGAAAGGGAGGTGGTGAGGGAGAGACCATGCCCCAGATTTGCCACCCCTTCCCTTGTGGTGACTTCTCTGCAAGTGTGGATACATTCCCAGCTGGCATCCACAAGTTTGACATCAAGGTGTTCTGGGCTGCCACTGCCTCCACTGGCCTTGTGGATGGTATTGGAGTGTGTTTAGATCACGGTTCTCTCTCTGACCCTAAGGCACCTTACAGCCGCTCTTGATCTCCAGCACATCCCCACAAAGCCATTCTGCAGGATGGCAAAACCTGCTTTTCTCAAGCCCCTCTCTTCTGCTGCTGCTGCCCTTCCCTCCTACACTTCCCCAGCAGCCTTTGAGCCCAGATGCTGCTGCTGAGCTCTCGGGATGCTCGCTGCTCTCCAGCTCCCACACATCCATCATCTCAGGCTCACTGGCATTTAGGAAGTCCAGCAGAGCTCCTTGCCCTGCTGCTCTCTGGAAATTATCTGCCTGCCCAAGTTCTTCCTGAGCCCCCATGCCATGGCCAGGAAGGGGGGTGGAGGCAGCAGGTGCATAGGCACCTTTCCTTCATATCCCATCATTTCTGGCCCAGCTAAGGATCCAAATCGGGACCTGTTCAAACTTCAGTGAAAGGGTCACTTCCTGTCAGCAAAAACATCTCAGAGTTCTACCTACAGCAAAGAAATTGAAAATTTATCACACAGGATTAGCTTGGTCTCTTTACCTTATGGCCTTTTCTCTCTGAGCTCAGCTCCTGTATTTTTGCCCAGTGCTCGTCACAGCCACTGCCATTTTTCCCATTCTCCTGCTCTCCACTGCATGTCTGACTTGGTGTGGTAGAAGGAGAGCTCTTCTGGATGGGAGGCAATGGCTTGGAGGGAAGGAGCATAGAAGGATTTGCCAGAGAAAACCTCTTGGCGAGAGGGTAGCCAGTCAGGCCTGCAAAGTGGAGACACAAAATGTAACAGAAGCCACAATGCAAACCTAAAACATCTGAAGCTCCATATTTCATAGGACACATTTCCTGGAAACTTCTAAAGAGCTGGACAGGGAAGCATGGTCCTACGGGCAGACACTGGAGACAGCCCAGGGGAAAACCCTGCCCCACTTCCACAGAGGCACCCCAGGAACAGCCTGGCCTCTGGGCTGCCCTGGGACAGCAGGGAGCCCCGAGCCCTGTGCTCTCCAGCAATGGCTCAGCTGCACATGCACCCTCCTGCTCCTCTGCCTGCCCCACAGCTGAGCAGCCCTCCAGCTGCACGGGGCACTGGCAGCAGCACAGCTCATTGCAGGGCCACATGCAGGGCACAGCTGTTCCCTGGCAATGTGCACAGCCTGGCTGGGCTGCCACAAGACCCTTCCTCCCAGCAGAGAGCGGCCCAGCTCCCCCCTCACCTCTGTGTGAGGCTGAGCCATGCTCTCAAGGGAAGAAGTGAGTTATGTGAAGGCCCACTTTTATCATCAACACATCTAATAGGTATGGCACTCGATGGGAATAATTTTTAATTATTGGGAAAATTTCTTTGGTTTTCTTTTTCATGAAACTAGTCTGCATTACATTCCTCTTAACAGTATTGAGTTAGCAAGTGTGAAGGGAAAGGTGGAAGGCTCCAAAGATAAGAGGGGAAAAAAATTCCTCCTTGAGGCTGGCCTTCTGGGAATCCCTAGGAAAGACCCACACAGCTGTGACTGCTATTTCTGAAAACCACAAAGACCTCTCAGCAAGCAGGCAGGCCTTATTGGTGTTTCTGTATCACCATAATACCATCCCCTGGGTGGGACCCCATCAGCAAGCAGAGGAAGAACAGGAAATTTTTCTGTACTGAGACCCAACATTGATGGTAAAGAAAGCAACAGGTTGCATCTCATGGCCAGTTTGTGGGCAGCTGTGGCCACAGTCCCTGTCCTGGCTGACAGTATGACTGATTTGGCTACTGTCAAACAGGAGAAAGCAGAGTAAACTAATGACAGAATGTTGTGATTCCATGGGCGCCCTTGCAGGATCCTCTGTAGCTGTCAGCCACCTACTCTGACACAGAGCCAGCACTGACCACCACGGAACAATTTTCCCTGAAATATGGTGGGATTTGTTTTCCCACCTTCAGCCTTTCAGCTCCTTCCTATCCTCACCTTTTCCTTCAGAGGTTTTTCCTTTTCCACTAAAGTCCATCTTCAAACCTGTGCTTCTGCCTGGCAGAAGGATCTGGGTTTGACTCTGGGAACACTCTCAGAGCTGACAGCGACAGGAGCTTGGTGCCCAGCCTCAGAACAAGGCCGGGTGACTCCGATCGCCAGCGCTCGGCAAAGAGAGGCAGAGCCAGACGCGTCTGCTGCCGCTACGGCCGTGCCAACCACAACCTGCACAGCCTTCACAGCCCCAGCGTGGGGCTGCCCCTTTGTGACACAATAGCCCATGGGGCTGCCCCTTTGTGATGCAATAGCCCGTGGTTCTCTCATTTCCATGGCTGCAAAACCCCACCCCAACTCCATCCCCTTCCCTTCCCAAGGGCAGCCAGCCCTGAGCCCAGCCTGGCCAGGCCTGAGGCTTTCACACTGTCTAGGAAGTAAACCCTCTCCAAAGCTACTTTTCAAGTCCTTTATTTCTGTAAATTCATTTCTGTAATTTATTTCTGTAATTCCCACTCAGATCTGGGTTGCAGCTTGTTGGTGTGGGAATTGGTTAATTTCTCTTCACATCAAACAAAGTGCTGGGACACAAAGAATGGCACCGGGCCGTGGAAGTAAAAGCAGCTTTGCACTCCCCAGTAGATGACCCCAGAATTCAGCTGGCCGATAGCTTTAGAGAACAAATTGACCATCCAAATATTCCACTTTTGCTCTGCTTCATTGTTCTAGGGGTTTATTCCCTGCTTGCTTTTTTGCATAAACACCCAAACCCAACATAAACATGATCTGCCTCAAAACATTTCTGATCATGGCAGTTCCTGACAATTCAAACTTTTCATGATGGAAATAGCACAGGGCAGGTTATTCTCAAAATGTGGATAAAACTAATCCTGCTTGATTTGGCAAAACTAAGCCTGAGCCATGGGACCAGTGGGTCTGATCCCTTTTTCTGCATCTGCAATATTATTTCTTCAAGTCTCGTGTCTCCTATCTATTGAAAGAAGCTTTGCACTCTGCATCAGATGCCCCCAGTGTTCAGTGGGCCCATATCATCAGTGTATCTGTAGGGTGTAAACTGGCCATGCAAAGTTCTCCCTCATTGTGGCAGGGGTTTATTCCTGCTTGCTTTCCTGCAGACACACCCAAACCCAACATTGCAACACCTGCCTCAAAACAATTCTCATTTGGACTGTCTCTGAAAATTCAAACCTATACTCAGAGTGTTTCCCTGTCCCCAGGGCCAGGCTCCAAGGCTGGCCTCTCTCCTGCACAGAATGAAGAAAAGCTGCTGCCCTTGCCAGCGGCTCCGGGGTCTGGTGATCAGCGCTCTGAAGGCAGCTTTGTACACACCCTGCCCCTGAGCCGAGCAGCATTCCTGGGAATTGGCACCAGCTCTGCAGCCAACATCCTCCAGGACAGCTGCAGCAAGGAGATTGCAACAAGTGCTGGCTGAAGGAGTCTCCAGGCTGCGGCAGCCCTTCACCTGCTGGAATCATCTTGTGCTGCCATGGGAGAGCAAAGGGGGTGACGGGCTCTTTGCAGTGAGGGTCTCCTCCATGTGCTGCTGCTCGCTGGGCTGATACAGCTGCTGCTGCCTTCCCCCACAGCTGTGTCAGGAGCCTGCCTGGGAAAATAACATTGCCAGTGCCAGCCACTGATCCCTGCCATGGCCCTGCCCACAGGGCATCCTGCCCACCAAACCGCTCCAGTCAGGTGATGTCAGACAACATCAAAATACATTCAAACGATGCATTTCCCACTTTCTGGCAAAATCATGGCCATACAGTCCACATGTTGGAGGCAGACTGCTGTTGGCAGAAGGGGGAAGCCCCAGCAGCTGCTCTCCCCATGGCTGGATGGCCATGGCAGCAGAGGCCAGCCTCTCACCACGCCCACTGCTGTAGAACCCAGTGCTTTGGAGTTGCTCCCACTCAACTCAGGCTGCTGCTACAGCAGCAGCATCACTTCACACATTTGATAACAGACTTGGAATGGCACACAGGACTTGCCCCAAGAAGTACAAAACATTTTTTTTAAAGTGGAGTGGGCAGGAGAGTTAGAATAGTTTGCTCCTTTTTAATACAAGCATACCTGATTTAAGCAGGGACACTGGGCTAATCATACTGGGGACCGGTTTGTAATTCTTGTCTCTAGCAATTCCCACCAGTTTGCAAGCATTTTTCACTAAGGGGTAGATAAGATTTTATAGCACATCCATGAGCAAGTCTGAGCCTGAAGTCAAAGCACAAGAAAATACTCCCAAATCTGCCACCCATGGGAAAAGGAAGCAGAAAAGCAGATGAAACAAGTGCCATTGCAGCTAAATTGCCTGTATTTATCCCATGGTCCAACCTTCCTGTACAAAAGCACCTCAATTCAAACACACAGCTTAAGATCAAGGAATAAAAGTGCTTTGAGAACATTTAAAGCCTGATTCCTATTACTTTCAAGGAAAGGTCAATGTTAAATTCCTTAAAAACATGAATGCAGGTCTATTTGGGACTGCATCCTTCAAAAGCACAAATGGAGGTTTAGAATTGCAGAACTTTTTCCATTGGAAAAGACCTTTAAGATCATAGAGTGCTTCCAATAATCTGAGACTGCTGACACTGCCAAGGCCACCCCTAAAGCCTATCCCAGGACGGGATGCTATTGGCATTCTTGGCCACCTGGGCACCCTGGCTCTCAGCCACTGCCAACCAGCACCCCCAGGTGCTCTTCTGCTGGGCGGCTTCCCAGCCACTCTGCCCCCAGCCTGTAGCCATCCATGGGGGTGCTGTGGCCCCAGGGGAGGACGGGCACTTCACGTTGTTGAACCTCACGCAAGTGGCCTCAGCGCATGATCCAGCCTGTCCAGATCCCTCTGGCAGATCAGCACTCCCACCCAGCTTGGCATTGTCTGTAAACTGCCTGAGGTGCCCTTGATCCTCTCTTTCCCATCGTTGGCAAAGATGAGAAACACAACTGGTCCTAGTGCTGAGCCCTGGGGAACACCACCTGTGACCAGGCACCAGCTGGATTTAATTCCATTGAATTCCACTGCAGCGGCAGCGGCTGGCCTCTGAGTCTCTGGAATTCCCGGCTAGCTGCGGCCAGCACCGCCGGCAGCACTGAAGGGGGAAGGGCACCCTCCCGCTGGGAGACTTCCTGGGGAGAGTGCTTAAGGCGGAATGCCTTCAGATGAGCGAGAATCCACGGAGCTGTTTGAGAGGAGCTGGGCTGCGACCCACAGGAGAAAGACAGGACCGCGTCGACAGGGAAAAAGAAGGTGTTTTATTGAAAGTGCGTCGGGCGTGGACAAAAATGCTTGCCCGGCAGGGTCTTATAACCAGAACACAGTGACCAATCTAAATTTTTGAGAGGAGGGAATAACGCGTAACAAACATCTCGGATCTCCAGTGGGAATAAACTGAGTGTTGAACACTGACCTCTGGTCCAATCATTCAATGTCCAAGACAGAAGGTTCTGGATGGAAGGGTATGGACACTGAATAACAGACAGGCAGCCAGGGAGGGATTAGGAGAGATAACTCGTAGGGAAAGGGAGTGGAAAAGTGCAACTGACGGGACAATCAAGAAGAGGGAGAGAGAGAGAGCCCGGGCAAAACCATAAACAGGAATGGGAGGTACAGGAATAAACCAACTTAAAACTAATGCACCCCTACATTCCACCCCTCCCTGAGCCTGGCCATCCTGACAGTTTTTACCCAGGGAAGAGTGCACTAAGGTCTTCAGTCTTTTCCTCATCGTTTGTTCTGTGTTTCCACCCACATCCAGGAAAAGACAGAGATTCTCCTTAGCCCTCCTTTTGTTGCTGATGGATTTACAGAAGCATTTTTATCCTCTTTGCAATTTTCTAAGAAGAAATTTTCTACAGTGAGGCTGTCGAGGCACTGGGAGCAAGTTGCCCAGAAGAGCTTTGGATGCCTAAGGAAGGGTTTGCATCTGCCCCTGCCCTCTCCACTTCCCTTCTTAGTCATGACATGGGGGGCCTGAAGCAACTCCAGACTGAGGACAAGGTGAACATGGCTCAGCCTCACACAGAGGTGAGGGGGGAGCTGGGCCGCTCTCTGCTGGGAGGAAGGGTCTTGTGGCAGCCCAGCCAGGCTGTGCACATTGCCAGGGAACAGCTGTGCCCTGCATGTGGCCCTGCAATGAGCTGTGCTGCTGCCAGTGCCCCGTGCAGCTGGAGGGCTGCTCAGCTGTGGGGCAGGCAGAGGAGCAGGAGGGTGCATGTGCAGCTGAGCCATTGCTGGAGAGCACAGGGCTCGGGGCTCCCTGCTGTCCCAGGGCAGCCCAGAGGCCAGGCTGTTCCTGGGGTGCCTCTGTGGAAGTGGGGCAGGGTTTTTCCTTTGGCCTACTCCAAGTGTCTGCCAGCAAGAGCATGTTTCCCTGTGCAGCTATCTAGAAGATTCCAGGAAGTCTGTCCCATGAAATATGGAGCTTCAGATGATTTTCTTTTGTATTGCTGGCTCTGTTGCATTTTGTGTCTCCACTTTGCAGATCTGACTGCCTACAGCCTTACCAAGCAGTTTTCTCTGGACACTTCCAATGTTCTCTTACCCACAAAGTCTTTGTCTCCCATCCAGAAGAGCTCTAATTCCTCCAAGCTCAGGAAGAAGCTGCTGCCTGTCTGAAGAGTGTACAAGAATAGGATTTATGTGTTAGGCTTCATAGTTAGATATGGATATATATTCTGATATTTAGATGTCGTTTTGAATAAAGGTTTTGATTGTATCTTTCAATTTTGATGACATATTTTTAATTCTATATATTTTATTTTCGTTATTAAAAAAAAATAATTAAATAAACCAAAAGGAGAATGTGAGACCAGGACCTGCCAGCCTAGAGATTATGGGAGTGCAGCTTGCTTGATGTGCCAGTGTCTCACCACATCCTTTCCTCACTGCACATCTCCACTTCCTCTTTTGTCACATTTTCTTTCTGTCATTAGTGCTGCTCTTTGTTACTTGGCATTACAACAGGGCCACACATTGACATGTTTAGGGGACAATGGAACCAAAAGATCCTGTATAGTCAAAAGATTTCTACCTGGATATGTTGTGTGCTCTCAGAAGGCCTGAGCAAAGAAACCAAGAGAAGTGTGCCCAAATGCCAAAGCTTTGCTCCTTTGCAATCTCACAGAGGTCTGGCTCACAGGTGACTTCAGGCACAATTTCATAGGTAAGAGGAGGATGTGTATTTCACTGGGAAAAGATGCCCTGCTTTGGAATAGTTGTCTGTATGTAGATTTACCCAGGACAGCAGTCCAACAGTGTTTTTTGCAACTTGCTTGCCAAGGGATGAGTGGGCTGTGAGGCCAATAACAAGTGACAAGGGTTCCTCAAATCTATTTCCACTGCAGCCTGGGTGCCCTTCTGCCCAGGGCTATGGGATCATTTGTTCCCATGGACCAGTGCTTGCCAGGGTAATGAATTCCTGCATAGCTGGAACAAGCAATTCTGGATTCCGCTCCAGCTCTTGGTGGGCTGCATGATCATTGACAATGCTGCCTTTCCAGAAATTATTCTACAGTTTCCTTTCATAGTCATTTGAAGATTTAAACTTCACATTTCAATTTGTTTTGCCTTAGGGAAAAATACTTCTGGGCCCAGTGCAAACTGTAACCTTTTGACAGCAAAGTCCTCATGGCTGCCAGCTTCTGATGTTCTAGAAGAAACTGCATGTGAATGTGTTAATTGAGTTTTCTGAAGGAAAACTCTGTCTGACTCTGTGTCACGTGGCTGCATGTGTTGGCATAGCTATGGGTCTAGTCCTGGCCTAGTAAAGCCCAGGCAGGGTGGCATGTTGCAGGGAAAACAAGTCCACGAGCTTATGGGGTTGCCATCACCAGCAGAGCAGATGTGTCCTTTGGGGATTTCTCTGGAGACAAAATTAGGGACCTGCTCCATGCCACAGTATGGATCTCTTAGATCCTTAGATCTTTCTAAACTATCCTAAAAAAGGCAGTGAAACTTCACATCTCCTTGCACAGCCACTGTTTGAATAGGGGCATTTTTGTCCCTCCTCAAAGCCATTGCTCTTGCACACCAGAAACATGAACATCCACCAACAGGAATGATGCATGGCCCTCCCGCTGCTGCTTCAGAGCTCTGGGAAGTGCAGACCTGGGTATTGCCAATGGGAACACTTAATTAGCATTTCATGCTCCTTCAAGATGCCCAGATCTCAGGGCTTTTAGTTTCAAAGCAGCCACTGTACTGGCTCTAGGGAAGAACAGTAAAAGGGAAACAGCAATTGCCAGCCTTGCAGGGGTGTGGGGAAAACCTGGAGTGTCTGCGTCAAAAGATGAATGGGAAGAGTGCAATTGCCAAAGCCAAAGCTTCGTTAGGATAGCTGGGTCAGTTCTTTACTGCCTGATTGCATGGAAATCATTTGGGAACCTCCTTTTTGTATCTCGTGCAGAAAAGGAGATCTTAATAATACCATGCTACTTAAAAACACATTGTGATGCAGATCCATAGTGATTCCCAATGAAGCAGACTGCCTGCTTTGTCACTGCCAGCCCTGGGGACCCTGCAAGAGACCATAGAGTATGCCATGCCTGTTTTATATCCAAGCAAAGCTTGAGTTTGCTTATTAGTGTGGAATAAATATAAGGGTAATAAAATGGACAATTAAACTGGTGACTTTGGAGGATATGCTCATGCTTTCACACGTCAGACCTGTGCCTCATGCTCCAAGGCTTGTTACTCATCATGAAATATTTCAATAAAAAAAACAGAGCTCCTGTGTTACATCTGAATAAAATTGCATCAGATCATCAAGAATTCTGCTGGCAAGAACAAGACAAAAGCCATCTGACACTCACTTGCAGCTGTCCTGGATTTCTGCAGCCCTTTGTGAAACGCTGCTGTAGGCAGAGTGTTTGGAGTTGGTTTGGGCCTTTATGAGAGATCTGTGTAACAGCATGCTGGGCTCTCCTGACAGAAAACTGTCCAAGCCCAGGGACATGGTGCCAGCAGGAGTGGAGCAGCCCCGCTCCCAGCCCGAGAGCGTGAGCTGAGCCACGCCAGGGGGAAAAGACACCGAGGGGCTCCAGCCCAGCTGCTTCACCTGCCGTGACCGCTCCACAGAGCTCTGCCTCTGGGAGAAAGTCGACGCTGGACAAGCATGGAGCTTCTCCGTGACAGCTCCTGTTCTTCCCGAGGGAGAACCCAGCACCACCTTGTAACGCGTGTCCTGGGGGGATTCTCCTCCGGCACTCTGGGTCTTTGTCCCAGCAGGGGGACGGTGAGGTCTGGCAGTTTGATATCTGGAAGTCACTGGCCTTTTTGCTTGCTTTTCAGCCATTCCGCTTCTTAATAAACTGTTACAATTTTTTTCCACTTTCATCTATTAGTATTAATTTCCTGTTACTGGAAGGGGATTGTTGGAACACTTTAGAGGAGACGACTCATTGCAGAGTGTCCTGTATCAAGTTCTCCCAAACTGGGGAGAACTTAATGAGACCCATGGCTTCACAAAGGAGCAGCCCCAAGGCTGCTGAGGGGAAGGCACAGAGGAAGACAAACCCAGTATTTCTGAGGGGAATTCCTTGACACCAAACCAACCTGAGTCGTCCAACAGCTGACCTAACATTTTGAGACATGGGCCAAAGGGGAAAGCTTGCAGTGTGTTTGGTCCAGGCCAAGGCAAAGGTGTGTCAGTGCACTTGGCTCCTTCTCTCCTCATTGTGTCCAGCACACACAGGAGCCCAGAGCTCCTGCAGAAACCATCACAGCACTCAGTGGGAGCAACTTGTGTCCAACAGAGCCGTGTTCAACACTGCACCTCATTGGAATGAGGAACTGTTCCAGCTCTTTTAGGAGCTAAGTTTGGCCTTCAGATCAGCTCCTTCCCAGCTCTTGATTTGCTGCCCTGGCTGACCTGCTGCCTGTGACAACACTTGTTGCACAGCTGCCAGCCCTGCTCTGCTGGCCAGCAGCCACTGCAGGAGCTTGTGCTAGTGACATCGAACCTTTCAGATCTTCCTCAGGAAAGCTCAGGGCAGAACTTGTCAAAAGAGCATTGCCTGGGCCATGCCTTTGACATTAAATCTTTCCTCTGTGCTTGGTGCCACACACAGTAAATATCTGAGGAAGCAAGTTTTCTACTCCAGAAATTTCTAAATCAATCAGTTAAACTGTAACAGAACACAATTTGGAATGTGTAATCTCACTTTAATTCATTTGCAGAAAGCTTCAGAGAGCTGTGTGACCTAAATGACCTTGCCACCAAGAACTCAGAAAAATGGGAGAGATGGAATCAGCAGCACAAGGATCTGCATTGTGATTCTCCCACAGGCCTGAGGACACGGCCCACTTCCACTGGGCCATGGCTTTTTACCTGACATCAAAACCTCGTGCTTCAGATTGTGGTGGTGAGTGCCCCCGGCCTTATCCGGCCACACAGTGACCTGAGAAACGCTTGTCAGGCCTGGGCCTTGCTGAACAGCCCCTGGGCCCAGCTCCTCTTGAGCTTCCCAGAGACACCGAGCGCTGCCAGGCACTTGTGCTGTCTGATGAGCTCCTGGGGTGTCCTGTGAACTGCCTTGGAAACCGCTTTTCCTGCCTCAATGGCATGACATCCTCCTTCTGCCACTCTCAGAGCCAGGCTGCTGACCCACGGGGCGGCCACGATGAAGCGTTGATGGCTGAGGCCCCTCGCCTGTGGCCCATGAACAGCACTCCCAAAGGAGGCCCTTGGGGCTCTCCTGGAGCCCAGAGGTGCCAGCAGCAACCTCCCTCTGAGTGGGGCCTCGCAGAGCCAGCGCGCTCTCAAGCTTGCTGCACTGGCAGCATGACTGAGCAGCCACGGATCCTGGGCCAAGAGCCCACTCCTGGAGGCTCCAGTTTAACCACTGCTCAGCTCCAGTGCTGTTAAGCTTTTAGGCCATATTCCTTTTGATTCTTGTCCTTTCTGTCCCTTTCTCAAATGCACCTAAACACACACACACACAGACACACACAGACACACACACACAATTCTCAGAATGTTTCTCATTTGATTAACTGAATTTCGTTCCTTGCTTTTTTTTCCCCATGTTGTTCCTTAACCAAGTAGTAAGTAATAATGTGAATGTTGCCAATTGTGAGAATCTGTCCGAAACTTCCCTCATTTTTTGCCTCTCGATCGTCATGAAAGCCAAGACCACCGGGGTAAGGGAAAGATCCTGTTCTGAAAATCCAGGTCTGTCTGGTCCATCAAGCCAGATTATTGCCTACGGGTGTGTTTGCTCAACTCATGGAACACTGCACCCGAGAAGGGGCAGTGTGCTCTCCTTCACCTGCATCACCTAGCAACACTAGTGCTGGAATTTCTCCACCCTTCTGACTTGGCTGGACTTTCTCTCTGAAATGACCTTCCCGGAGGTCAGCACAAAAGGACTCTCCATTCACCGTACATCAACCACCGTGACAGATGGACTGAGATGGGAGAAGGTTTCTCCCTCAAGGACTGAGACATGCGACCCCTACATGGAAAAGCTCCCCTCTTCTTCCCAAAAGAACTAAGACTGAAATCCCCACCGTAGGGTGAGGGAAGGTGTGCGTGGGGACCAAAGCAAGTTTTGCAAGCGACCACTGGACCGAGAACACAATGGTTCCTGCCTACGACATCTGCTGCTGACGACACCTGTTCCTGATGGACTACTGATGGACTCTTTGTACCCTTTATCAATAGACTATTTTGAAATGTGTCCCCTTCCCCCATTTCAAAAGGACTATTAAAAAGGTTAGAGCTGACTGATACCTTGGAGATCTCCCCTGACGTGAAGACGACAGGCTCTTCGTCGACCGGACTTCAAGGAACTTTGTCATCCGCATGTCTGGTAGCTATATACCTCCTTGCCTTTCCTCTCTTCTTTTTCTTTTCGTTATTCTTTTCCCTTTCTTTATTCCCCTTCTCTAACGCATCTTTGCTATGGCTATTTAATAAAAGTACATGTATTTTGATTTTACTGCAAATCCCCTTGTCGTGTCAGTTTTTGCATCCTGAGATCAGTGAAAAAGAACCTTCACGAATCACGTCCTTTGGACGGATCGTGTCAAAATTGGCGTCACGGATTTTGGGTTCTGGGGACGGAGGAGTCTGCAGGTTTCGTGTAGTTTGTAACAGGGGAAGGACGTTTCACGGCAGCCGCACCTAAACCGTCAATTTTCCCGAAAGGGGTTGAACGGATTTAGAAGGCAAGGGCTGTGATTCGAATTTCCCGCATACTGCACGAACCAAGGCGGAAAAAGCATTCTCCAAACTCTTTTTGAGGGTTCTGTCTCCAGAATATCACAAAAGATCTCTTGGTGCAAAAGGGGAAAAAAACCTGTTTCTGTTGTAAGAGTGTTTAACTGTCTGGGAAGGAAGAGACACCTTGAAGAAACTAAGCAGGGCCTCCCAGATTGATACTGTCTCTTCAATTGTGTGTGTGTGTTTAACTGTCTGGGAAGGAAAAGACACCTTGAAGAAACTAAGTAGGGCCTCCCAGACCGATTCTGTCTCTTCAGCTACCCAGGGAAGTGAAGGGGACAACAGTAAAAAAATTGTATAACTTGTACTTCCCTGTGGTAGTTTTTGTCCCCTTACAAAGAACTATTCTAGTGTGTGTGTATCTTGCATGTCTGGGAAGGAAGAGACAACTTGAAGAAACTAAGCAGGGCCTCCCAGACTGATTCTGTCTCTTCAGCCACCCAGGGAAAAAGTGAAGGGAAAACACAGTGTGTGATTGTGTGTTAAACACCTCCCTGTTGTGGTCCCTAGTCCCTTTACAAGATGAATGAAGATTTTGGTGCCAAGGCAAAAACTGATTTTTACACACTACTTGCTAAACACAATGCAAAACCTTCACCAGGCGGAGAGGCCTGGGCAAAGAGCAATTGGTTTAATTTAGAAAATGTTGTTGGTAGAATATGTTCTCTGCAACATGAAACAAAATTTAAACTTGGTGAAGATAAAACCATCCTCTGCTCAGTTTTGGGAGCCTGCCTCACAGCAGCCATAGAAACTCGCTGTAAGCGAAGAAGTGAGGAAAATGCTATAATAGACTCCCTTCAAAACTTAGTTGGAGTTTTGCAAAAACAATTAAATGAAGAAAGAAATGAAAATAATTTATTACGGGCTGCCTTGAGAGAGGTGCATGTTAAAAATTCACAGAACTTTGATTCCTCAAAAGAAACAGAGGAGAAGGAAACTTCTCACCTTAATCAAAATTACCCCCAAAAAGAATTAGTTCTGATGAAAAATTTTGGGGAACACTGTTGTTGCAATAGCATGAAACCTCAAATTAAAACAGAATGCAACTATATTAATGATGAGGATTTTGACCCACATATAATCACTAAAGAAATCCCATACACTGCTACTGAATTAGCAAAACTCGCAAAACAGTATGGGCTTCTCTTCCACAAAACTGAAACAAAATCTCTCACTGGGAAAGTTCAAACACATTTGTCAGAACAAGAAGCCGGTGGGTACTGGGGACATGGGGTGTTCTTAACAACGGGAGACAGACGTATCCCATGGTCCCTAACTCAGCATGCAGCTTATTGGGCAGAAGGGCTTAACCCCTCGGAAAGGGGAAACCTTTTAACCATAGCCGGTACCCCTGACCAACTCCTGGAAAACATTCACAAAGCTGCCTGCTCGCAAATAATGCATGAAAGAAAACCAACTACAAGCTATGAGTCACCAATGCAATCACCTGTAAAGTCTAAAATTATGACCTCTTTAATTCAAAGGTTTACAGAAACACTTAAACCTGTAGCAATTTTCCCTCAAAAAACCATAGCAGCTATGTCCCCTATAGAAACACCAGATAAACTTCTTAGTAACCAGAATAACCCATTTGTTCCCTCTTATGACTTGCCGAGAAAAGGGATAAAATGGGATTGGAGTCTTTCTCAAGAGAAAGCACTGCAATCGCTGATTTTTGAAGCAACAGCTCACCAAGCACTGGACCCTATCCATCCTACAGATCCCTTTCAGGTAGAGTGGTGATTTGCCTCCTCAGCGCTATCAGTACACATTGGGCAGCGGGCTCCCGAGGGTCCAACAAGGCCCGTTGGTTTTTATTCCCATGGTTTCAAAGATGCTGAGAGAAGATACTCTACCTGGGAAAGAGGTTTGTCTGTGGTTATCTTAACTCTCATAGAAGTAGAAAAAAACTTAGCAATACAAGAAACTGAGATCTTGGGTAGCAGCCAAAACAAGCTTGCCTCTGTGATTAAAGCAACCCCTCCTTTCTTCCCTGCTTCTGCTAACAGAGAGGGAGAAGGCAGTGCTTAGGTAGAGGAACTGTTAACCATTTGTAGTATTTTCCAGTGTGAGGGACAGAATTATTTTCTTGTCTGTATTAACATCAAGTCCTATGCCGCACTTGTATTTGTGTTGTTTCAGGCCGATGCTTTTAAAAGAGCTACAGGAAATAATACCGTTAAAGCAATACAGGGATGGTTTGGAATTTTCCTAACCCCACAGGAAATTCAATCTGATAATGTTTCTCACTTTACTGTCAAAAGTGCGCAGGATTGGGCAAAAGGTGAAGGGATTGGATGGACTTCTCACACCCCTTACGACAGATGGGGGGCACATGAGTGTCCTAAAATCACTGCTTTTTGCCCGACAGCTCCAAGCATAATTCCTTCACTACACGGACCAGATGATTTCAAGAACCCAGCACATTACCCTGGACAACCTGTTTTGGTGGACCACCCCCTATTGTAGGGGAAGTACCACTGGTGTTAAAAACCTCTTTGACCATCCCATTGTTCTAACTCTTTCTGCCTCTTTGTGGTAGATTCTGTTGTGCTTATTTTTACAGAAGAACTCCGTGGGACATGGAGACCTGAGAAACCATGATAACACTAGCATTGTACAACAAATATAATGTTTTCCCTTCCCTTTATGGTAACACAAAGTGATAATATTACAATTAACATGTAAATTAAGTAAACTTGAACAAATTGGCTGCTACGAGTGAAAATCTGACCAAATTACAGCAACCACTGCAATCATCCTAATTGGCTCTGGGAACACATCAGTGGCTGCTATCAAACATACTGCCAAATTGGGAAAAGGTAAATGTAAACGATCACAAATTGGTAATCGATGTATTCAATGCCACACAAAATAATGTTTCTTTGGCTCTCAGCTGTATTCAGGCTCAATTGTGAATGCAGTCAGTTGCTGCCTCAATTATAAAAGAAGGTGAAGAAGGCACTTTTCCCACTGAAATTTGAAAAATAATCTGGCATAGTGCTACTGATTTTGAAAGAGAATTCCAATCCTGGTGGAATTTGGTGAATTTCACTTATAACCCCATTTCAAACATGGCCACAGCTTTTGTGTTAACCATACGCAGTGCTTCAGTGCATTTGGTTTTTCCTATTATAGCATTAGGGATAAATCATGACGGAGCTATTCTCTATCCTTCGGAGCATAGGGAATGGGCCCGTCAGATTAACAACAAATGGCAAACTGTCAATCTGGAATCTTGTATTGTCCGTGAACAACAAGGGTTCATCTGTGAAAGCAATGCAATCATAGCCCAGGACGTTTGTCTGGACACAGAGCAGAATATCTGTCACTTTGAAATACATCCTAACGAGACTTCTGAAACAGTTCTCATATACATAGGCAATGGATGTGCATGCTTTAGAACTGCCTGTGATCTTGTATTTGTAGAAAATGTAGTAGTGGATACTAGGAATCATTCAAATTTCTGCGCTTGTAATTTTACCAGAATTGTAGGATATGATTTTTCTTATGTAGCTCCAGTTACCTCTCACCAGCTTTTGCAATCTAATTACACCCTGATTCACAAATTGATACCTACTCCAATTGGGATGAACCTCACTTTGGTAAGGCAGTTGCTGCTCCACCAGGACCTGGCTGAGATTCTGAGAAAGATCAAGAAAGATGGGCAGAAGACCCTGGTAACTGTTCATCACAATGTAAAACAAATACATCGTGTCATGGAAAGAGTAAAGAGAGATGCTGAACACAAGTGGTGGGATACTCTTTTTGGGTGGTCACCAACTGCCACAAGTGTCCTGAACACCATGTGTCATCCTATTGTTGTCCTTTTGATCCTGGTTTCAATTGGTTTTGTTTTGTCAGCAATCTTGTTTGTCATGAATTGGAGAATGATGAAACGGTTAACAAGACTGACGTCCATAATTAATGCACACAATTTGGCTGATGTCCTTTTTACTATGGACGTCCCCAAGACAATTGACACAAGGCGATTATGAATCAGTAGATGTGTTTTGAAAAACCTTTTACCTTCCATCTTGTGATTTTGTTAAATTTATATTCATTTTATTACTTAATTATTGCTTTTACTTTTGGCCATTTGTGATTTTATTTTGATTATTTGATTTGATTATTACCATTTGTGATTTTTCAAATTATTTAAGCTATAATGTCATTATAATAATTTGTGAGTTTGTTCCAATTATTCAAGCTATAATATTATTTTGATAATTTTCAATTATTATTTAATTATTTGCTAAAAAATTGTTTTGATTTTGTTTTGCTAATTGCTTCTCTTTTTCGCCCTTCTTTTATTTCTTCTTATCTTTCCTTCTCTTTTCCTCTCTCTCTGTCATACTGTCCCTGTTTTCTGAGGTATGCTACCAGCGTGAAGGAGACTTGAGACCTGCTGATGAAGACCCTTTCATGACAATCGTGAGTCATGGGGTCGTGTGAGTGTCTGTCCGAAACTTCCCTCATTTTTTGCCTCTCAATCGTCATGAAAGCCAAGACCACCGGGGAAAGGGAAAGATCCTGTTCTGAAAATCCAGGTCTGTCTGGTCCATCAAGCCAGATTATTGCCTACGGGTGTGTTTGCTCAACTCATGGAACACTGCACCCGAGAAGGGGCAGTGTGCTCTCCTTCGCCTGCATCACCTAGCAACGCTAGTGCTGGAATTTCTCCACCCTTCTGACTTGGCTGGACTTTCTCTCTGAAATGACCTTCCCGGAGGTCAGCACAAAAGGACCCTCCATTCACCGTACATCAACCACCGTGACAGATGGACTGAGATGGGAGAAGGTTTCTCCCTCAAGGACTGGGACATGCGACCCCTACATGGAAAAGCTCCCCTCTTCTTCCCAAAAGAACTAAGACTGAAATCCCCACCGTAGGGTGAGGGAAGGTGTGCGTGGGGACCAAAGCAAGTTTTGCAAGCGACCACTGGACCGAGAACACAATGGTTCTTGCCTACGACATCTGCTGCTGACGACACCTGCTCCTGATGGACTACTGATGGACTCCTTGTACCCTTTATCCATAGACTATTTTGAAATGTGTCCCCTTCCCCCATTTCAAAAGGATTATAAAAAAGGTTAGAGCTGACTGATACCTTTGAGATCTCCCCTGACGTGAAGACGACAGGGTCTTCGTCGACCGGACTTCGAGGGAGTTTGTCATCCGCACGTCTGGTAGCTATACACCTCCTTGCCTTTCCTCTCTTCTTTTTCTTTTCGTTATTCTTTTCCCTTTCTTTATTCCCCTTCTCTAACGCATCTTTGCTATGGCTATTTAATAAAAGTACATGTATTTTGATTTTACTGCAAATCCCCTTGTTGTGTCAGTTTTTGCACCCTGAGATCAGTGAAAAAGAACCTCCATGAATCACGTCCTTAGGACGGATCGTGTCAAAGGGAAACAGCCCTTAAAACACAGGGTTCCAGGAAGGATGGACACACTTCAGCAAAGAAACCTTGATGTAGCAAGAGTAGGCTGTCGCTTTGTGCAGAAAGATGACCCAGAGTAGGGGGAAATGACTGGCCTGGCTGGGCATGGAGCTTTTGCAGGAATTTAGGGGTTAAAAAGAGGGTGCATCACCTTTGGACATAGAGGGAGGTAAATCAAGAAATGTTTACGGACGTTGTTAGGTTGTGCAGATAGAAAAATTAGAGAGCTGAAAGATCAATTAGGACTTAATTGGATACTTCTGTGAAGGATAATTATGATGTATTTATAAGCACATTAATGGCAAAAGGTGGGGTAATGATAACCTGCATTTCTTATTGTGAGGGATATGATTACCAAAGATGAAGAATGGGCTGAGGTACTTCACCCTTTCTTTGCCTCAGTTTTCAACAATAAGACAGGCCATCCTCAGGACAAGTGTTCTCCTGAGCTGGTAGATGGGCACAGGGAGCAGGACAGCCCCCTGCAATCCAGGAGGAAGCAGCTGGAGACCTGCTGAGCCACTCAGGTGCACAAAGGTGTCTCTGGGAGCAGATGGGATCCTTCCCAGGGGGATGAGGGAGCTGGTGGATGATCTCCCCAAGCTGCTCTCCATCATTTACCATCAGTCCTGGCTCAGCAGGGAGGTCCCAGAGGAGTGGAGGTGCCAATGTGATCCCATCCTCAAGAAGGGCTGGAAGGAGGATCTGGGGAACTCCAGGCCTGTCAGCCTGACCTGGGTGCTTGGCAAGGTTATGGAACAGATCACCTTGAGAGCCATCACAGGGCACCCACAGGATGGCCAAGGGATCAGAGCCAGCCAGTGTGGATTTCAATATCTGCACTGATGATCTGCATGAGGGGATTGAGTCCAGCATCAGCAAATTTGCAGATGACACCAAGCTGGGTGTGAGTGTGGATTTGCTGGAGGGCAGGAGGGCTCTGCAGAGGGCCCTGGACAGGCTGGATCCAGGGCCCAAATCCAACAAGGTGAGGTTGAACAAGACTAAGTACCAGCTCCTGATCTTTGGCCACAACAACCCCTGCAGCACTGCAGGCTGGGGACAGAGTGGCTGGACAGCAGCCAGGCAGAAAGGGACCTGCAGGGACTGATGGACAGCAGGCTGGACATGAGGCAGCAGTGTGCCCAGGTGGGCAAGAAGGGCAATGGCTTCTGGCCTGGATCAGGAATGGTGTGGTCAGCAGGAGCAGGGCAGTGATTCTTCTCCTGTGCTCAGCACTGGTTGGGCAGCACCTTGAGTGCTGTGTCCAGTTCTGGGCCCCCCAAATTAGGAAGGACATGGAGGGGCTGGAAGACAAGTCTGGTTGAAAGCACATGAGGGAGCGGTGGTTAAGTTAACTGGACAATACCCTGGGTAGACAAGATGGTGTTAGGGTGCAGGTTGGACTTGATGATCTCAAATGTTTGTCACAATAAACCTGCGTGGTTTCCTTGCCGTCCCCCAGCCCTTGCTGGCCCCAGGGGCTGATGGCATTTGTGCTCCCTCAGGTTCATGTCCCCACAAGCAACAGCATGGGGGTGCTCCTGCCTGCTCTGTGCAATGCAAACAGGGGCTCCTGAGCCAGTGCTGCCGTGGCTGTGCCTGCAAGGATGCCGCACCTGTGTGAGCTGGGGGAGAGGCCAGGGCTGCAGAGGGGGGATGTTGTTGGCAGCTCCATGAGGACGCTCTGGGACGCTGCCCTGGGCTGTGCAGCACACTGGGGATGGATCAGCCCCTGCTCTGCTGCTCCTTCCCGTCTCCCCCAGGGCCCTTGCAGAGCCCCAGCCATGCTGTTTGCCCCCAGCCTGCCCACGGCCAGCCTGGGGCTGCTCAGCCTGGGGCTTTTCTGTGCTGAGCATTGGCCTGGCCGTGTTCTTGAGAGATCCTGGGCAAGGAGCCTGGAGCCCCCAGGGCCTGGCCTGAGGCGTCAGCGCTGCCCCAGCAGTGCCCATGTCCTGTCCCTGCTGCAGCCCCGGCACTGCCACCCCCAGGACTGTGCCCGGCCCCGAGAGCACTCAGGCCCTGCAGCAACACCAGGGCCATCAGGGCAGCGGGGCAGGGCCACGGCAGCAGCACTGGCAACACCAAGTGCTGCTGCTGCTGCTGCTGATGGGCACAGCTGCTGTGCCAGCACTGATCTGCCCCCAGCTCTGCAGAGCAGGCAACAAAAGGGCATCTCTGAAGAAAATTCTCCTGGTAGATCCTTTAGTTCCTTTAAAGCCACTGAGAGCACAGCCCCTCATTGACACAGTCAGTGGCCATAGGGGAAGTGGAGAGAAACAAAATGAGAAGTGGCCCAAACAATGACATTTCTTTGTGGACAAGATTAAAAATCAAAACAAAGGGAAAAGAACTTCCAAAATGAAACCAACAAAAAGTATCAAAGATGACTTTTATTACAAATGATTTGCAGAAACTGGCCAGCAGTTTAATGTTTACAAAACCTTCCACTCATCAGTCTCCTCATGGCAGCCTTGAGCTCCTGGTTTCTCAGACTGTAGATGAGGGGGTTCAGGGCTGGAGGCACCACAGAATACAGATCTGACAGGGCCACATCTAGGGATGGGGAGGAGATGGAGGGAGGCTTCAGGTGGGCAAATATGCCAGTGCTGAGGAACAGGGCTACCACGGCCAGGTGAGGAAGGCAGGTGGAAAAGGCTTTGTGCCGTCCCTGCTCAGAGGGAATCCTCAGCACAGCCCTGAAGATCTGCACATAGGAGAAAACAATGAACACAAAACAGCCAAGTGCTAAACAGGCACTAACAGCAATGAGCCCCAGTTCCCTGAGGTTTGACTGTGAGCAGGAGAGCATGAGGATGGGGGGGATTTCACAGAAGAACTGGCCCAGGACATTGCCATGGCACAGGGGCAGGGAAAATGTATTGGCTGTTTCCAGCAGAGCATTGAGAAAGGCACTGGCCCAGGCAGCTGCTGCCATGTGGGCACAAGCTCTGCTGCCCAGGAGGGTCCCGTAGTGCAGGGGTTTGCAGATGGACACGTAGCGGTCGTAGCACATGATGGTCAGGAGGGAAAACTATGCTGAAATGAAAAAGACAAAAAAAAATAGTTCGACTGCACATCCTTTGTAGGAGACGGTGCTGGTGTTCCAGAGGGAATTGTGCATGGCTTTGGGGACAGTGGTGCAGATGGAGCCCAGGTCGCTGAGGGCCAGGTTGAGCAGGAAGAAGAACATGGGTGTGTGCAGGTGGTGGCCGCAGAATATGGCGCTGATGATGAGGCCGTTGCCCAGGAGGGCAGCCAGGCAGATGCCCAGCAAGAGGCAGAAGTGCAGGAGCTGCAGCTGCCGCGTGTCTGCCAATGCCAGCAGGAGGAAGTGCCTGATGGAGCTGCTGTTGGTCATTTATGCTGTCTTGGCATGAGGATCTGTAAAAAACAGTAATCATGGAATAGCTGAATTTAGAGAGGACTTCAAATATCCCAGCCCAGCCTGGGGGCACTTTCCCCCCACTGCCTGCCCAGGGCTCTGCTGCCTGGAGCTGTCCCTGCCAGCAGCTGCTTCCCTGTGCCCAGGGCTGGGCCCTGCCAGTGCTGCCAGAGCCCAGCCCAGCCCTGGGGGCTCAGCTCTGCCCTGCAGACCCCTCCCAGCTCTGGCACTGCCCAGGGGCAGCTCTGGCTCTGCAGGCTCTGATGGCAACATCAGAGCAACCCTGAGGAGGCTGGAAACGCAGCACTTATATTGCCTCTAAGGGGCCCTGTGCTGATTTTTTTCTCTGCCTGGTTAATTACCATGTGAGCAAAAATTTTTTTATTTTTCTCACTTGAACTGAGATATTAATATCTATTTGCAATTTCCCATCCAGGCAACCCAGAGCAGTAGATTAAAAAAGAAGTGTTTTCACTTTTATGCAGCCCCTCCCTTGCTCTGCTTCCTATGTAACCTCATTTGAAATGTTCTGGAGTTAAACGCCATGCTGAGAACAATCCTGAACAATGCAGCATACTCACCACACAAGGAAAACACTTCCAAGCCTTACCAGCTGTGTCCTTCCCCCCAGATCTTGTCCCCCAGGGCTGGGGAGCAGCTCTCCGGGCCGGCTGAGAGCTGTCCCTGGCAGGCAGCAGAGTCCCTGCCCCAGCACAGCGCCCTGGGCTGCAGGAGCCTGCTCTGCAGGACAGCCCTGGGCACCCCTGGTTGCTCTGCACAAGAGAGAATCACAGAATGTACTCACAGGGTCTGGAGGCATTGGGATGTTCCAGCTTTAGGAGATGGCTCCAGGAGCTGCAGCTGCATTGTCCTGCAGCCAGAGGTTCCTGTGCCAAGGGCTGGCAGTGATTCTGCTCCAGGCACTTCTCAGCACCTTCCCAGCCCTGACTGATTGAAGCTCTCTGTGCCTCTGGGCTGTGCCTGGGCTGGCTGCAGGCAGTGCCCAAGCCCTGCTGGACTGGCAGAAGAGCTGCTCATCAAGAGAAATGTGCTTTTGAAGATCTTCTTGCTTACCAGGAGCTGCCTCTGTGCCAGGAGCCCAGCCCAGCTCAGCAGCACAGACACAGCAGCAGGACTTTAATGACCCTCTGGGGCTTTGTGCTGAGGCCCTGAACATCAGTCCCTGAGAGGCAGCTGAAGAAACCTCTCCACAACTCCAAGTCAGAATCCAACTCCAAAGTTTCTTGGACTTTTAATGGGTCCCACTGAGGTACACGACTCAGAAAGTGTCCCCAGGCCCCAGGCAGAGCAGAGAACTGGAGGCAGTGATGACAGGTGGGGACGAAGAGAAGCCAAGTCTTGGTGGCCTGGGGCACAGCAGCAGGGTCTGTGCCAGCAAGGGCTGGGAGGAGACACCTTGTCCTGAGGCCCTGGGGCCTCCTGGCACAGCCCCAGCCAGGCTGGGCACTGTCAGCCCCTTGTCCTGCCCTCAGCATCCCCCCCTAGCCCACATCCCAGTGGCCTCCAGGATCTGCTGGAAGGAGTCCCTGGGGAGCCTTGCTCAGCAATGGCCCTGGGGGTTCCTGAATGCTCCCAGGGACTGCAGGTTTTTCAAAGGACTTTGGGTTTTGGTTTATCTTGACTTTCTGAGAAGTTTGTGCAATCATGGCCTCCAATTATCTGCTGTAATTAGTCCCTGGAGAGGCTTTGTTAGTAACAACACTCAGTGGGGCTCATTAATACTTCAAGGTACTTCAGTTATTTTAAGGCACTCGATGTTTCCCTTTTGATACAGACTCTGTGAGAGGTTTGTGCAATCATGGCCCCAATTATCTGCTTTAACGAGTCCCTTGAGATCTTTGTACTGACACTCAGTGGGGCTCATTAATACTTTGAGGTACTCAAGGTTTTTAAAGTACTTTGGATTTTCCTTTTCACACCGAGTCTTTGAGAAGTTTTGGTGCCATCCTGGCTCCCAATTCTCTCCTCCAAGGAGTCCATGAGGAGCCTGTGTTGGGATGGACCTTACTGGGACCCATTCATGCCTTGACACACTTTGGGGTTTTCTTCTGACTTGGACTCCTGGACAGGTTTGTACAACCTCCTCTCAGGTCCTGAGGTTCCAGGGCTCAGCTCCAAATGCACCATGGGGCTTGTTAGCATCAAGCAAGTCCTGCCAAACCATGGCTCTGCCTTGATTTACCTCCACTCTACTGCAGTTCATTAGGAGGGTTTACTTTTTCAGTTATGGAGAAATATTTCAAAGAGCTTCTAGCAAGTATGTATTCCTATTTTAAAGGGTGTCTTTTATTGCTGTTCTTATTACACAAGAGGTGATTGCAGCATTCAGTGACTGATACTGATCCAGCAGGGACTCTCCTAAGGAGCTCTGGCCTGCTCAGAGAAGCTGTGCCTTGAGCTCTGATGCAGCGTGGACAACCTTGCTCCACATTCCCCAAGCCCATTTTGTCTCTCCTCACTCACCTGGGACCTGCTTTGCTCAGAGAACTGGCTGTACACAGCCAAAGAGGGTACAGTTTCTTTTATATTTTGAAGCAATCTAAAACTCCTGAGTTTCCCCATTGAAAACAGACATCCTCCTCAAGTGTGTGCCAAGCCCAAGCTGCCACCAAGGAGGTTCCCCTTCCCTAAGGCAGAACCCTGCAAGGAATATTTTAGACACACAGGAAGTTCTGCAAGAAACACAAATCCAGAGTTTGCTCAGGGCAGAATTAGACCAACTCCTGAAGGACAGACCAGCTTTGAACTCCTTGCAGCTGAAAGCTCTGAGTTGGGAGGTGTGGGAGAGACCCAAGAGTGAGGGAAGGGAAATGCAGAGCACCCAGCAAGTGCTTCTGTGCAGACAGGCTGTGGGGAAGGGCACTGCAGACCTGCCCTGGGCCAGCTGTGAGGGTGGATGATCATCCCAGTCTGCACTGGGCCATTACAAGACACTGTTGGATGGACACTGCACCGACCCCAGCGCGCCAGCCCCTTGCTCAGGGCTGCTGTCACTGCCCAGGGCCAGAGGGGATCCCTGGCTGGGGGCTTGTGCCATGGCCACCTGCCCTGTGCCGCGCTGGCCGCTCAGGCACCAGGAACCAGCAGCAAAGGGCACTGCCAGGGCCAAAGGCCAGGTCAGCCAGACAGAAAGGGGCAGTGCTGGCACTGTTTCCATGGCAGCCCTCACTGGGGGTGACACCTGGGTCACCTGTCCTGGCAGTTGCCATGGAAAGCCCTGGCAGGGACTGAGGGCACAGACACTGGCACTGAGACACTGCTGGGCCGCGTGCTGAGCACAGGGCTGAGCATGCAGAGATGGTTTTGTTCTTGCTGAGCTGCAACAGAGCCAAGGCCTGTCCTGCCCCTCCTCCAGCCACGCTGGGCAGGGGCTGGGGCTGTGGGGAGCTTGGCAGGGGACACAGCCAGGACAGGTGACCCCAACTGACCCTGGGGATACCCCAGACCACAGGACATCATTCTCAGTGTATGAAGTGGGGGGAACAAGGAACATGGGGGGAATGTTGGAGTGAGGGTTTTTGCCTTCCCAGGTAACTCTTAGGCAACAAGGGGCCCTGTTTCACCAGTGGGTAGGGTCAGTACCAAAGACACAGACACCAACTTAAGGAATCCTGTAATTTATATAATGCACAGCTGCAAAGAATTACAAAAGGATAAGCTTAGCAAAGCACATATTCATTAGCAAAGAATTACAAAAGAAGCTCAGCAATCCATCCAGTCATTACTAACAAAGATTGCCTGCAGTGATTAAAGAAAGATCCATCACCAGTTACCCTCAGACTTTACCATCACCCAGATCCACACTTCAGCTGGGGCAGACAAGGACTGCAGAGCCACTCCCAGACACTGGGAATTCCCGCAGGTGCCTCCACCTTTGCAGGCAAGGAGCCTCCAAGCCACTGTGAGAGGACACAGCTTTTACACTGTCAAACAAACAAGCTGACAGCACTGCTAGAGTGGGAACATCTGTTTTCATTCTCCTGTTTGGTTTCTCCCAAAGCCTGGCCAGGGCCCAAGGAGGAATCAAGGGATTTGACTTTGATCCTTCACCCCCAAACAAGGCCAGATGAGGTCTTGTCTGGTTTCTGAATACAGAAAGATAAATCCATGTTTTATCAAGGAACACATTCACTGATCATGTTGTTAATAATGCTTTGTTAGGGAGTGGATACAAATATAACATTTGGTTGGAAGGTTCATCTAGAGATGAACTTTGCCTCCGGGCCTGTTCAGGCCTTGATCCCAGCCTGTTCAGGCCTTGCTACTTGGATGGGCCCTGAGACCTACAATGAAGTACAACATTCATAACCATTCTTTCAATAACACTGTTTAGATTTAGATATTAGGCATAAAAGCATCTCCCCTTGTGCTTCAAATAAGTGCTGTTACATTTCATTACTCAGAGCTATTCACATTCCTTTTCAAACATGCCTAAAGAGTTGCTACTATTCTCTCTTATTTATCAAATGCCTTTCTTTTGTTGAGACTGTCTCTTTTAAGACAAGTCTCAATACTCCACTTCCCAGCACAAAGTGTCACAACAACTCAAACATGGAATGTCAGAGTGCACACCAAGTGCACATGCTGCAGTGATGACAGACACTACCACAAATGCATTTCACAGCAGCCTCCAGTTTGCAGCCATGAAGCCAATCCCACCAAGAAGAATTTTCTTCTTTCTGCCACTCTTCTCCTGCTCTTTCTGTCAAGGTGATTGCTGACTGTTGGCCTTCAAACCCATCACTGACAGCAGTGCAACATTCCTGTGCCATGAAAGCCCAGGCTCCTCCTTGGCCAGCAAGCAGATACTCCAAGGCCGTGCGGTTCTGTGGAGTGCCCATTTGTGTTTGTTGGAGCCCATAGGATGTGCTATTGGACATTTAACAGCATTATCTGCTACTTCTAATAATCCATCCAGTCAACTCCACAGGACGGGGCAGCACACATGGGGCACAGGATGAACCAGAACCTTTTGCTTTCTGAAACCCAAGGCACTCCTTGGGAGGAAAATGTTCTCTGGGCTCCAGGTCTTCCTTGTGATTGTTGCTGAAGGACCCTAAATGGTGCCCCTGCAGCCAGGAGTGGTGTAACACTGACACTGAACCAGCTCCAGCAGCCCAAGTTCTACTGACATGGGGAGTGATGGTAAAGCACAAAAATCCCCTCACACTGTGGCCTCTGTAACTAGAACAGGCTTCGGTTTCTCCTGAAGGGAAATCTTAGTGAGTCCTGTCAAAGGGATCATTGTATTCCTGTGTTTTCTTGAACTGTCCCTTCATTGACAGTTACGAGTCAGAGCCCATGGACTGAGTTCTGGCCACCCCACAGGGTGGGCCCTCCAAGGGAACCCCATTCCTCCCAACTTCAGCTGAGAACAAACCCAGCAATTACTGACATGGAGTACTTTGGCTACCCTGATCTTGAAATTGCAAGAACTAATCATTAAATTTTGATGACTAATCCCTTGGTGAAACACTAGAGGTGTTTGTGGCAAACAAAGATTCTGGCTGACTATCAAGGTACAACTTACAGACATCAACAGTACTTTAGTGACACTGTTCTTCGTTCTTTTTGCTCAATCTCATTCAAGTTAGGAATAAAAATTGTGTTGTCCATGGAGGTGGTGCCTTTTTAACTCCAGAACAATGCCTCCAAGGTCCTTTGCTGTTCAGCTGTACCATGTTGTCTGTGGGTAATAAGGCTTGGTGGGGCCCTTTCCCCTTTGGCTGGAAGGGGGCCGGGTCCCAGTCCCTGAGGGCACCCAGAATCCTGGATGGAATTTCTGTGCAAGTCCCTCAGTGTCACAGCAGCCTTCACAGGGAACTCCGTGGATTAGAGCATTTTCCAAAGGGGCCATTGGGGCAAACAGGGAGATTTGGTCTGGCAGGATGTGTAAAACAGTATCCTGTAATATCTACTTGTTCTCACACAGAATACTTGGTTGCAGGGACATATTCCCATTGTTCCTATCCAGGTTTCAGGATTCAATGTTGTCTTTCCTAGAAGCTGCTCCTTCAGCTGCCTCAGGAGGGCCTTTTGGCCTCCAGGCCCACACTCTGGCTCCATTATTAGGACTGCTGGATCCAATCCCTTTATTTCCACAAATGGTAATGACTGGAGATGGATCTCCATTTTTCACAATTGTGCTTAAAATTGCAATATCAATAATTGTGCTACCCTGTCATGGGGTTGAATAACACAATCTTATTGACAATTGTTTAACAGAATTACTGTAATTTCTCCTTTATATTCTACATCAATTCCTCCTTTTCTCCTCCCATGACATGAACTATTTGCAAAGCCAAGCTCTAAGCGAGCAGTTACCAAACCAAAGTGTCCTGGAGGAATCTGAATTCCTGTCTCAGTATTGATAGCTCTCATTTGCTTCTGATTTATCCTCATTAATTCCAATGCATGAAGGTCCAGCCCTGCAGCCTCTGGGCTGGCCCTGCCAGGGGCCATCACACCCAGAACAGTTTCCCAGGCAGTCCAAGTCTCACTGCCCATGGCTGTAGGTGCAAATTGGGTGCAGCTGTGCACAGCCACAGGGTTTCCATTTCCCCAGTGGGCCATTGTTAAGGGCATGGAGCACATTTGGGAAATGGGTTCTCCATGGGGACAGGTTCCCATCTCTTCATTTTTTCAACTGCTCTTTTAACAACCCCTTCACCCGTTCAACAAATCCTGCAGTTTGAGGATAGCCTGGTTCATGAAAAACCCTGCAGTCTTAATCACAGTATTTTTCACAGTAACAGACAAAGCACTCTGCATCACAGTATTAGAAAACCCTGTAAAAATAGACAATTTTATCCCCTCCTCCTTTTTTCATTGTATACAATCTCACAAAGTTTACCTCTAACATTAGGGTCCTGGCCAATCATTTTCTGTAGAGTGTTTAATGTTACATCCCTGAGCAGCCAAAGCTGCCAAATTAGTATTGTCAGCACTATTTCACATTATTACTATTTTATACGTAGATATAGCTATTGATATAGAAATATAGATATAGCTAGATAGGTATAGACATACATATAAAATAGATATATATCAATATATATATATATTAAGGTCCTATTATACTATAAAAATGTACATAGTTATTTATCATATTAATATTTCACTTGCGCAAATGCATCGGAACTCAAGATTAAAACCTTCTGTTGCTCCATGTGGGAGCATTCCAACAATAACTGTTCCTTCTGAAGGTGCTGTTTCCAATGTACTGTTAACAAATTCATCTTTGTCTGCCCAAACCCACAAGTTCTTTTCCTTTTCAGTATGCAATTTTTGGATACATTTTAAGACATCCAGGGGTTCAGCTTCTTTTAACCAACTGCCCCACTGCTCACACGGTGCTGTGACCTCAGCCCACTCCAGAGCCAGCCAACTCCAGGGAAGGGCTTCCCATCTGGGAATTTCTGATGGCACTGACTCCTCACATTTACATTTAACAAGAGACATTTTGCTGTGATCTGGCCAGACTCTGCCAGTTTTGTTTTACCAGTGGGCAGGATCAGCACCAAAGACAGAGACTCCAACTGAAGGAGTCAGTGTCATTTACTGCAGCTCAAAGCAGCAAAGAATCACAAAAGGAGCAGCTCAGCAATGCACCCAACCATCACCACCAAAGATTGCCTGCAGTAATTAAGAAAGATCCAGCATCATTTACCCTCAGGCTTCACCATCCCCCAGATCCACACAGCAGCTGGGGGAAGCTGTCCCAGCCAAGGGCTGCAGAGCCACTCCTGGACACTGGGAATTCCTGCAGGTGCCTCCAGCCACAGGTGAGGCTCCAACCTCGCTGTGAGAGGGCCCAGCTCTGACAGTGCTGAATGAACAAACTGACAGCACTTATAGTGTGGGAACATCTGGTTTCATCCTCCTCTTGGGTCCCTCCCAAAGCCTGGCCAGGGCCCAAGGAGGAACCAAGGGAGCTGACTTTGATCCTTCAGCCCCAAACAAGGCCAGATGTCAGATTTCATGGCCCTGTCTGGATTGCAAATACAAAAAGATCAATACCTGTGTCACTAATGAGTGGCTACATCTATCACAGTGCTAATGACCATGCATATTTCATCAGTGAGCAGATACAAAGATAACCTTTGGTTGGAAGGTTCATCCAGAGGCCACCTTTGGCTCAGGGCCTGCTGTTCAGGCCTCACTCAGGGCTGTTGTCCAGGCCTTGGCACTTCAGGGACGTGGTTTAGTGCTGGGCTTGGCACTGCTGGGTGACCAGCTCGACTGGGTGAGCTCAGAGGTCTTTTCCAACAGAAAGGATGCTGTGATTCCGTGATTCTATCTGCTGAATTCAGCTAGGTCCATGTTAGCAGCACTCATTTGCTCAGAAAGTCTCCTCTTGCTCAGCTCTTGTGGCCTGAGGCCGCAGCTCCTTCAGCTCCTGGTGCTAAGCTGCTCATGCTGAACGAGACGACTTGGAGAGAAGAACACAGTCCATCCAATTCCTTCTGGGACACGCAGAGGGGAGGGTGTGGAAACAGGAGCATTGTTTGCTGTGGCCTCCTCTCTGTCCTTCACGCCTTACAGCACTTTGAACCAGCCAGGAGCTTTCTCCAAGAGTGCAATGGAGCAGCTGTTCCTGCTCTCATGTCTTGACTCTCTCCACTCTCTGACCTTACCTGGTTTTGTCCCTCTTGCTGTGCCCTCTGTTCCCCCAGGGCTCAGTGGCTGCTGCCCAGGACTGTGGAACTGGCACAAATCCAGTGGTCGAGACCCTCCTTGCTGTGGCCTTGGAGCTGTCTGGGCACAGCAGCCTTTTCCATCTGGAAGCTCCCCATGGACAGGGAGTCCCCAGCTCTGTTCCTTGCACAATCTCCAGGAGCCCAGGGCTGCCATCTCAAGTCCCTGCTGGCACTGGGGGCTCCCAGGTGCCTCAGGCTGCTGTGACACCGCTGCACACGGGAGGGAAGAGTGGCAGGGGCTGTGCTGAAAGTCAGCTCCATGTGCTGCTGCTGCTGCTGCTGTGGGGTCATTTGTCCAGCCCTGCCCCAGAGTCAGGGATCAGATCCAGGCCCTGCTGCTGTTCCCTTGGGATCAGCCCCAGTTTGGGTGTTGCTGTCAGGGCCAGCAGGAGCGGTGGCTGGAGCAGCAGGTGCTGACAGTGCCCCAAGCCCCGGGGCTGGAGGGGTCCCTGGGCTGGGCTGGGAGGGAGCTGCCCCTTCTTCTCCCTCTGCCCCAAGCAAAGCTGGGCCGGGCACAAGTGGGGCAGCACAGCCACCAGGGAGCCTGCGAGTCTCTTCCAGCCCTGGCTGCTCAGAGTTTGGGCCTTGGAGCCTCAGGTGGCCAAAGGCAGCTGCTCCGGGTCCCTCTGTGTGCCCCCATGTTCAGCAGTGCTGCTCCATCAGTCTGTGCCCAGCAGTGGGGAAAAGCCTCAGCCCTGCAGGGCCAGGAGCTGCCGGGCTCTGCCTGAGCAGCTCAGCCAGCAGGAATGGAGCTGCTCCACATGGGAACCAGGAGCAAAGGGCTGCAGCACCTCGTGCTGGGGCAGAGCCCGAATTCTGAGAGGGAATAACAGAATTATTCATGTGCATTGGTGCATCAGCACTGCAGGTGCTGTGCCTACAAACAGAGTTCAAAATGTGCAAAAGAATTCTGCAGCTCTTGACTGGATCAGGATGTCAGCAGTGCTGAACTCCAGCTTAGTCCAAAGGAAACACTTCACACCTCTGCTCATACTTGCTAGCTTTTTTTCTTCAGGGTATCCAGAGAAAAGTAAACAGAGGAGGAGCCTACATTTTCATTGTTTATCAGAAATGTTTCTCTTTTTGCTGTACATTCCTTTTTAGGATGATTTTTCTGGAAAAAAGAAAAAATATGAAATATAAAAACAAAAAACAAACGTGTAGTGAAAATCTTCTCTAACTATGGATTAAGAGGTAACTGGTATTTTTAAAAAGAGAACTCAGTTACTTTGGCATGGATCTATCTTACTGACATCAACATCACTTTTTAAAAGATTCTGGGTTTTGTTTGCAATAATAAGTTATTTTAAATTGTGGTTAAATCAATAGGAAATTGAAAGATGGATTTTGTATGACTGTGTCTTGAGTGTAAAAATATTGCAGTTTGGAATTTGGATTTAAAGTGTTGCAAATGAAAGTTATAAATCCCAATGGATTGTGTGACAGCAGCTTTTCCTAGAGGATGTGCAGCACTCCAAGGACTTCATCAGTGGGGTTGGGGGTACTTGGACCTTTGTCCTGTGCCACTCTGAGATGTCATGGAATGGAACTTCGCCTGCCACCAGCCCAGGTCACCCTCTGCCACCAAAGCTCCTTGGACCTTGTGCCCTCAGGCAGGCACAAAGTGTTTGTGCTGCTCCCCCTTTTGCACAAACCCACAGAGAGCTGGGATTTTTCCAAGTCTCATGTCTGCATTGGGCCATATTCCTAAAGAAGCAGCAGCCCATCCCAATGAATATGGTGAGTTATATGGATGGTTGTGAGCTCCACTTCCTACCTAGAAATCCTGAAACTGCTTCTGAATGCTGCTCCTTCAGCTCTGGGACACCTTCTCACACAGAGCTGGGAAAAAAAATCTCCTGGCCACCAGTTAAATGGCGAGTTATGCCAAAGTTAGAGCTCTGTGGGAAATCTCTATCCATCCCTATCCTATTAATATACCAATATGTGGGGGTGTGCATGGATTTGTCTTGTGTACAAAGGAAGGAGTGTGCAAGCAACGTGATTGACACTTTCACTGTCCGTGTTCATCCCATACCCATGGGTACAGAGACGTTATGGAAACCCTGGCACACACAGAGCCTTCTGTCCCTGGATACAGAGACATCCAAGAGCCCCTGGCACACACAGACCCTTCTGCCCATGGATACAGAGACATCCAAGAGCCCCCGGCACACACACAGACCCTTCTGTCCATGGATACAGAGACACCCAAGAGCCCCTGGCACACACAGACCCTTCTGTGCATGGATACAGAGACACCCAAGAGCCCCTGGCACACACAGACCCTTCTGTCTCTAGAGGATGGAGCGTGGTGGGTGGGGGTGGTTGTTGGGCAGAGAGTCCTGGACAGCAGGCCAGACCCGGCTCCAGCCCTGCCAGGCCCTGCCAAGGCTCAGTGCAGGATCCTCTGGAATGGGAAAGCCATTCAGCCTTCTCCCTGCCCAGAGGGGCAGTGCTGGCCTGGCAGCACAGGTTGTTTTCCCCTCAGGCTGCAGGAGATGAGAACACAACACTTGCCAGCACTGAGTGCGAGGCACAGCTCCGGGTGCTCCCCATGAACCTCAGCTCTGGGAGCACTGTCTGCCCCAAGCTCCAGGGGCTGCAGTGGGAGCCCGGCTGGGCTCTGCCCTGGGGCCATCCTGCAGGGACAGCTGGAAACAGGGAGCATTCAGCTGCCACAAACAGCCAAGCCAGGGCTGCAGGGCAGCTGCTCCAGCCCGAACTGCACTGCTGTGTGCTGTGCTCTGGGGCTGGGGCTCCCCACACAGGGGACTGGACTGGTGTGCCAGAGGAGACAGAGAAGCTTCAGCTTCAGCCTCACTGAGGTGGGTGCATTGGCTGGGAAGAGTGGGGAGGCTCAAGGGGATTCACAGAGCTCATCCAGCTGCAAGGACAAGGAAAAGGGAGTGGGAACTCAGCAGTGAGGAGAGCTGAGGGCTGGAGAGTGGCTCTGAATGATACTAAAATGCCACTAGACCTCTGAGACATTGCTGCTCCTCAGCCAGTGACAGCATGAGTCCCTAAACCTGGGGCTCGGCCTTCCTTGTGGTCAGAGGCATCAAGATAGGCAACAGAGTGATGGAGACAGCAATGGGCTGGGAATTCACTGGGGGGAAAAAAAGGGAGCAGTTGAGAAGTAAAAGGCAGGTGGGGGAGAGAACTGTTCAGAGAAGGGCTGAGCTACATCTTGAGCAAGCTGAAAAATGTCATTTGGAGTCCTCCCAGATTGATTTCATTTCAGAAGGTATTGAACAAGTTTAATTTTTGGGAGGTGTCATGTTTTCCCTTGGAGGTGTACACTCTGCAAACTTGAGCTGTGTTGCCAAAATGCTCAAGCAAGTCTGTGCTGCAGGTGACACCATTTCTTCTTTGGCTGATTCCGGCCCCGTGCTGAGCTCCAGCAGAGCCCTGGCAGAGCCCAGAGCAGCCTCAGCATCCACAGAGCCCGGCTGCAAGGAGAGAAAGCAGAAACTGCCCGTCAGCTGATGGCTCCTGTCCCCTTGTCCCAGCTGCCCGCAGTGCCCAGGCCATGCTGGCTGTGCCCAGAGCTGTGCCCAGAGCTGCCCATCAGTGCTGCCTTTGGGAGCAGGGCAGGAGGGCAGGACATGTGCCCAGCCTGCAGCCAGCCATGGCACATCCACCTGCTCAGCAGCTGCCCACAGCAGGATGCTCCTGTGCTCGCTGCCATCTCCCAAAAGCTCTGATCCCACCCTGCCAAGCAGACGGGGACCCACCTCATGCCATCCATGGCTGGAAAAAAAGCTGGTCCCAAACGATGTCCTCAGCCTGCTCCAAGGGCATGGCCCATCCACGCCGCAGCTGCTCCCAAGAACTTCCCGATCCAGACTGGACCAACCAGAATGCTTCCTCTAGAAAAACAAACAACAAATTGTTGAAAATAGATTACAGACAAAAAGGGAAAAAAAGAACAAAGGGAAAAATCATATCTCTGTGAGGGGATTGAGGAAGGCCCAAGCCCTGCAAGCCAGGGAAAAACCCAGCCATGTGTGAGCAAAGCCCAGGTTTTCTCCCTTCCCCCTGCACTGTCCCCCACAATAACCGTGATCCCAAAGCAAACAAGGGCAGTGGAGCAGCCCAAGCCCTTCCTTGCCTGCACAGCAAAGCAGCCCCTGCACAGGTTCTGGAGTCCCACCTCTGCTCCCACCACAGGGGTTTGTTTGTGTTGGGCTGGCTGCCCCAGCCCCAGCCCGGGGCACAGTGGGTGCTGGGGGCTGTTGGCAGGGCCAGGAGCCCACTCCCATTTCATACCCACCCCAGCCCATGCCCCCAGCCCTGCCAAAAGCAGCTGGGCAGCTGACTGAAGAATTAGTTGCATCCATCCCAGCAATGAGTGGGGTGGGAACTTTTGGGTTGAGGCCAGGCTGTGCAATGCCCAAATCTGGGAGCATCCCCCTGCATGTGGACTCATCTGTAAATTTGCTGTGCAGCCAGGCTTTGAAGAAGGTGCCAGAATTGAAGTCCATCATCTTAAGCTTACCAGTGGCCAGGTCCACGAAGAGGCTGTCATCCTTGATGTGATCCTCGCTGTCTCCTGCAGCAGCAGCCCCACCTGGTACAGCTTCTCTGGGGGCTCCTTCTACTTCCCTGGGCTCCGACCAGGCTGTCAGGGTTCTGTCCAGGGCCCCAGCTGTCAGGGAACCAGTACAAGCAAAAGCAGCTTGGATGGTGGCCACCAGTGCTGGGCAGAGCAGCTCAGCTCCAGCACAAGGGCTGTGTGCTCCCATCTGATGAGCCCTGGGCAGTGACACAGGCAGGACAAAAAAGTCTGGGGTTCCTTTGCTTCTCATTGCCAAGGCATGTGTGCAGATGTAACTTACCGGGGCCCTGCAGCACAGTGTGCCTGTGGCTCTCTCCCTTCTTCTATGGCAGATGAATATCCTGCATCCAAGGATGACAGAACACCTCTTCTAATGAGGGTCTGTCCCAGTCCAGCATGGATAAACACCGCCTGATCAGATCTTGGCATTCTGGGCAGAGAAACCAGAAACCGCTGGTCAGTTGGAGAAGGCTCCTGTTGGCTTTGCCCAACCATTCCCTGCCCAGGCCATGCTGGATGTGCTCAGAGCTGGGCCTAAACTTTCCCATCAGTTCCCTGTTTTGAAGGCGAGCAGGAGAGCAGGACATGTGTCACCTCCTCAGCAGCTGCCAGAGCGGGATGCTCCCGAGCCCGCTGCTGTCTCCCAGCACTGGTATTGCACCCATGCCCAGAGATGAGGATCCACCTGAAGAAAGCCGTTGTGGCAGCGAGAGCTGATGGTCCCAGCTGATGTTCTGGTCCCTCCTGAAAGGGTGCTCCCCGCAGACCATCTGGTGCAGCACGATACCCAGGGACCAGATGGTAGCTGGCTTGCCATAGTACCAGCCAAAATGGGTCCATTCCGGGGGGCTGTATGATGGTGTTCCTATGGAATACAGATGGAGTTCATCAGGGGGATGCTGCTGCTCCCAGAGGCTGGCCCCAGCATCCCTGGGCGTGCAGGGGCTGCCCCAGTGGTACGCAGGTTGACCCACTGCCCCTCTTTCCAACACATGGGGTTGGAAAAGAAGCCATCGGTGTTGGAAGAGGGCAGCAGAAGCCCTGGCAAGGCCCAACCATGACAGAAACACACTTAGTGCTGAGGGAAAACCATGCCTTCAACCTCGCTGCCTGCATTGCCCCAAAAAACAAACCCAGAACAAACCAGGTGAGTGGAGGAGCCTAAGCCCTTCTCACCTGCACACCAAACTGGCTGGGGCACAGGTTCCAGGCCCCCCCATCTCTGCTACCCTCACCTACAGGTGTTTTTGTTGGGCTGGCTGCCCCAGCCCCAATCCTGGGCAGAGTGGTGGGCAAAGGCTGCCAGCAGGACTGGAAGCTGGCTCCCCACCCAGCCCTGCTCAAACCCAACTCAGCTGAAATGTCAGGGCCATGAAGGGCAGCAAAAGGGAGAATCCCTGCTGCCACACCCAGCTTGGGCCCTGAGATGCTGGGCCATGAGATACCAGAACCAGGAGCACAGCCCTGTGTAGGCTCACCTGCAAAGCGAATGTAGGCTGTCTCTTGCAGGTAGGTGCCACAGCCGAAATCAATCAGTTTGGCTTGCCCGGTGGCCAGGTCAACGAGGATGTTCGCTGGCTTGATATCCCTGTGCAGGACCCCGCAGCTGGTGCAGTGCCGCACGGCCTCCAGCACCTGGTGGAACAGCTGCCGCGCCACCCCCTCGGACAGGAATCCCCGTGCCCGAATGAAATGGTGCAGGTCCTGACAGTGCTCCGGGCGCTCCAGCACCATCAAGATGTCGTTGGGGAGCTCAACCCACTCCAGCAGTTGGACCACGCCGGAGAAGCCACTGGACACCTTGTCCAGCAGCACAATCTCCAGGGGCGCGCTGGTGCCGTCGGGCTGTGGGAGGAGCACAATGCTGTCAGTGGGCCTGATGCCGTGCCGGGGGTCAGGAAGCCCTCAGCCAGCCCGGGATGCTCTGCGCCCTTCGCTGGCCCCATGCCCGCTCTCCCTCGAGGCATCCTGGCGGCTCCCACCCTGCCGGGGCTCAGCTCATCCCTGCCCAGCACAGCACCTCGCTCACTCACCAGCTCACCCCAGTGATGGACGCAGTACCGTGGCACCCTTTTGATGGCTACCTGCAAGGCAAGTGCAGAACAGGGCTCAGCTCGCTGTCCACCCTGCCCAGTGCCATCCTCCTCCCGCCTCCTCCCCCCTGCTCCTCCTCCTCCACCCCCTCCTCCTGCGCCCGCCGCCGGCCCCGCCGCTCACCGGGGCGCCGTCCGAGAGCCGCGTTGCTGCGAAGACGCTGCCGAATCCGCCCCGGCCCAGCAGCGAGCCCAGCCGGTACCGCTCCTTCAGGCGCTGCTGCGCCTTCCCTGCGGGCGGGACGCGGCTGTCAGCGCTCGGCCCGGGGCCAGCGACGGCCCCCGAGCGCCCCTCACACGCCCCGGCCCGGCCATGCCCCGGCGTTCGCTCTCTGGAACAAGACAGCGGCGGCTCGGGGCCGGGGGCCGCGCTGCCGAGCGGCGGAGCTCGGGCCGGGCAAGCCGCAGCGGAGGCGGCGGGAGCGGCGGGGCCGCGTGTGTCCTCCGCGGGCCCCGGGAGGAGCCGGGGCCGGGGCCGGGGTCGGGGCCGGGGCCGGGGCCGGGCTCGGGCTCGGGCTCGGGCCAGGCGGAGCCAAAAGCCGGCGATGCCACCCCAGCCCCAGGCACTGATCCCCGCCCAGCAGCGCCACCGCCAGCACGGCCAGAGCCGGGCTGGGACCAGACCTCGGTGGGACGGCCGGGGGCGGGCACGGGGCAGCCCCGCCCGGGGCCGGGGGCGGGCCGGGGGCATGGCCCGGCCCGGCACGGGGAGAGGGAGGCGGGGAGAGGAGGGGAGACCGGGAAAGGGAGAGCGGGAGAGGTACGGGACAGCGGGAGAGGGAGAGGAGAAGGGAATCTGAAGTTTCTTGTCTCGCTGTCGCTGCTGCTGCTGCTGCCGCTGCTGCTGCTGCTGCTGCCGCTGCTGCCGCTGCTGCTGCCGCTGCTGCAACTGAAGCTCCGGGGCCGTTTGTCCCCGTGTCCGTTTGTCCGTTGCCCGCTCGCGCCCGCCCCGAGCCCCACGTTCCCCGAGGGCAGCCCCTGAGCCTCTGCAAACACGGGAACTTTGCTGAGTTCAGCCAAGAGCCAGAGTCTGGACTCCTGCACAGTGGCTCAGGAATCCCCTCGGTCCCTGCTGTGCATTGTCCCTGCTGAGGGTCAAACACTCTCAGAGCGCAATCCCTGAATGCAGAATTTGTACCTGACCCAAGCACTGCACTTACCTCTCCAACATTGCTTTCCAAGAAAAACAGGGGAAGCCAAACTGTGTGTAGGTCATGGTATCTTAAAATGTCTAAAACTTGCAAACTCATGGATCTTAGAGGTGAGATCTGGTTGGAATTAATGGGATGGACAACTAGTGCAAGATGAAAAAGGGGAGCATAAAAATAAATAGAGGAAAATGTCTTGAATTGTTTCAATTTTCATTTAATTTCTTAAAAGCACTTTCAGTTTTTCCAGAAACTTCTCCTCAGTCCTGCATGCTTTTTCCAAGAACCTTTCCTGAAGAATGAGGTGCAGCTTCTATCACAAGATGTGCCACCAACTGCAGCTTCTCTTGGCTTTCCACACTGTGTGTGCAGCACACTTGCAGCAAAGCAGGACAAATATTTGAAGAACTTGACAGCTTGTTCTTCTCTTTTCCTTGTGGGCTGGGCAGTTGTGCCATTGGTAAGGTTTTCATTGTTACTGTTCTACCCTAAGAAAACATGACAGGCTACCAAGAACTCCTGGGGAATGCAAGCCTGACTGAATGCAGAGAAACAATCTGCAGAGCCTGCAGCCAGAAGTGGAGAGCTGTGTGATAATCATTCCAACACCCCCAAGGACATCTTGAAAGTGATCTAGAAGATGAAAATGGGCTGACAGAGGGAGTTTGTTTCTGTGCTCAGTTCAGATTCTTCTACCTGTGAAATCAATTCTAAAATCTCCATCTAAATCAAGAGTACCATCAATTCATGAAAAGCACCAGAAAAATCTGTACCTCTCAGGAGATGACTGAAAGAATCTGTAAAGGAAAAATGCAGGAGAAATGCATTTCTCAGTACTGCGGTATTTGCCTGCCTGAAACCCTCCTCAGTTTTCGCCCCATCCCTGGATCTGTTGGTGTCAGTTCTGTATTTGCTGGTGCCTCCAGCCCTGAATCCCCTCATCTACAGCCTGAGGAACCAGGAGCTCAAGGCTGCAGTGTGGAGACTGATGACTGGACATCTTAGGAAGCATTAAACTGATTGCCAATTTCTGCAAATCACTTGTAATAAAATTAATTTTTGATAGTTCTGTTGGTTTGGTTCTTTGATTTCCCTGTCTTGTTTTTTTTTTTTTTTTTAATATTCTCCCTAAGTCTAGATGATTGTTTCTGCCATTTCTGACTTTGTGTCTCTCCACATTCACCGTGGCCGCAGACTGTGACAATGAGGAGCTGTGCACTCAGTGGCTTTAGATGAATTAAGAATTTCCCAGCAGAGTTTTCTTCAGGGATGCCCTTTTGTTGCCTTCTTTGGAGCTGCAGCAGCAATGTCTGTGTGCAGAGCTGGGGGCAGATCAGTGCTGGCACAGCAGCTGTGCCCAGCAGCAGCAGCAGCAGCACTTGGTGTTGGCAGTGCTGCTGCCGTGGCCCTGCCCCGCTGCCCTGGTGGCCCTGGTGTTGCTGCAGGGCCTGAGTGCTCTCGGGGCCGGGCACAGTCCTGGGGGTGGCAGTGCCGGGGCTGCAGCAGGGACAGGCCATGGGCACTGCTGGGGCAGCGCTGACGCCTCAGGCCAGGCCCTGGGAGCTCCAGGCTCCTTACCCAGGCTCTCTCAAGAACACAGCCAGGCCAATGCCCAGCACAGAAAAGCCCCAGGGTGAGCAGCCCCAGGCTGGCCGTGGGCAGGATGGGGGCAAACAGCATGGCTGGGGCTCTGCAAGGGCCCTGGGGGAGACGGGAAGGAGCAGCAGAGCAGGTGCTGATCCCTCAAGTCCTTTTCTGCCTGGCTGCTCTCCAGCCACTCTGTCACCAGCCTGTAGTGCTGCAGGGGATGTTGTGGCCAAAGTGCAGGACCCGGCACTTGGTCTTTTTTAACCTCACCTTGTTGGATTTGGGCCCTGGATCCAGCCTGCCCAGGGCCCTGTGCAGAGCCCTCCTCTCCTCCAGCACATCCACACTCACACCCAGCTTGGTGTTATCTGCAAATTTGCTGATGCTGGACTCAATCCCCTCAGCCAGACCAACAATGCAGATACTGAAATCCACGCTGGCTGGCTCTGATGCCTCGGCCATCCTGTGGGTGCCCTGTGATGGCTCTCAAGGTGATCTGTTCCATAACCTTGCCAGGCACCCAAATCAGGCTGACAGGCCTGGAGCTCCCCAGATCCTCCTTCCAGCTCTTCTTGGAGATGGGCTCACATTGGCACCTCCACTCCTCTGGGACCTCCCTGCTGATCCAGGACTGATGGTAAATGATGGAGAGCAACTTGGGGAGATCATCCACCAGCTCTCTCATCCCCCTACGATGGAACCCATCTGCTCCCAGAGACACCTGTGAGCACCTGCGTGGCTCAGCAGCTCCCCAGCTGCTTCCTCCTGGATTGCAGGGGGCTGTTCTGCTCCCTGTGCCCATCTACCAGCTCAGGAGAACACTTGTCCTGAGGATGGCCTGTCTTATTGTTGAAAACTGAGGCAAAGAAGGGGTGAAGTACCTCACCCTTTTCCTCATCTTTTGTAACCATATCCCCCACAATAAGAAATACAGATTGTCCTTAGCCCTCTTTTTTCCATTAATGTACTTATAAAAACATTTTTATTATCCTTCACAGAAGTATCCAAGTTAAGTCGTAACTGAGCTTTCACCTCTCTAATTTTCTATCTGCACAACCTAACAACATCCTTAAACATTTCTTGATTTACCTGCCTCTATGTCCAAAGGTGATGCACCCTCTTTTTAACCCCTAAATTCCTGCAAAAGCTCCATGCCCAGCCAAGCCAGTCATTTCTTCCTCTGGGTCATCTTTCTGCAAAAAGGAACAGCCTACTCTTGCTCCATCAAGGTTTCTTTACTGAAGTGTATCCATCCTTCCTGGAACCCTTTGTTTTTAAGGGCTGTTTCCCTTAAAAGAATCAGTACATGATTTAGTACTCCCCAAATCTGCATCCTCAATAGGCCAAAGTCTGCCCTTAAAAGTGCAGTGTAGAAGATTTATTGATGCCCCTCCTCCTTTCATGGAATATTTTAAAACTCAATATTTTCACGGTTCACTGTGCCCTAAACAGCCTCTGACCAGCACTTCTCCCACCAGCCCTTCTCTGTTCATGAACAGCAGGAGACAGAGCTTTCCTTGGGAGTGGGAATTGCAGGAAACATCCCCAAAGTGCAGCTTGGAAGGTTCAGGCTGGAGCTGAGGAGAAAGCAAAGTCCCTGCCAGGGTGGAATTGTGGTGCTCGAGGTGTGGCAGCGTGAGGCTGGGCCATGGCCGGCTCTGTGTGCCAGGAGCCGGCAGCGCTGGGTGCAGGGAGCCCAGGGAGGGCACAGAAACGCTGGGTGAGAAATGCTGGGGCACAGCGAGAGGGGTGAGTGCAGCCGGCCAGGGCACAGGAGCAGCACGCACAGGGGGCACAGCCTGCAGGACAGATGGCCGAGGGCTGGGCAGGGCTGGCAGGGCCACAGGCACCCAGGCCTTTGTGCCCTGGGCTCGGGCAGCGCCTCTGGAGGCCCCACAGCAGGAACTTTCCTGGCAGGGGCTGCACTTTGGCTCTCCCTCGGCCTCCCTGGCCAGGCTGGCAGGGGCTGCAGGTTGATGGCATTTGTCCTTGCTGCCCCTCACATCCCCCTGCCCCACAGAGAGCCCCGAGCCACCCGTGAGGGACAGGCCCTGCTGGCCCAGGCTGGGCTCAGGGCTTGGCCTTTCTGCTTCCCCCAGCCAGCCGAGGCCTTGCTCAGCATTGCAGTTCCCTGCCCAGAGCCTTGGGCTCCCTGCACTCCTGGCCTCAAGGATCTGCTCTCAGCAGTCTCTGGGGAGCCTTTGGCACTCTCTGCCCTCACTGGGGCCCAGCCATGCTCCAAGGCACTTGGAGTTTTGCTGCTGACTCCTTGAGCAGCTTCTTCATCCTTCTCTCAGTGCCTGAGTCTCCTGGACCCAGCCCCAAATCCACCATGAGGCTGATTGAAACACAGAAAGCCCTCAGGAGCTCTTTGTCTCCCTTCAATTGTCCTCCAAGTCTCCAGGGCTTGTGAAGCAGCTTGGAGTCAGTCTGGAGTTCTGTTAAGGGGGGAGATTTCACAGTGCACCGACGGCATGATGTTTGGTTTTAATCACGTGTGTGGGGTTTTATTTTTCAGTTCAGAAAAGAGGTGAAAGAACGATTCCCCAGGTGATCTTGATGCTGAATGTCTCCCTAGGAGATCTGGGCATGGAGAGGAACAAGCCCCTTGCACGCTGACCCATTTTGGACAAGCTGCTCCTCACCCCAGCCTCACCATGTCTGACATCGCCCACCTGGGACTGACATCCCAAAACATAAAAATTATTCATTTTTAAAATAAATAAGATTGATTAATTTATAAAATTATAATTATAGTTTTTAAATTTATATTAGTATTACTGTATATTTCTATTACCTTTGATATTTATGTGAAAAATTGAATACATTTTTAGCAATCAAAAATTATTTGTCATTGGTTTTAAATAAAACAATTCCTTTCATTAAATCACTGACCACTACTGGCCATTTATTTGTCCTTCTTAATGCTAATTGGTGCTATTTTTAGATCTTTTGACATATTTTTTTATTATTTTCATGGACAGGGTAAAAGGGGCCACTTTGGGGTCCCTGGAGACATTTCTGGGGCACATTTGGGGCAGTTTAGCGTCTGGGCAGTGTGATAAACAAGTCCACTGAATTTAAGAATCAAATAATTATCTTTATTATTTTTGCAAGCAAGAATAAGCAAGGACAGCGCTGGGCAGCCCGGAGTCTCCGCTCCACTTTGGCTCACAAAATTCCTATCCCCTGAGTCCACCTTTTATTGCCTTCTTCTCCGGGTTTAGGGATGACGTGATCTGTCTTCTGCGCTTGCTCATTCAGTTGCTATGGGGTCTTTTTCTGCCTTCTGGTGGTCGTGGGATGAAGGCTTAGTCCCCCTTAGTCTTCCTCTTTGTGAACGCTGAGTGAACTTATGCCTTATAAGGCATATCTATACAGAACACTATACACTTTCTGCAAGCTAAGCAATTCTAGCAAGTTTAAGGATTGTTGTTACAGCTGCTTCTCATTACTTTCCTTTCACAAGGCATAACTTTACAATGGAATTCCCAAAGCACTATAGTAAACCAGCAACCATATGTATCTGCACAAGTAGTTTTTTTGGCTATTTAACTATTGTTTTATAACATATAGTTATTTAGCTATTGATTTAATTAATGAACAAATGTATTACTACTTGCCGGGGTCAGCTGTTACTTGTCTCTGCCCCAGCACGGGAAAAAGTGGTTCTGGGTAGGCCACGCTCTCGAAGAAGGAGTCTGGACTCTTGCTTTTAGGTCTTCAGTTGAGTTTATTATTTCTTATCTACAAAGATTTTCTGTCTGTCCAGCCGAGGTCTGATCAGCAAGACAGCCAAAGGCACTCTCTCCCGCCCACGAGGCGGTTGTCTCTTTTATAATGAAAATTACGTATTAGATATTTACCTTTACTTCCCAATACTTTCTGCCCTTGTTGGCAAGTGTACTCTTTCTATGAACCAATCCACACATGCCAACATCATCCTGAACATGGATGCCAAGGAGAAGAAAGAAGAAGGACAGGGCACGCCCAAATTCCTCCATCTTGGGACTCCTGATCCATGCACAGAATTCTAGACGCCCCTGTACAACACATAAAACCCCCCTGTACAGTGCATTCTAACTTGAGTTCTAACAAGTGAATAACATCCCCTCACCATTCAGACCTGAAATTCTCTCATCTCCTCACCTTCAGGTGTCATTTCTTTAAAAGGATCAAAGTCAAGCCACCAGGTACTTTTGGCAACATTCCAGGGCCTCCGAGCCCCCCAAGGGTTGTCTCGGTAGCTCTGGACATCCGGAGTGATGTACTGAGTTCCCACAACTACTTATTACAAATCCCCCATTTCTTGTTTTACCAATTTTGTTCATTACATCTTTCTAGGTCTTTCCTAGCAAGCATTAAATGAGCTGCCGCATCAGTTAAGCTATGTGCACTAATTATAGGTGCTAACTTCCTTAGTTTTTTCATCATATTCCAATTCATAATGAATAGAACTGCTGACAAAATAAAACCAAGCAGTAAATATCAACGGAACAAAAATGGGATGGCATATACTGTTTAGGACCCCTGTGGCATTAGGAGACAAACCGAAAAGGGTATCCCACTGGATGTCACTCTGGAAATGCCAGTGGCTCAGCTGAGAGCTCTGGCAGTGACTGACACTGCACTAAGAGGGGCCACAGTCCTGCAAGGGTCTTTCACCAGGAGCAAACAGCAGCCTGGAGGGTGGGCAATGCTGGATCTGTACCACTGCGTGCTCATCCTTCACCTGAATGTGGAGCTGCCCCCAAAGTTGCCATGCATCACTTTTTCTTTTTCTCCTGTTGGGTATATTTTGGAGCAGCTGTTCTATGTGACTTTTGATGGTGATCCTGTGGCAAGCAGCCATTTGCCTGCTGTGCTATCCTTGCAACTAATACTAACTCTTCATTTCCCTTGGTTTTATTTGGCGTTTTTATCTATTTGTTTGATTGGTTTGCTGCATGGGTTTCTTTCTTTGTTTGTTTGGGGTTTTGTCTGATTTGGTTAGAGTTTTTTTTTGGTTTTTCATAAATGACTGGTGAAGCTGGCAAAGCCAAACTCAAGATAATGTAAACCAGGATCAGCTTTCCAGAAATTGCTTTTGGCTGGGTTTAGCTGCATCCCACAGGCTCAGGATCACTAGTGTATTTTCAGGTTTTGCTCTGCATATCAGCCTGCCCAGACTCCGCTTGGTGTTTCACAAATGGAGAAGACAATGGACATTGTGCCAAGCTTCCTTTCAAACTGAAAAACCTGGGGCAGCATGACAGAAAAGAAGAAAAATAAATCACCAGTTAGAACAGAACCAGTGTCCCACCATCTTCCATCTTCCCCTCCACTGTTATTAATTTTGTACATTTAGAGGCAAACCTGGGTCTAAAGCTTGCATCTCTCAGTTCCTGATGCTATTTGCTACCCTTCAGCCTTGACTGGCCCTGATGTGACTGACTGCTGGGCAAGTGGGGCTGGGGATGCTCAGCCTGGAGAGAGGAGACACTGGGGGACCTCACTGTGGCTCTGCAGGACTGGAAGGGTCCCACAGGAAAGAAGGGGACAGAGTGTTCAGCAGGGCCTGTGCTGACAGGACAAGGGGGGATGGCTTTCAACTGCAGCAGGTTGATTGAAGCTGCATCTAAGGAAGCTGCTCTTTTCCACTGGGGGTGGTGGGGCACTGGCCCAGGCTGTGCACAGAGGCTGTGCATGCCCCATCCTTGGCAACAGGGCTCTGAGCAGCACGCTCTGGGGGAAGACTGCTCAGCTGGGAACAAGATGTTGTTCTTCAGGCTCCCTTGCAAGCCCAACCGTTCAGGGACTCCATCATTCCATGGTCTCATTCCAGTGTCCACTTCAGATGGAGCCTGGGAACTGTGATCACAGCCCACGCTCCAGCTGGAACGTCCAGCACCCAGCAAAGGGCACAACACAACACTTGGCCGCTGTGTTGACACGCTCTGCACCTTGCTCCTGCCCTCGCCTTTCACTCTTCTTATCCCCCTGATAGCCTGATCACTCCTGACAGCTCCTGAGTGCCTGGATTTCCTCATCCAGCCCTGCAGGATGCTCCCCTTTGTTCTGAGGAAGGTATGGTGCCATTCCATGGAGGTGGACACCCCACACCTGCCCGGGTGGGCTGGAGCTCTGTGGGCATGGAGTGGGACAGGGAGCCCACTCTGAGGTTTTGCTGCCTCTGCAGGCTGTCCCAGACAGAGAGGAGGAGATGGAGGTAGATACAAAGATTGATACGGAGGAGGAGATGGAAATAGATGGAGAAGACCCTGGAGAGGAAGAGATGGATGTGGATGTGGATGAGGAAGAAGAGATGGATTTGGATATGGAAGAGTCCATTATGGACATGGATATTGATTAAGAAGGTGAGGAAGAGGCCCTGATCTTGGCATGAAGACCAATGCCAGCAGCAGGACAGGCAGAGTGGGTCTCCTGCTGCCGGGATGGGGCTGGGCTGGGTGCTCCCTGCTCAGGGACATTGTACCCAGGGCACTGGATTCTGGTGGCCATCCACAGCCTGTCCTGTGCCTGCTTTGCTCCACACAAGCTCCATGCCAGAGCCAGCCAGGCTCAGTTCTGGTAGCAGAGTCCTGCTGCTGGGCCAGCATGTGCCAGCCTTGGGGCACATGCAAGAGCCCTCTGTGCCTGACTGGAGTGACCGTGGCATTTGCTTTTCTTCCAGGTGCGATGGACAGCACAATCAGAGACACCACCCTTGTGTATATGTGTTCTACAGTTTGTTGTTGTTCTTTAGAATGTAGATTGTAGGGCTATTTTTGACTTCTGTAAATACATAGTTTTGTTAGGTAGGTTTAGTTAGGTAGGTTTTTATGTATATATGTTCTATCTATTGTTGTTGTTACAAATATTCTTACAATGTAAATATATTCTGCATTTTTCCTGCTGTTCTTCTGTAATAAAAAAAAATTTACTTTTCACACCCCAGTTCTCCTTGCATTTGCTTCAGGCACAGGCAGCATTTTGCAAAGTTGTGCTTTCCACTTGCTCCAGGTTGCCAGGGCTGGACGTCCCTGGCACAGCCTCCCCAGGAGTGGGGGTCCCTGTGCACAGAGGGGTCCCACTGACAGAGGTGAGCCTCTCCTTGCAGTTTCTCTGGACACACTTGGGGTCCCTGGCACAGCCACCCCAGGAGTGGGGGTCCCTGTGCTCAGAGGGGTCCCACTGACAAAGGTGAGCCTCTCCTTGCAGTTTCTCTGGACACACTTGGGAGCTGTAGGGGCAAAGCCCAGTGTGCCCTGGCCCATGGATCCCATGTTGGAGCAGGGCTGAGCCTGTGTGCTCCTGCAGAGCCTCAGCCATGGCTCTTCCCTGGGCAGCCCCAGGGCTAAGGAGGGAGCACTGGGCTGTGGGCAAGCCCTGCTCCTGGGCACCCTGAGGGGCTGGAGCCAGCCTGGAGGGAGCCTCAGCCCTACATGGACCAAGATTTCCTTTGGAAACCCCCTCTCTCCCCAGACTCTGCTGAGCACAAGAATAATTGATCCTCCTAGTTCAAGGTGTGACCTTCATTGGCACAAATTTGTCCCTTGCACTTTCTAGCACAGCATATGTCAGTGCTTGTAATCCCTGTTCTGCACACTCTGCTTAGGCAGCAAAACATCTGAAGCTGAGGGAACATCTGGAATTAGCATCAACCTGCAGAGAGCTCCAGGGGGAGAACCTACCCCCAAGCACCCAGAGAAATACTTGACACTGACAGTCTGGGGCAGAGCTGAAACGAAAGTATTTTAATGCCAAGAGAGAGGATATTTTATTGCTGAATTCATTCTCCAAGAACAAGAATGGAAGCATTTGGTCTCCTCACCTGCCACACATGTGTATTGCCAAGGTTTGCCTCTGGGTTATGACTGATTTTGATGAATCTGTTCAGAACTCTGATGCTGTTCCTGGCTAAGGTGCAGAGATGATATTTCAGAGCCAGATGAGCTCAGCACATCTTGTGTAATGCAGAATGTCCAGAGCCAGACATTCAGGCCATGCAAACTGATACTTTTTCATCTCTGTGCAAAGATCAGTAGTAGGACATCCCTGATGTACCACACACTTCTCAGATGCTCCTCTGACCAGCTTCCCCATGGCATTGTTCCTGGCACAACGTTAAAGCCAGGCAGGTCACACATATTCTCTTCCTCTGACTCCTGCTGGGATGACAACACCAAAAAACAGAAAAGAGATATAATGATCAGGGATTTTCATTGTGTGAGCTCGGCATTCCCCAAGCTCTTGCAAAGGGGGAATGTTCATCGGGCAAAGGACACGAGAAGGAGCCTCAAATTGTCCAAAATCTCAGTAAAAATATTATTTCCTATGGAACCCTTCACCAAAGCTGGTCACACTTCTGGCCCTTTCTGCACCCATTTCCTAATGTGCATCTCCCTGTGGGGTGTTCCCACTGCTCCAGGGACCCAGCACAAACCTTATAGCCCCACACCAACACATCCCCAGGAGCTGCAGCCTTCTCTCCAAACCTGGGCACCTGCAGCAGCCACCTCTGCGCTGAGCTGAGCCGGTTTCTCCCAAAACCAGGTGCTCCATTTATCCTTGAAAAGATTGACAATAGCATTCTTGTCTTCTCCAAAAGGGCCATCGTTTCACAACTGTCATCTCCACACTGAGACTTTATTCCCTTCAAGTGTTCAAGTACACAGGCAGCACCAAGGAAGGCGCTGAAGTGAGTCAAGTTGAACCCCAAAGAGCTCTCAGCTCCCCGAGAAAGCTCAGACAAGCACTAGAGAAAGAATTCATGCTTCCATAACTGGCACCTAACAGCCACAGGGCAAGTGAGAAGTTGGTATTAGAGAATGAAAAAAAAGCACTGAGTAATAAAAGGTGAGAAAAATCCATCACTCCAACAGGTGAATGAAGGTAAACCACATGAAGAAACAGAAGAAGATGGAGGGGAAAAAACCCACCATTAATAGTGTCCATGACACCCAGAGCCAAAAGAAGCCCAGGGGATCAGCAAGGATGTAAGCACATGCTCCAAACAACAGCAGAAATGAAGTGAGAGCTCTGGAGGGAACAAAAGAAAGAGACAGCCTGAAGAAAGGAAATAATGCCTCCCCACAAGGTGTTTTGGTTTTTTCAAGTGAGAGTCTCTTGTATCGTGTGGTGGAAACCCAGAAAAATAAAGGTCGGGAGAATCATGGTTGAATTGGAACATTCCTGCATAGCAGCCGAGATATAGCCTTGTGCAAATTATTCCATGCAGCATTCACATGTTTAATTCCTTCTTTTCATCTTCCTGGGGAAGCAGAGTTGCTTTATTTACTCCAAGCAAGATTTTCTCCCTCCTCCCTGGCAAAGAACAAGCTCCCATCCTGGCAAGTGCTCCTGGCTTTACTTAAGGCTCATCACACCCATGCTCAAGAGAGTGGAGCAGGTTAATTTATCACTTGTTCCAATGACTGACTTGCCCAGCTGCCAGGTTCAAGAGCCCCAGAGTGCCTCAGGTTGTACAGGATCACAGAAGGAAAAGCTCCATTGAATTCAGCTGCTGCCACACTGGCCCTCTTTGCCTGTCAAACACATTCAGCTGCTCATGCTCTGCCCTGTAAAAATCCCCCGTAAAATACAAGTGAAAATCCCTCATCAGCTGTGAGAAAGCACAGCTGGGTTCTGCGCAGGGCATTTCAAACTATGTGGGGTAGTTGTGACCTCCCCTTGCAAAGGCAGCATGTCAGGAAAACCAAAAGTTTCTTTTCATGGACTCACCAGACTCAGCACACCTTCCCCTCGATCAGGTTGCTCCAAGCCCCATCCAACCTGGCCTTGAACACTTCCAAGGGTGACACAGCCACAGCTTCTCTGGAACCTGTTTTGCTCCTCCCAGCTCTAAAATCATACCCAACTTAGCAGCCTCAGAGATAGATTTCTATTCAATAGCTGCATTTTTCTAGGAAAGAAATATGGCAAACCTTGTTTGCATCTAACTTTGCAAAATCAACACAAGCTCTGAAGAAAGGGCTGCTGCCCACTTTTCTTCTTTTTCCCCATTTGGTGGAACATTTTCATTCTGTTGTTGTTTGTAGCAGTATTTTAATCGATCTGGCTGAGGCTGCTGAAAATAGTACAGCAAGTTATTTGTGTGAGGGGTGGAAAACTGAGCTCTTGCACATCCAGTGTTTCTGTTGTTGGAAGTCTTCAATCCCACCTCTCTGATGGGATGAAATAGGTGCTACTAATCCAATTTCTAAAGTATCATGCATCGAGCTGACACTATTTGAAGACTTAAAAATAAAGTAAATTTAAACAAACCTCTACTCCTTTCCATTTTCTCTGTTCCACAGTTGATGACAAGACAGGAGAGAAAGATTGTTTTAGGAACAATGCTTTCAGGACTCTAAAAAGAATATCAAACCTGCTCTGCCACACTCTCGGCTGTTACAGCCCCAAAATCACTGGCTGTCATTGCTCACAGAGTCACAATTGTGATGAGATTTCTACCACAGCACAGGACAGCAAATTTTTGGTTGTTTTCCTGGGAAGAACTTCTGGGTAGCAAGGCAGACGTGGCTCTTCTAATGGCCCTTGAAAGTGGATGTGTGAAATGAGGTAGACAAAGCCAAAGGCCAGCTGAACCTGGGATCTCTGAATGTGTCTTCACATTCTTCCCAGGAAGATGAGTGGCAATCACTTTTCTGCCAGGGAAAGGGAATCTGCTGGAATGTGGTGTAGAAAATGTGCTTTCTGCTCCTCTCGGAGCAAAAATTCCTACCCATTTCTTTGAAGTCCTTGTTAGGTAAGGACCATGTTCAGCTGAGTGACAGTGAAACAAAATGGCAAGCCAGGAATACATTGCCCTGCACACAACATCCTCCATTCCCAAGGATGGTTTCTCACTGGCACACAGGAGGAAGGAAAAAACCCAAATGCATTGTTGTACACCAAGACAGATGTTTTGAGGGATGAACAGATCTCACAGGGATATGGAAACCTCCCCTGAAAAGCAGTTCAGAGAAATCCTGAGCTGTTTTGTGGTCCTAGGCATGAAGATGCTCAAGATCTTCCACAGGTGCTCAGCAGGCAGCAGGATTGTGGCTGGATGTCACTCTGCAAATGCCAGTGGCTCAGCTGAGAGCTCTGGCAGTGACTGACACTGCACTGAGAGGGGCCACAGTCCTGCAAGGGGCTTTCATCAGGAGCAAACAGCAGCCTGGAGGGTGGGCAATGCTGGATCTGTACCACTGCGTGCTCATCCTTCACCTGAATGTGGAGCTGCCCCCAAAGTTGCCATGCATCACTTTTTCTTTTTCTCCTCTTGGGTATATTTTGGAGCAGCTGTTCTATGTGGCTTTTGATGGTGATCCTGTGGCAAGCAGCCATTTGCCTGCTGTGCTATCCTTGCAACTAATACTAACTCTTCATTTCCTTTGGTTTTATTTGGCGTTTTTTATCTATTTGTTTGATTGGTTTGCTTCATGGGTTTGTTTGTTTGATTGGTTTGGGTTTTTGTCTGATTTGGTTAGAGTTTTTTTTTGGTTTTTCATAAATGACTGGTGAAGTTGGCAAAGCCAAACTCAAGATAATGTAAACCAGGATCAGCTTTCCAGAAATTCCTTTTGGTAGGGTTTATCTGCATCCCCCAGGCTCAGGATCACTAGTGTATTTTCAGGTTTTGCTCTGCATATCAGCCTGCCCAGACTCCGCTTGGTGTTTCACGAATGGAGAAGACAATGGACATTGTGCCAAGCTTCCTTTCAAACAGAAAAATCTGGGTCAGCATGACAGAAAAGAAGAAAAATAAATCACCAGTTAGAACAGAACCAGTGTCCCACCATCTTCCACTCCAATGTTATTAATTTTGTACATTTAGAGGCAAACCTGGGTCTAAAGCTTGCATCTCTCAGTTCCTGATGCTATTTGCTACCCTGCAGCCTTGACTCGCCCTGATGTGACAGACTGCTGGGCAAGTGGGGCTGGGGATGCTCAGCCTGGAGAGAGGAGACACTGGGAGGCCTCCCTGTGGCTGTGCAGAACTGGAAGGGTCCCGCAGGAACGAAGGGGACAGAGTGTTCAGCAGGGCCTGTGCTGACAGGACAAGGGGGGATGGCTTTCAACTGCAGCAGGTTGATTGAAGCTGCATCTAAGGAAGCTGCTCTTTTCCACTGGGGGTGGTGGGGCACTGGCCCAGGCTGTGCACAGAGGCTGTGCATGCCCCATCCTTGGCAACAGGGCTCTGAGCAGCACGCTCTGGGGGAAGACTGCTCAGCTGGGAACAAGATGTTGTTCTTCAGGCTCCCTTCCAAGCCCAACCCGTTCAGGGACTCCATCATTCCATGGTCTCCAGTGTCCACTTCAGATGGAGCCTGGGAACTGTGATGTCACAGCCCACGCTCCAGCTGGAACGTCCAGCGCCCAGCAAAGGGCACAACACAACCCTTGGCCGCTGTGTTCGCTCGCTCTGCACCTTGCTCCTGCCCACTCTGCTTGTCAGCTTTCCTCAGTCCTGAAAGATCCTTAGTGCCTGGATTTCATCATCCAGCCCTGCAGGATGCTCCCCTTTGTTCTGGGGAAGGTATGGTGCCATTCCATGGAGGTGGACACCCCACACCTGCCCGGGTGGGCTGGAGCTCTGTGGGCATGGAGTGGGACAGAGACTGCACTCTGAGCTTTTGCTACCTCTGCAGGCTGTCCCAGACAGAGAGGAGGAGATGGAGCTTGATACAGAGATTGATATGGAGGAGGAGATGGAAATAGACGGAGAAGACCCTGGAGAGGAAGAGATGGAGGTGGAGGTGAAGGTGGAAGAGGAGATGGATGTGGATATGGAAGAGTCCATTGAGGACATGGATATTGATTAAAAATGTGAGGAAGAGGCCCTGATCTTGGCATGAAGAGCAATGCCAGCAGCAGGACAGGCAGAGTGGGTCTCCTGCTGCCGGGATGGGGCTGGGCTGGGTGCTCCCTGCTCAGGGACATTGTACCCAGGGCACTGGATTCTGGTGGCCATCCACAGCCTGTCCTGTGCCTGCTTTGCTCCACACAAGCTCCATGCCAGAGCCAGCCAGGCTCAGTTCTGGTAGCAGAGTCCTGCTGCTGGGCCAGCATGTGCCAGCCTTGGGGCACATGCAAGAGCCCTCTGTGCCTGACTGGAGTGACCGTGGCATTTGCTTTTCTTCCAGGTGCGATGGACAGCACAGACAGAGACACCACCCTTTTGTATATATGTTCTACAGTTTGTTGTTGTTCTTTAGAATGTAGATTGTAGGGCTATTTTTGACTTCTGTAAATACGTTTCCCATAGTTTTGCTAGGTAGGTTTTTATGTATATATGTTCTATCAGTTGTTGTTGTTACAAATATTCTTACAATGTAAATGTATTCTGCATTTTTGCTGCTGTTTTTCTGTAATAAACAAATATTATTTTTCACACCCCAGTTCTCCTTGCATTTGCTTCAGGCACAGGCAGCATTTTGGAAAGTGGTTGTTTCCACTTGCTCCAGGTCGCCAGGACTGGGGGTCCCTGGCACAGTGTCATGGTTTGACCCTGGCACAATGCCAGGGCCCCCATGAATGGTATATTTCCAAAATGGTTGCTGTGAGATGTGACCCGGGAACAGAACAAAGCAGGCTCCCATTTGGGGATGGAGGGAAAAACACAACAATTTATTTATTACAAATCTAGAAAGGAACACATACCAAACTAAGAATGAAAACCTTCCAGATACCTTCCTCCTCCCCCTTCCTTTTCTCCACAGATTCACCACCCCTCAAATTATCAGCCCTCAAATCCATCAGGGAGAGAGGAGTCCTCCCTTGCCGCATAGGCCTCCCCCGGAAGCACAATTAAAACCTCCTGTGCTTCCGTGTCACCCATGGCTCCACCCAGAGAACATCGGCCCTCGTGACTTCTCCCTTCCCCCATGTCCAGTGCTCTCACCACTGGACACGGGCCAGGACTGCTTTTAGGGCTCCCCGTTTAAAGATGCTCCACCCACTTCCAGAAGCAGCAGTCTCTCAACTTCGGGACACCAGCCCCCCCCACATTTCACCCCCTGGGGCCGAGGGGCCTCATGAACAGTCTCAACTTCGGGACACTAGTCCCCCCCACATTTCACCCCCTGGGGCCGAGGGGCCTCATGAACAGAGATCTTCCTCTCCGTGGAGACAGAGGGCATCTCACACCCCCTTCAGCCGTCTCTGTTCACGCCGCTGCTTCACTCTTGACTCCTGGGTGTTGCCTCCCCCTAAATACAGTCTCTGGGTCACAGGGAAAAAACACGGGTCTGTCCATGGCTATACAAGAAAGAGTCCAGCCCAAGGCCACTCCATCATCTCTTCCACTCAGGATTCTTCTCTCTTCCAGCTTTCCTCACGCTTGCCCATCTCTCATCTCTCTCTCACCTCATCCTGATTCAGGAGGATTCAGTATTTGTAAGGTTTCTATTAGTCTACAAAGGGGTTAAAATCTTCAACTCTGCCTGCCCAAGGACTCCCACATCTGCCGGGCACCTTCTCTCGACGCATCCCCCGCTTCTGGCCGGCTGAGTTGCCAGCACAGTTTCTGTCTCTCTCTCCGGGGGGGCTGTCCAGACATCTCAATTCTCATCAACCCCTGCATGTTCTTCTCCACCTCTGCAGCTTTTGGGGCTCCCGGCCTCCTCCCTGTCATGGCCTCCCCCTCCCCCACCCAGACGCAGCTGGGCAGGGGGAGAGGCCAGACTCTACTCACCAACGCCGGATTCCCAAAGAGGAAGTTCTCTGGGAATCTCCTGCTTTTAACCCCCGTGTGTTCTCAGAGGCGTATCCAGATCCTCAGTGGCTACATTACATGCCAATTTTGAATTTGGCCACTGATTGGCCCGACTTAGACCTTTCCAAAAACACATTTCCGGGCCAAACCACGACAGCCTATGAGTGTGGGGAGTGTGGGAAGGGCTTGAGGTGCAGCTCAGAACTCGTCATCCACCAACGCATCCACAGTGGGGAGAGGCACTACGAGTGTCCCCAGTGTCAGAAGAGGTTTCGGAGCAGCTCCAATCTCTTCATGCATGAGCGGATTCACACAGATGAGAGGCCCTTCCGCTGCCCTGGCTGCGGGAAGGGCTTCAAGTACAACTCCCACCTCATCAGGCACCGGCGCATCCACAGTGGGGAGAGGCCCTACGAGTGTCCCCAGTGTGGGAAGAGCTTCACCCAGAGCTCTCACTTGACCAGACACCAACAGAGCCACTGGTAAGGGAAGCCCTATAAATGCCCCAACTGCAGAAAGAGCTTTTTGTACTGCCCTAACTTGGTCCCCCCGCTGGAGAACCCACATTGGGAAGAGCCTTGGTTATCCATGGTCCCTGTGATCCAGGCTGGGAAGACACCTGTACCTTTTCCTGCTTTTGCCACTGATACAATGCGGGATTGAAGAACATGAGTGTGGCCATGGCCATGATGTTACATTCACTAAAACCTTAGGTTATTGCCAGGGTCAGGCAAGGGACTCTCTCTCTCCCTGAGGAGAAGGGTGTCCTTTCCAGGCCGGAGGAAATACGTGGCCAGGAAGAGGCGGTTGTTGATGTTGTAGTTTTCCCTGTAAATACTTTTACTTAGCTTTCTGTTATCAATATTGTTTCTGTTCCCGTTTGTTGTTTATCTCATTGCTGTTCCCATTAAATTGTTCTTATCCCAGCCCAGGATCTTTGCCTTTTGTGCTTTCCATGGAAGATGGGAGGGCAGCAAGTGGCAGCACAGTTTTAGCAGGAGCAGGAAATGAGGGAATCCCATTCCTGAACCCTGGCCCATGGAAACCGAGCATCCCAGCTGGTCCCAGCCCTGGTGGCCATGGCAACAGCCTTGGGAGCGGATCCCTGGCTGGGGCTGTGGGAACCTCTTCCCTCTGGTGCCCAGGGACAGGACTGGAGGGAACGGCTGCAGCTGAGTCGGGGCAGGCTCAGGTTGGATCTCAGGAAAAGGTTTTTCTCCAGAGGCTGCTGAGGCACTGCCCAGGCTCCCCAGGGAAGGCTCCCAGCTCCAGGGCTCTCTGAGCTCCAGCAGCGTTTGGACAGCACCGCCAGGCCCAGGCTGGCATTGTTGGGGTGTCCTGTGCAGGGCCAGCAGTTGGACTCCAGGATCCTGATGCGTCCCTCCCAGCTCAGCCAATTCTGTGGATCTGGGATCCCATGACCCATAGTAACAGGGTCCTGGTGATGGTTGCCCCCTAAGGATCAGATTTGTCACAGGCACTCAGAGGGGTTCCATGGGGACTTTCCAAGAGTCGCCAGGCTGTTCAAGAGCTGGAATGTCACGGGCAGAGACGGGGGCTCCATGGACACCTCCCAGGGGTTGCTGGGGATGGTAAAGAGCCCTGTGCTCAGAGGCAGTCACAGCCATTCCATGGTGACATCCCAGGGCACCTTGGGCTGCAAAGGCACCAATCTGTCACAGGCACTCACGGGGGCTCCACGGTGACATCGCAGGAGTCCCCAGGCTGCCAAAGAGCAGGGATGTCCCAGACACTCCCAGGGTTTCCTGTCATGGGCACAGCAGGAGCTTCAGGCAAAGTTTATTGGAGAGGCTCCTGTTAGGTCACGAGGTGCAGAAAGGATCCCAAATAGCCCCCACAGATCCCCAAATGTCACTGTGGAGTCAGAGATGACACAGACTCAGGTCGGAAGGCTGAGAGCTAAAAGCCACCCATTTATTCAATCCTCTTCTTTTATACTTTGGTTTGCTACTAGTGGACCTCACTGGTCATTTAATCAACACATTTCACATGACTGGCTAATGAAGAAAACACCTTCCATTAAACAACTTTATGGAAAAAAACAACCTATTCCAAACACCACCTGTGGATAGTTACAATTCTTTGTCTGCAGCTCCCAGTTCCCAGACCAATTCATGGGAAAGCTTATCTTGCTTTCTCTGTCTCTTGACCGGACTGTCATAACCACACTCAAACACCCCCAAGAATCTCCAGGCTTTCTAAGCTCTTTTTGTGAGAACAGCCGTGGAGCAGCTGGTTCCAATCCCATCCCTGGACTTTTCATGCATTTCTGTGTAAAGAATTAATGAGGTGGAATTAACATTTTGTTGTGGTTTTGCCAAGAAGTGAGTTTCTGGGAAAGTTGTGGTCAAACCAATCAGTGGCCAGATTTGAAAATTGCCACCAGGTGTGGCCACTGGGGACCTGGATACACCTCTGAGAACACACAGGGGTTAAAATCAGAAGATTCCCAGAGGGACTCTCTCTTTTGACTCCAGCGGTGAGTTGATCTGACCTCTCCCCTGCCCAGCTGTGTCTGGGTGGGGCAGGGGAGGCCATGCGGCCTGTGGGGAGGGAGGCCGGAGCCCTGCAAGGTGCAGGGTGGAGGAGACCTGGGATGTTTGGGCAGCCCCCCGGGAGAGAGTGATAGAGACTCTGTGCTGGCTGGAAATTTGATATCTCCTGCCAGCACCATGGCCAGGAGAAAAGGGGGGGGCAAGGTGCCCAGCCGCAGGCAGACCATGGCTGAGGTTTTAACCCCTTTGGTACCGAAACAATGGAAGCTGTAAAAACGCTAATCCTCCCCAGCTGAGAATTGAAAGGGGACGGAGGATGGGCAAGAAGAAGAAGGTTTGAGTAGGTGAAGAAATATCAGCAGATGAGAAGTGCCCTGGATGAAAGAGATGATTGCAGTGGCCTTTGGCTGGACTTTCTCTGACATGGCCACGGGACAGAACCAATTTTTATCCTGTAATGCAGAGACTGTACCTTGGGGGACGCAGTTGGCCAAAAACCAAAAGTGACAAAGCTGTTGTAAGAAGAAATAGAGGGAACAGAGACTGATGAGGAGGGTGTGGTGGAGCCCTCTGCCTTCAGAGGAGAAAGATCTCTGTTCACAAGGCCCTTTGGCCCCAAGGGGTGAAATAAGGGGGGGACAGGTGTCCCAAATAGTGAGAGGCTGCCACTTCTTGAAACTGAGCAAAGCATTCTTAAAAAGACCTAAGAAGCAGTTTGGATCCATGGCTGGTGGTGAGAGCACTGGACATGGAAGGAAGATGGTCACCATGGCAGATTCTCTCCGGGCGGCTGCCACGTGTGACACGGAAGCACAGGAGGTTCCAACTGTGTTTCCTGGGGAGGCCCATGGTGCAAGAGAGAGACTCCTCTCTCCTGATGAATGGGGGAAGTTGTGTGAAGGATGGTATTGGACTGAGAAGTGAGTGTTAGCGGAGATTGAGTGTTAGAAAGGTAGAAGGAGGAAGAGTGTTTTAGAAGTGTTCCGTTGTCGATTGTCGTGTGTAATTTTTTTTTCCTTTTTTCCCCTTTTGTCTCTATGTTGTAGATTAATAAAGTGTTGGGGCTTTTTTCCGCTCCATTCCCAAGTTGGAGCCTGCTTTGTTCTGTTTCCGAGTCCCATCTCACAGTAACCATTTTGCAAGTATACTTTCATGGGGGCACTGGCATTGTGCCAGGGCCAAACCATGACACCTTTATAGAATTTGTTTCACAGGATTAAGGATAGCAAACCAGAGATTTTTATATAAATATCTATTATAGCACTGATGAGACAAAATGATCTTAATCAGAAATATTTACACCAATATATAAGAGCTATAACATATTATATTGTATAGAGTACTTGGAAGTGATTTCAAAGCAACTGTGTTAAAGCAAAACCAGTTATTTAAGAGAGATTAATGTCACTCCCCAAGACTAATGATCGTGGGCAAATTCCTTTGGCTCAGCCTGGAACAGTGACCTTGAGGGGTGTCCCCATGGTAGGGAGGAATCACCACACCCCCAAGTAGGGAAATGTCAGGGGATGCTGCTGTTAAAATCTGGGACGGGGCTTCTCTAGTCTGAAGTGCTGCCCTGTCAGTCAGATGTGCCCAGGCTGGGCCAGCTCAGCAGCTCTGCAAAGCTCTCAGTGCTGTCCCTTGGTTGTTCCTTTCTCTGTGAATTATTCCATCCCTGCCACAGCTTCCTCTCCCTCTCAGGATTTTGGGATGGAGAAGTCTGCTTTCAGCATTATTCAACCCCAAAAGCAACATGACCCTCCTTCATTTCCCGCTGGGGTCTTTGCAAACAGGGCCTGGCTGGAGTTGTTGGAGCCCATTGCAGGCAGAGCCTCCTGTTCCAGCAGGAACTGCCTTTCCTGTGCCAGGAGCAGGGCAGGTCCCGCTGCAGGAAAAGCCCCAGGCCAGCCCCAGCACAGGGAAGGGCTCGGGCACAAGGGCAGAGTGCCGTGCTGGCAGCTGTGCCAGGCAGAGCCTGAGGCACCAAAGGCACCTTGGCAGCAGCAGCTGCTTGCAGGCCATGGCCAGAAGCCTCCCTTGGCAGCCCGGCCTGGTGGCCAGCACTGCAGAGCTGCTGCCTCAGGGCTCATTTCTGCCTGGGCTCTGAAAAGCCACTTCTGCTCCAGGAGCCTGCCTGGGAAGCCATTGGCCCCAGCACTTTGGGGACAAGATATGAATGACAGAAAACTCTTCATGCCAGCAGAGACAAGGCAGGGGCAGAGGAAGAGGAGAGCCAGGCCCAGGGCACAGGGCTGCCATGGTGATGGCTGTGAGGTCACTGCCCCTGCAGCAGCCTGGCTGCCCTCAGCAGACATTCTGGCCAGAAGCGTTGTGAGGGCACCCAGCACATCAGAGAACCCACACAACAGGAATTCTGTCCTTGGGGATGAATGGGTTTCACTGGGTCAGGCTGCACAAAGGTCCTGCTCTTGGATAATTCCTCAGATGGGGAATCCAATTCTGTGTAAGAACACAGTTGCAGTTTCGTGCACTCTCCTCATTGTAAAATATTTCCTCCTTCTAACAAATGTAAATCCACCCTCATTCAGTTCACAGATATTGAGCCTTGTTCTGTCACTGCAAGATTTGGGAGAAAATAACTTTGACCACTGTTTTCCTTTTCACAGACCTTGGAGAGGACCCAAAAACATCTCAAGATGAGGTTTGGAGGCCTCATCCCATAACCAGCAGTGAGAGGCGGCAGACTCTGGGCTCAGTGGTGTGGAGACTGAGGACAGAATACGAGTAGCTGGGGAGGGATTAAAGTGTGGTTTCACACATCTTGGAGTTTTTCTTTTTTGTATAAAACAGCCAGAGAAAGAGATAATGGCACCAAGGGCAGCTTGGGAAGCCCAGACTGGACACCAGGAGAAAGGAATTTTCCTCCCAGTGCACGGCTGTGGTGCAACACGTCCCCCAGAAAAAGCCTGGAGCAGCCCAAGGCTTTGTGTGGGCAGGCAGAGGCAGGCAGGAGGCAGAGCGGTCAGCAAAGGAAGGGGCCAGCCAGGTGGGGCAGCTGGGGGATGATGACAGCCTGCAGGGACAGAGGCACCGGGCAGGGACACCGTAGGACAGCCTGGACTGCACAGGGCACAGGGATGGGCAGCAGCTGCAAGGCCCTGACAGAGCCACCTTGGGCAGCACTATGGCCATGGCTGCTGGCCCTGGACCTGAGCCAGGAGCAGGAGACAAGTGACCCTTGCAGCCCTGGGGCCTCATTGCCTCCTTGTCCCTGCTCAGCAGCCTGGCAGGGGCCGCCCCATGGTGCTGCCCTTGGCATTGCACATCCCCACATGCCACTGCCCATCCCAGGAAGAGCCCTGAGCAATGAGGGAGGGACAGGATCTGCCTGGCCAGGGGCTGGGGCTCAGGCCTTGGCCATTTGCATTCCTGAAACACATCCAGGTTTGCTCAGCACCAGAGGCACCTTTGCCTTGTTTGTCACCAGCTGTCATCACTGCCTCCAGTGTTCTGCTCTGGCTGCAACCTGGGGACACTTTCTCAGTTGTGTCCTTCAATGGGAACCATTAACCCTTCAAGAAATCTTCTGTGTTTCAATCTGACTTTGAGATTTGGCATTTTTTTGAGCGCACTCTGAGGGACTGAGTCTGATGCAAAGAGCACCAAAGCCCCAGAGGGTCATTAAACTCCTTGTGTTGTGTCTGTGCTGCTGAGCTGGGCCGGACTCCTGGCCCAGAGGCAGCTCCTGGCAAGGGCAGCGCTGCAAAGAGACAGCTCTGGCCAGGAGCAGCTCCTGTGCAAAGCCCAGCAGGGCTGGGGCACTGCCAGGGCAGCTCAGGGACACCAGCAGGGCACAGCCAGAGCTGACAGGGGCTCAGCACTGGCAGGGGCTGGGGGATGTCCCAGAGGGGGCTGTGTCACAGCGGCACCTCTGTGGCTGTGTCCTAGAGGCAGAGGGCAGCTGTGATGTCAGCAAGGGGCTGTGTGACAGCACAGAGTGGGCTGGGTGAGGTCACAGGGTGGGCTGCGACATCACAGAGTTTGTTGTGTGAGGTCACTGAGCAGCTACAGCATCCTAGAGGGGACTGTGTGACAACACAGATCAGGCTGTGACATCATGGCATGGCTGTATGACATCATAGAGCAGGCTGTGACATCAAAGTGTGTGCTGTGACATTACAGAGTGGCAGCATGACATAACAGAGAGGGTTTTGTGACATCACTGAGGGGGTTGTGACATCACAGAGCTGTCTGTGACATCATGGAGTAGGGTATGAGGCCATAGAGCAGATCCGGACGTAACAGCTGGTGGCTCTGTGACATCAGAGAGTGGATTGTGACATCACTAGGTGGCTGTGTAACATGATAGAGAAGACTGTGACATCACAGAACAGACTGTGACATCACAAAGCAACTTTCTGACATCACAGAGTCTTCTGGGACATCACAATGCAGCTGCATGACATTCCAGGGTGACATCCCAGAATTGGCTCTGTGACAAAACAAGGGTGCTGTATGACATCCCAGAGTGGGCTGTGACATCACAGGTGGATGTGTTAAATCATAGGGTGCTCTGTGACATCACAAGATGCTGTATGAGATCACAGATGGCTGTGTGACATCCGAGGGGCTGTGTGACATCACAGGGTGGCTGCTTGTCCCTGCTCAGCAGCCTGGCAGGGGCTGCCCCATGGTGCTGCCCTTGGCATTGCACATCCCCACATGCCAGTGCCCATCCCCGGAAGAGCCCTGAGCAATGAGGGAGGGACAGGATGTGCCTGGCCAGCGGCTGGGGCTCAGGCCTTGGCCCTTTGCATTCCTGAAACACATCCAGGTTTATTCAGCACCTTTGCCTTGTTTGTCCCCAGCTGTCATCACTGCCTCCAGTGTTCTGCTCTGACTGGAACCTGGGGACACTTTCTCAGTCATGTCCCTCAGTGGGACCCATTAAAACAATTGAAACTTTGGAGTTTCAATTTAACTTTGAGCTCTGGAGAAGTCTTTGGAAGTCTCTCTCAGGGACTGAGTCTGATGTAAACAACACCCAAGTCCCAAGAGGGTCATTAATGTTCTTTGTTCTGTGTCTGTGCTGCTGAGCTTTAAAGGAACAGCTCTTCCCAGGACCAGCTCCTCTCCCAGCCCAGCAGGGCTGAGGGCTCTGCCTGCAGGCACTGAGGGGACAGGAGCCAGGCAGAGACAGGCTGAGGAAGTCATTGAGCTGAAACTTCACTTGGGGAAAGATCTTCACAGCCCTCCACATGGTGAGTCAGTGGATGCAGGGCAATGTCCCCTGTGCTCCTGGAGGGATCTCCTGAAGCCAGCACACCCCACAGCCTGGGGGATGTGCCAGGAGGACTCTCCCAATTTCTCTGTGGCAGGGGAGCAGGAGGAGGAGGATGTGCTGCAGAGCGGAGCTGCCCTGGGCACCCTTAGAGGGACAGGGCAGGACGGCTCCTGCTGCCAGGGATGGCTGCGGGGGCTGAAGCTGGGGCTGCAGCCAGGGCTGCCCAGGGCTGTCCTGCAGAGCAGGTCCTGCAGCCCTCAGAGCTCTTGGCCAGCCCAGGGGATGTGCCACCTGCCAGGGGCAGCTCTCAGCCTGCCTGGCAGCTCCCCATGGACAGTGCAGAGGAGCTGTGGGGGCAAGGAGTGACTCCTGCCAGGGCAGGTCCTGGTGCAGTGGAGAGGGTGCTGTGTGGGCCAGGGCTGCTCAGAGCTCCAGCTCACGCCCAGCTCATTCTTGAGGGGACTTTTCATGAGCTCATTCAGGGCAGGGGTTTCCTGCTTGGGTCTCTGCTTTCCTGAATCTGTGCTCCCACTTTTCCCTGGCTCAGCTTGGTGGCAAGGGAAACTCAGCTGTGCACGGCAGAACACGGGCTGAGGCTCTTAAACCATCACCCTGAGTTTTCCTGGGAACCTCAGCAAGTGCCCCCCCCCACCCTCCCCAGCCTCCAGGCCCATCCAGCATCACCTTTCCATGGTGCCCAGGCTGGGGGAGCTGTTCTTTAATCCCTGCAGCCCCGGGCAGCTGCAGGGCAGAGCTGGCCATGGGGCTGGGCTGGGCTCTGGCAGCTCTGTCAGGGAAGGAGCCCGGGGCCACAGGAGCAGCTTGGGCTGGGACAGCTCCAGCAGCAGAGCCGTGGGCAGGGAGGGAGGGAGGCAGTTCTGAGGGAAGCCCTGCTGCAGGGCAGATGTGGCACTGCCAGCCCTGCCCTGCAGGGCAGACACTGC